>NC_080576.1:22412500-22735000 GCF_029962835.1 Magnolia sinica
CGTCCATGCATTTTTAAAAATAATTTTATGGTATGAACCCAAAACTGAGGTAGATCAATTCTCAAGTGGGCCACACAGTGTTGATTGAAATCTCACCATTAAAAACTTCCTGGGGCTACCAAATTTTTGGATCAAGCTGATATTTGTTTTTTTTTTTTCCATCATCCAGGTCTGCATGACCTAATCTACAGATTAGATGTCAAATAAATATCACGGTGGCCCCTAAAAAATATTTAACGGTGAGAATCATTATCACCGCTGCTTCTTGTGGTGTGGTCCACTTGAGATTTGGATCTGCCTCAGTTTTGGGATAATGCCCTGAAATGATAAGGAAAAATGGATGGACAGGGTAGATTTCTCAAAAACATCATGGGTGGCCCTACCTAGATTTCTAATGAACTTTGCAAATTGCGTGCGTAATTAGGGGCAGATTTGATTTCCCATGAAAGCCTTTTAGTAGAAAGATCCTGCGCAAGGATGCTGAGTGGGGCCCATCACCATGTTTTTGGGAAATATACTCCGTTCATCCGTTTGTCGAGCTCATTTTAGGAAAATCTACAAAAAATGAGGTGGATCCAAAACAAAAGTGGGCCACACGAGAGGGAAAATTGGAGAAAGAAATACCTACCGTTGAAACCTTCCTGGGCTCTGCCTTGATGTTTATATGCCATCAAAACCGTTTATAAGGTCATTAACACAGGGATGAAGTGAAAATATAGAAAATTTATCTTGAAAAAAAGCTTTTACGATCATAAAAATATTTCAATGGTTCTCACTGAAACCCTACTGTTTCCTCTCGTGTGGCCCAGTCGAGTCTTGGATCCACCTCGTTTTTTGTCGCTTGTCGTAAAATTAGCTTGCAAAACGGATGAACGGAATATATTTTCCAAAAACATGGTGGTGGGCCCCACCTAGCATCCTTGCCTAGGAACTTACTGCCAAAGGCTTTCGCAGGAAATTCGCCTCACTACAGAGGTTGACGCGGATTGGATACCGGCGTAGGTTTAGCCAGAGACTGCTGGAGTGACGTTACCAAGTTCTGTGTGCCCCACATAATATATGTGTTGTATCCCCACCGTCCATACATTTGGAGAGATCATTTTAGGATATGGTCCCAAGAATGAAGTAGATCTAAGGCTGCGGTAGACCCCACCATATAAAACAGTGGTGAGAGTGATGCCCACCGTTGAAACCTTCAAAAGGTCCACATAATTTTTATTTAAGATCCAATCTGTTCATGTGTTAACGCAGGCATGAAAGAAGGGAAAACACAATTGCCGTTCATCTAAACCGTTGTATGAGGCAGCTAACCTTCATTCACAGCAGCTGCTACTTATGAGCAGCAGATGGTAGTTTACACATGGCAGTTCTCTAAAGCGCTCAGCACGTGTGAGCCTCAATCAAGTATGCATCCTTCACCTTATGATAAGAGCCATCCATTTCATCTTACTTGATCAGTGCACGGTCCACTGTTTTGCACCATCTCACATCAGATCTAGGCCCATATTATAACCACTTTCCAGGCCCATATGATGGTCCAGATTGATGTCCATCTCATGGCCCATGGTATGGCCCACATGCTGTCCAATTGTGAGGGCCACACGCTGTCCAGATCTGCGTCCACTTAATGTCTCGATCACAGGTTATTTCCACAGCCCAGATAAGGTCCAATTACAGGCCAAGTTATAGCATGATCATATTAGCTAATATTTGTGTTTTCCCTTCTTTTATGTCTGCCTTAACACATGAACAGATTGGATCTCAAATAAAAATTACGGTGGACCTTTTGAAGGTTTCAACGGTGGGCATCACTCTCACCACTGTTTTCTATGGTGGGGTCCACCCCAGCCTTGGATCTACCTCATTCTTTGGACCATATCCTAAAATGATCTCTCTAAATGTATGGACGGTGGGGATACAACACATACATCATGTGGGGCACACAGAACTTGGTAACGCCAGTCCGGCAATCTCTGGCTAAACCTACGCCGGTATCCAATCCGCGTCAACCTCTCTGGTGACGAGGATTTCCCGCGGAAGCCTTTGGCAGGAAGTTCCTAGGCAAGGATGCTGGGTGGGGCCCACCACCATGTTTTTGGAAAATATACTCCATTCATCCGTTTTGCAAGCTAATTTTATGACAAGCGACAAAAAACTAGGTGGATCCAAGACTCGACTGGGCCACACGAGAGGAAACAGTAGGGTTTCAGTGAGAACCACTGAAATATTTTTATGATCGTAAAAGCTTTTTTTCAAGATAAATTTTCTATATTTTCACTTCATCCCTGTGTTAATGACCTTATAAACGGTTTTGATGGCATATAAACATCAAGGCAGAGCCCAGAAGGTTTCAACGGTAGGTATTTCTTTCTCCAATTTTCCCTCTCGTGTGGCCCACTTTAGTTTTGGATCCACCTCATTTTCTGTAGATTTTCCTAAAATGAGCTCGACAAACGGATGAACGGAGTATATTTCCCAAAAACATGGTGATGGGCCCCACCCAACATCCTTGCGCAGGATCTTCCTACTAAAAGGCTTTCATGGGAAATCAAATCTGCCCCTAATTACATACGCAATTTGTAAAGTTCATTAGAAATTTAGGTAGGGCCAACCATGATGTTTTTGAGAAATCTACCATGTCCATCCATTTTTCCTTATCATTTCAGGGCATTATCCCAAAACTGAGGTAGATCCAAATCTCAAGTGGACCACACCACAGAAAGCAGCGCTGATAATGATTCTCACCGTTAAATATTTTTTAGGGGCCACCGTGATATTTATTTGACATCTAATCTGTAGATTAGGTCATGCAGACCTGGATGATGGAAAAAAAAAACAAATATCAGCTTGATCCAAAAATTTGGTAGCCCCAGGAAGTTTTTAATGGTGAGAGTTCAATCAACACTGTGTGGCCCACTTGAGAATTGATCTACCTCAGTTTTGGGTTCATACCATAAAATTATTTTTAAAAATGCATGGACGGCGTGGATTTATCATTAACATCTTGGTGGGACCCACCTAAGTATCCTAGCGAAAGAATTTTATGTGAAAAGGCTTTCACCGCATCATTCGGATAGTGGGTGAAGAGGCGTGCGAGAGAAGGAAACTCACTTTTTTAAGCTCGCGCTAAGAGTGCCTTTATCCAGACCGTCTACCTTATCTGACGGTTGATAGGAAGGTTCGCACATAATGACGTGCGAACTGGTGCGTAGCTGAGCGTTCCTCTATATATATATATATATATATATATCAGAGTAATCCAGACTGCTATTTTAGTGGATCTCACCGTAAATGAATTATGCCCCAAAAGGTGAAAGAGTGGATGGTTATAATCTTCACATTTTAAGATATTTGGGCAGTCCATTATGTCAGAAATTGAATGTGGATCATCCATCATATGGAGCCCACCTTTGATGTGGACCGTCCATCATTTGAACCAAATGTTCAAAGTGGGATGTCCATCATACGAGGCCCATCTTGGATGTGGAGTGTTCATCATTAGGGGCCGACCTTTGACGTGGACCGTCCACACGTGGGGCCCACCTTGATGTAGGTCATCCATCATGGGGGGCCCACCATCAATGCTAATGTCCTTTATACGGGGCCATTCAATGTCCACTACCCATCATGTGGAGTCCACATTTGACGTGCACATTATATGAGCCTCATCTTTTAAGTGGGATGTCCATCATGTGGGCCACCCACTTTTGATGTCTACCATCCATCGTGTAGGGAGCATCTTGTATGTGGATCATCTATCATGTTGGGCTATTTTGGATATGGGTCATCCATCATGTGAGACCTTGGATGTGGACCGTCCATTAGGTGGGGCCCACTTGATGTGAATTAACCATCACAAGGAGCTGCACTTTGATGTGGGCCATCCATCATGTGAGGCCCATTCCGTCCATCATGTGGACCCACTTTGATGTGGATATTCAATATGAATTGTTCATCATGTGGGCCTGCCTTTGATGTCAACCATCCATCATGTGGGCGCACTTTCAATGTCCATCATCCATCATGTGAGTCCCACCTTTAACGTGGACCATCCATCAAGTGGGGCCTATTTGATGTGGATGGTCCATTAGATGGGCCACACTTTAATGTGGGTCATTCATCATGCCAACGCCACCTTTAGTGTGAACTGTGCATTACGTAGGCCCACCTTGATGTGGACCATTCATAAAAGGGGGCCCCACCTTCAATATGGATTGTTCATCATGCAGGCCCACCTTTGGTGTCCATCAACCATCACATGGGTTCCACCTTTGCTATGGACCGTCCATCATGTGAGGCCCACTTGATGTGGATAATGCATCATGTAGGGCCACATTTTGATGCGGGCCATCCATCACGCAGGACCCACCTTTGATGTTCACCATTTATCATGTGGGTCCCACCTTTGTTGTGGACCATCCATCATGTGGGGACCAACCTTCAATATGGGTTAATAGAGATGCCAAACGACTCCTAATTTCTCATGCAAAGATCTATGCATTATTTCCAACACCATGGAAAGCTCGTATCTTACGCATGTATTTCTTATTTCCATGTATGCCCATGTGTGGATGTCCACAGCTCTGTTTGCGTGTTGGATTAGAAAACCTCACGAAGGGTTGCTAGAGTACACTCGGTGGTATTGCAATAAAATTTATCAAGATAGTAACAGTTGGAAGTGATACAAGCCGTTTATAACGTCTCCTCATCCATGAATATTTGGCATTTTTAAGTTGAGGACGATTTCCTTAATCCATGATTCATGGGCCGTTGATTTGAAGATATCTTTAATCCCACCGGTCACCTGTGGACCAAGTAGACTGCATATCCATCAAGGAATAGTCTTTATATATATATATATATATATATATATATATATGGGAGAAGGTACTATGCGCTCGACCTCACGATAAGCTCCCGTGAGGTCGAGCTGCGTGAGTCCCACCGTGATGTGTGTTGACTATCAACACCGTGCATTTGATGGGTCCCCTTTAAATTATGAGATATCCCAAAAATCAGCCGTATACGGAACTTAGGTGGGCCATACCATCTAAAATCATGTGAAGACACCGTTAAAACATATAAAAGCACTTGGTGGGGCCCACCTGAAATTTGCATGCGTTTGAAACTTGGTTTGAACCCTCATCCAAGTGGGACACACATAATGGATGGGTTGGATTTGCAAACCACATCTCGGTGGGCCCAAAAATGTTTATGAATGTTTTAATGGTGCATGGCCCCTCTCCACTTCTGTATGTGGTGTGGCCCACACAAGTCACGGATTGACTTGATTTTTGAGACCTAGGCCCACGATGGAATGGTGCATCTGACTGATGGGGTAGATGTTTGAAACGCATCACGGTGGGGCCCACACAGCTCGACCTCATGGGATGGACTCGTGAGGTCGAGCGCATAGTACCTTTTCCTATATATATATATATATATATATATATATATATATATATATATATATATATATATATAGATATATATATATATATATATATATAACGAATAATGAGGTTATCTTTGGCATATCGAACATCAACACCATGCATTTGATGAATCCCCTTTAAATTATGGGATATCCTAAAAATCAGCCATATATGGAACTCAAGTAGGCCATACCATCTAAAATCATGTGAAGACATACCTAAAACCTATAAAAGCACTTGGTGGGGCCCACCTGAAATTTGGATCCGTCCCCTTGTACAAGTGGGATACACATAATGGATGGGCTGGATTTGTGAACCACATCTCGGTGGGCCAAACAAATGTTTATGAATATTTTAATGGGAGGATAACCCCTCTCAACTTTTGTATGTGGTGTGGCCCACACAAGTCATGGATTGACTTGATGTTTAAGCACGAGGCCTACCATGGAACGTTGTATCTGACTGATGGGGTAGATGTGCTGGGCCTAAACAACCTACACCCCAGGAAAAAAAAAAAAGAATAACATCCGAGAAAGAAGCATGTTGGGTTGTACTGGCTTGGCTTAGCTGGGTTTAGCTAAAAATCATTAGCCTTTTGGCCTGAAAATTGATTAGGCCATACACGCCATGTCGAGGCCGGGTCCACAGGAGAAACTAAAAGCTTGTTTGGTATGTAGAATTACGTGGTATTGAAATGCATCTAGTGGGTTATAAATTCCATCCCACCTTTAAAAAGTCCTGGGAAAGATTGGATTAATCTAAGTATCATATCATCATGATGGGACTTTTGGTGGATTTGGAAATCCACTATTTCTATGGGCTCAAGCGATGCATGTACATATAGGTGATTGACATCAGTTGTGAAAACTGTTCCCGTGATTACAATTCCTTGGTCCACCAAATGCAGGTTTCCTTAATGCAATGACTCTCTCCTAAGGAGAATTTGATCCCTTAATGCAATGACTCTCTCCTAAGGAGAATTTGATCCCAAACGAGGTGGATTGGACAGTCAAAATACCATGATATTTCTAGAGATATAATCATTGTGAAATAATGGTGTGAATTCCACCTAATGCAATTCAATATCACGTGAATCCATGTTTCACCTATTTCATCCAAGTAACTCCCCTGATAAGTTTTAAGGGCATGTTTGGACCATGGAATTGAATGGTATTGACTTGTATTAGATGAGATTAACATCATTATTGCACAATGACTACATGTCAGGAAATACCATGGTTTTGTAGCCATCCAATCCCATGTTTGGGATAAAATTTTTGCCACCAGAAAATACGGATTAAGCAAAATCATGTTTGGTAGACCATGAAATTGTAATCAACGGGCCAAATTCACAACGGATGTCATTCACCTGTACACATATAACCATAATGTCACAAGTAAATGGTGTATATGGATGGATGGCATGGATAAACGCATACATCAATGTGGGGCCCACATGTGTAGTGGATTTCAAAATCCATGGAGATCCTGCATGGGACCAAATGCAATTCCACGGGACTAAATGTAATTACATCCATCCTAATCCCTACCTTTCCCATCCTCTCCAAATGTTGGATGGAATTGCACCTTACCAAATGCAATTCTATCCCATCGAATTCCCTGCGCCAAACACCCTCTAACGGTGAGCATTCAATTGTCACAATTTTTTAATTGTGTGGTCCACCTTAGATTTGGATCAGTCTCATTTTTTTTAGTTCATGCACTTAAAATGAGTTGGAAAAATATATAAATGTGTGGATAAAACAGAGACATCATGGTGGGGCCACAGCTTTTCCAGCACCACTACGCTAGGCAGTCCGAGTTCGGATTATTGTGGATCTTCAATCATTTCCCACCACATTAGGAACAAGTAGATGGACGGTCAACTCACTGGTCACGTGTACAGTGCAAAGATGGTTGTACCATAACCCCTGACCTTCATTATGCAATGTAGCATACATACCCCACAATTCACGTTTGGCAGAATCCTGTCTGATTGGTTGTCCATAGATGAACTGTCAGAAATAGAACGGTTAACAAAAACAGACCCAACTCAATGGGCGAAATTGGAAGATTGAGATCATCCGATCCTTGTGATTTTTGGGCAAAGGTCCATCTATTGTGGGGCCATTATTTGGAAAGTCTATATCAATCAACATGCACTACACCTGTGCTGTACAGTTGGGGCCACCTTTTCATGATCCAAACCGTTCATCCAGAGGGCTCCAAACGCACCCTTCGGCCAAAAAGAGAAAAGTATACATAGCTTGATTTCTCTTCCTTACCAATAATCAAAGCAAGAACACTCCCCATCTTTGAAATGGTGAAACCTGCTCCCATCCCTCACAACAATCTCCCGCCCAAACAACTTTGAAATCATCTTACTCACCTCATGACAATCCCCACACACCCTCAGATTCTTCACTACCCTTATCAAACCTCCCACCCCAGTCACCATCAGCCCAAATGCAATAGCCAATCTCTCACTATGCTCCCTAACAGCATTCTCCTTCTCCTCCTCCCCTATGTCATGCAGGACCCCAGAAACGTCTGGTGAGTATCCGGCCACTGCCAACTGCCTCCCGATCTCTTCAAGCATCTCATAGATCTCCCTAGACCGCTCGTGTGTTCTGTCCCCCACAACGAACCGGTGGACCCTACCCTGAGCTTCAATCAGGCTCCAGCCTGCAACTTTATTAGCGCCTCGATCAACCATCAATCTCCTGATCTTAATCACATCTTCCCATTTCCTTGATCTAGCATAAATACTAGCTAGTGAAACATAGTGGCCATCATGGGTAGGGTCCATTTCAATTAGTTTTCTCCCTATGGTTTCACCCAAGTCTACTAGCCCATGCACCCTGCATGACCCAAGTAGTGTTCCCCATATGACAGGGTCTGGCGGGACAGTCATCTTCTCAATCAATTGAAGGGCTTCTGATACAAAACCTGCGCGGCCCAAGAGATCAACCATGCACCCATAGTGCTCCATCTCAGGTTCAATCCCATAATCCTCCATCATGGACTCGAAATAACGCCGGCCTTCGCTGACCAACCCGGCATGGCTACATGCACTCAAGACCCCAACGAAAGTAACATTCATGGGACGAAGTCCTTCGTGGGTGAACCTCTGGAAGAGCTTGACTGCTTCTGCACCTAGACCATGTATGGCCAACCCACATATCATAGCATTCCAGACGAAAACATCTTTTTGGGGCATTTCATGGAATAATTGTCTAGACAGCTCAATGCACCCGCACTTTGCATACATGTCAATGAGCGCTGTTCTAAGAGGGACGGTCATAGGAAAATTTAGAGCCTTTATTGTGGAATGAATCCATCTGCCATTTTCAAGCAAACCCAACTGAGCCGAGGCCGAGAGGACCGTGACCAATGTCGCCTCATTCGGTGCTATTCCTTTATCTCTCATCTCTCTAATCAATTCCAACCCCTTCTCTAATTTTCCACCAACCACATAACCCAAAGTCATGGTACTCCAAGAAACCGCATCTCTTTCAGGCATTTCATCGAACAGCTCCTCACAAACGTCCATCTTCCCATCCCTTGCGTACCCAGCCAGAATTGCATTCCACGACACAACATCCCGCTGCTCGGAGCTCTCATCGAAGACCCTCCTCGAGTCATCCAATTCGCGAAACGCGCAATAGAAATGAATCAACGCGTTCCGGACATAGACATCTTCCACGAACCCGAGCTTCACAACATGAGCGTGGATTTGCACACCGTCGGCGATCGTCGAGACCTTGCTACATGCTTGCAAGACGAAAGGGAATGTGTGCTTGTTTGGGCACACGTTATTCCGGCGCATGTCTGCGTATAAGGCTAGCGATTGGCTAGGCGTGCCGCCCTTGGCGTAGCATCTAATCATGTTATTCCTACTGAAAACATTTGGGTGTTCGATGCAGTTGAAGATCGCGTAAGCGTATTCGGGGGACGGGGATGGTGAGATCGCGCACGCAACGAGAAGGTGGCACACGATCGAGCGGTGGCGGGAGAGGCCGAGGGCGATGATGTGGGCGTGGGCTTGCTTGATTTGGGGAATGGAGGGGGATGGTGGGAGGATAGAGAGAGGGGGATGGAGGACTGTTGTTGCTGAGTGGCGAGGATTTGAATTTGTATGTTGAAGAGAAAAGGAGGGAAGTCTGGGAGAGAGGGAGGTTTTGAATCTTTTGGCGGAGGGAAGATGGTGAAGGCAGGGAGTGGTGGGCCATTTGAAAGAACGGTGGAGATAAGGTCGCATTGGGCAGAGGGGTTCATGTGATGTGTGTGGTATAAGGGGATTTTTATATGATCCGTGGAACTCAAGCTTTCCACGGTATACCGACTTCTCAATTCTAGCGAGTGGGGCCCACCGTATACTCGAGTTCTTAACCGTCCATTTGGAGAACGGATTGGCTACTCCCCCTGCCACCAGCCCGGTGGCTGGTGGTCGGTTATCTGTGGGCTTCACCATGATGTATGTGTTTCATCCATTTTTACAGATTATTTTAGTGCTTGATCCAAAAATGAGAGGGATATAAATCTTAGGTGGACCACACCATAGGAAAACAATAGTTATTGGACATCCACCATTAAATTCCTCTTAAGGCCTACTGTACTGTTTATTTGACATCCAATCTCTTGAGTAGGTCATACGGACCCAGATGAATGTAAAAAACAAATATCAGCTTGATTTAAAACTTTCATGGCACCCAAATTTTTTTTAATGGTCCACGTTCATTCAACACTTTTTCCTGTAATGTGGTCCAATTGAGATTGGAATATATCTCATTTTTGGTCTCATACCATAAAATGATCTAGAAAAATAGATGGACGGTATGGATGAAACACATATGTCATGATGGGCCCATAGAGCACTGACCATCAGCCATTAGCTGGTGGCAGGAAAGTAGCCAATCCGCGTCCCCATTTGTAGGTCACGTACTCACAAATAGAGAAAATTGTCTCAACAAGGAAGAGTCCAGAGACTTATAACGAGAGATGTGGGTGGTAACCTGATCGTGGGGCCCACCTCCACGTACGCATTGTATATCTACACCATCCATCCGCTTTGCTAACTAATTTTATGAAATTAGCCAAAAACTAAGCGTATACAAATCTTAGGTGGAAATAGTGGTGAATGGCTATTAAAAACATCCACGAAAGTTTCGGATTAAACTGATACCTGTGTTTTTCCTTTATTTAGGCCCGTGTGACCTCATCAACCGGTTGGATGGCAAATTAGAGCGCGCCTTTTAGTAAGTTTTTAATGGTGAGTGTTCAATAATCACCCTTTCATATAGTGTGGTCCACCTCAGATTTGAATCTGCTTTATTTTTGGGCTCTATGCCATTTAGCATAGACATACCATGCATTACATCAAAGTGGGCACCACGGTGGAAAAAAAAAAGTGGGCACCACGGTCATAATATGCCCACCATACATTGTAGCTAAGTTGGATCCATAGTTCACCACCGTAAATTAGCTGTGTACAGTGAGCAGAGCTTGCATGTTGAGCTGCTTGTCTAATAATTCCAACAGTGCGGCTTACCTGATGAGGACCAGCCTGATTTTTGTGCCAGGTATTCATCATGGTGCAGCACCACGCTTGAATGGTGTTGACATCTTATACACCGCATGTTAGTGGCAAAGATGGTACAATACCACAAGCATTGGAGAAGCCTATTGCATGGCGATCCATCAGACTTGGTGGGGTCCCCACCAACCTGATACATGTTTTTTCCACGTTGTCTATATGTTTTATCAACTCATTTTAGGATGTAAGCTTATGATAAAATTAAAATATATCATAAGCTTAAGTAGACCACGCAATAGAAAACAATGGGAATTGAAAGTTGCCTTTGAAAAACTTCCCATACCAAAGGCTCACAATTTTTTTCGTTCAGAGTTGATATTTTTATTTTCTCTTCAGCTATGTTATTGTGACCTTATGAACATCTTAAATGTCAAATAAACATCACCAGGGATATAGGTGGTGCTCAAGTCAGCCGGCAATCTACTTCCAAGTTGAGGTGCATTGCTCACAGGCTATTAGTACTCATGTTGTGTGCTGATACTTTTTTTTGGGCATGGAAGTAACCTCAAATAAGAATCATGCAAGTTATAGAGAAAGAAAAATCAAATAATAATCACATAAGCAATGGAGAAAGAAAAATTAACACTAAGACATACGTAAGATTTTACATGAAAAATTCTTGAAGGAAAAATCCTGGCATAAAGCTATGATCAATCCATAAGAAGATTAATATAAGAGATGGAACTTTCAGTAGAAAATATAGCTTTTTTATAAAAACCTTGAGTATTCTTGTTAAACTCCAAAACTCTCATCTCTACCTACAAACTCTATCGACAGCTCATTTGTCTACAGCTCTACCAAAGCATTCTGACCCTAATCGGAATTAACATAGTATTTATATACTCTTATATAGAATCATGAAATAAAACCCATACTTACACATATTGTCAGTTGAATTAATTGGACCTTTGGCTAGACAAAACCAAACCAACTCACAAACCTCAGTTAAACTGAAAATGTGCAAAAGTGGATAGCCTGCAACTCGAGAATCTATTCCTAATTCAGTGGAACCGAAATAAATACTGGTTGAATCGAGACCAAACTTCTCTGCACTAGATTAAATGCACTCAATCAACAACTTAGACTATTCAAAGTGGGGACACAATAGGCCAACGTGAACACCAAAACACCAGCTCAAAACTTGGTCATCAGGATATTCACCCCGTGGACGGCACATGAATGTTGGTCTGGTGGGCCATTGGGGTGATTGCATTGGAGCTAAAAGATCCTTAACATAGTATAGTATACCCATCTCTCTCCATTACACCTGCTTTGCACTATCATGAGCCCGAACTTTCTAATTGGCTTATTTTATCATTTATCATTACTTTCTAATATTTAATGTAATACCATTAGCTGTTTTTCTTCCCCACCCTCCCTTCGGAGGTCACCGTTTGGACGTCCAAAATTGATATCCATCCATTTAAAGGGTCCCACTAAATGAACCATCCTAATTGAAAGACAACCCTTTCACATGTAGTCATGTAGTAATATAGCTTTGCCATTTTCCAGTTCTCTTGGCTCTACAGGGTTAGTTCCAGCCGTCCAATCATTGTGAGCCTTGCTATCTGAAATGGAGACCATTCCTCTTTGCAGGGTCACTAATTGGATGGATACCACTGTTCGTTTTTTGGGGTATGGCTATCAACAAGTGGGGCACCAGATCAACGGTCCTGATCACCACACTGCCATGTGTACCGTACAAGGAAGAAGGCTGCATATAGGGTTTTGGCTAATGGTAGGTTAGATGGAAAATTTTGATGCTTTGGCCCACTTTGAAGATTGTCTGTACATGACTCAAATTAAACCGTTCAAATTGTAGTCTACGAATCAGATGGATTGCAAACAAACCTTACACTGATGTGGACCCCAAATTAGCCGATTAGTGGCCATTTAGTGGACGGCTGAAGTGAAAAATAGGACCATCCTGATTATTTATTGGACTTGAAAAATCTAGGCCGTTCCCAGCAGCTCTTAATGCATCACCAAATTAAGTGGGCCTGTTCAAGACAATTGGAATTCGTCAATAAATCATAGATGTTGGCCACATGTAGGAGGTTTGAACAGTTCATCTGGCGGGCCAGAGAGTGGATGGGTCATACTTCATAGCCCATGAAATGTTCCAATGACATGATCCAAAGGATCTCTTCGGCGGTTACAGTATTTGGTGTTATGGCCCATCCATCGTACGAAATGAATGGCCCCAATCTCACAAGTATGCCATGTTTATGTGATTGCTCTAACAGGGAGTTGTGTGGGAGGAACATAAATCAGATCCACTCCGTCCATCAGGTGCACTATCACATTTTGACCATCGATCCTAAAAGCTGTCTGATCCAAGTGTTATCGCTCAAATCTGATTAAACTCGCAGCTCCACTTATAGACTACAGAGTATTTATAAAGAACAAAGGATATTGAGGGAAGATGGTGAACCTAACACAAATGTTGCTGAAGTTCAGGATTTTTGTGTGTAATTTTTACCTACGACGGGGGGGCGAATTTTTAGGTTATTTAAGCCATCAGTATATCTCAATAGACAGCAGAGATATGGTGAAGGGTCATATTGGAGTAAGAATCTACTTTCGAGAGTATATCTAATTTTGTCTTGATTGGTGTGATTTTTGGCTAAAATCTCGTCGGATCGATCCGACCTTGGTGGGATGCAATATTCTCACTGGACAAACTAAAGGACATGCAGGGTCAACTTTTTCCCCATTCGTGAATGCCAAGCACCCAAACATAAAGATTTTGGAGGGGCCACACTATAAACAATTTAATAATAATAAAAAAGCCTAAATCCTCTAAATTAAGACATGGATTGGACACCAGTGCGCTGGAACAAACTCTATGAGGCTTTCTCTGATTTCTGTGTCTTATATATGCCGCCCATCTGTTTTATAAGCTCATTTGAGACCATGATCCCAAAATTGAAACATATCTAAAGTTCTAGCAGATATTACATTGTAGGAAACAGTGAGGATAATGAGGTCCAATGATGAACCTTTCCTAAGGCCCACAGTGATGTCTATTTTCCATCTAACCTGTTCATAAGGTAACAAAGACATGGATGAAATGAAAGATACAAATATCATATTGATCCAAAACTTCCGTGGCCCCTCAGAAGTTTTCAACAACGGGCATTCAATTCCCACTTTTTTTTTTATTTTTTTTTGCGGTGTGGTCCATGTGAACTTTGGATATATTTCACTTTTGGGCTCATGCCCTAAAATGAGCTGATAAAATAGACGAATGGCGTGGATAAGACACATACATCATGCTGGTCCCCACAGAGTTTACTCGAAGCCTATTGAGTTACTTGTTCGCAATCCGCGCGTGTGGCCTATGTCCTGGAATGTCCTGGTTGTTGGGGCATCTTGTCATCCTAGTGTGGCGTATCAGATGAACGGATTAGATAGCATGTGCATACCACGGTGTGCTCCACGCATAATTTGAAAGATTTTAATGGAGGCACTCCCCATCTAAATCGTTCCCCGTGTGTAGCTCATGGGTGTTTTGAGTCGGGCTGATTTTGAGCTCCGGTCCAAGACTACAGAAATTACCCCCATTTCTGTATTTTTTTTCTCATGAATGGTTGGGCCCATTTGCTGGATGGTCCAGATTATCTGGTCATGCAGCCACTTGGGTTTCAACATGGCTGATGCTACTCAACTATGATGGAACCTTCCCTTAATAGACACCTTACATGCTCTGGCCTCCATGTGAACATAGTTGTGAGTGAAGTTCTCATATTTTTCGATTTTACCATTTTTTTTAATTTTTAAAATTTTTTTGGACCCAACAATTTAACCAGTGGGGTTGTTGTATTTTGTTTCAAAATAAACATTAAAATTTGATTTTCAAAATTTTCGATTTCCCTCAACATTTGAAATTTTGGTGCTTTTGGGTTGTGGGTTTTATCCCACATCGGATTTTTCAAAGAAAATTTTCTTGTATATTAGATAGGCCTTTTGCCTTGGGGCTTGAGCCCATTAAGGAGGCATGTGAATTTGGTCCTGTTGGGGGCTGTGCCAATAGCTTTAATCTATGTCATTGACCACACACGCGCGCGTTGAGCCGAGTTCGTGTGCGAGATGCGACGGGCTGGGCGCGGGTGCAGTGCGAGTATACTCGCGTTGGTGTGTCTGTATGGGTACCCGCAGGACTTATTTGTAAGAGTGTACTCGCACTTGCGCCTTTTCGTTTTAAACCAGAGAGATGTATCCGTTCCGTTTGGTCGTTTTACATTTGAAAATACGAAAATCATTTTTCTCTCTTATAAAACTCTCTCTGATATTCTGTTTTACGAATTTTGATTGTTGAGTTCGTCGCTGAGTTAACTCAATACTTTTGGGTTAAACTGCAAGTGGTTCGAGCCCGCGTACAGTGAGTACACCGCTGGGATCAGGTCATAGTCGTTGTATCCTGGAGGTCGATTGCTCTAGAAACTTGTTACACTTGGGACGCTGTCCAAGGAGAGAAAATTCGATTTCAAGTCGAGTGACTCACGTTACACCTCGACTCAATTCAACAAGTCATCTTTCTCAAATTTTATTTTCTTTTTTGGTTCTAGATTTTTAATAGTCTATTTAATTTAACCAAATATACCAACATGTGATGGACAGGACTATGTCCCATATTGGACGATCCTAGCAATATCTAATGAAAACGAAAAAGTAAGATCAACGGCCCATGTTTAAAGGGCCCTAGTTGGATGTCTAAAATATAGCCAGTTCCTGTGCAACTACTTGTAGAATAAGTAGGGGTGTACACGAACCGAGTTAGCTCGCTCGACTCGACTCGAAAAAGCTTGATTCGACTCGGTTCGAAGCTGAGTTCGAGCCGAGTTTATATTTTGAGCTTGAAAAATTTTCGAACTAACTTCGAGCTTGCTTGAGCTCGACTCGACTCGGATCGGACCTAACTCGAATTGAACTCGAATCGAACTAGTTCGATGACTCGGTTACTTTGATATTGATGTTGCTCACCGAGTGTTTGATGAAATGACTCAACGAAGTGTCAACTAGTGGCAAGGAAAGTATGTATATGAAACAAATACCATTTTTCTTCGATTTTGATGTTGCATATAAGGTGTTTAATTAAATACTTGTTGTTTTACATAAAATAACTATTATTGTTTTACATGTAGTGAGAAATTGAAAGTGCATTGCATGTGTTTGTGAAAATGCCTCGGAGGCTCAATTTTGGCTAGAACTTGGTTCAAACTGGCCCGAGTGGTTGACCAAACCAAGCCAAACTGGCTTGAGGACTGAACTGAGCCGAATTCGAGCCGGGGTCAGCTAGTGGCCGAGCCAAGTCGAATTGAGGCCAGCTCGACTCAGTGTACGCCCCTAAGAATAAGTCAATTCCGTGAGTTATTCACCTAATTTTTCACCTGCTTAATAACTTGCTTGTTCATCTGGTTATACACTATTATCCGTGTGGGCCCCATATGTCATGTGTGCACAATCCAATCCGTCCGTTGAGTGATCCTATCATGATGATGGCATTCCCTAAAAATTGGATCAATCTGGATACTAGGTGGGCCACACGATTAGAAAAAATGAACGACCGCCCAAAAACTTTCAAAATCACGCGGGTGGCTCATATGATGGTTGGCTTGGTCTGATTTCTGTGGCCTCCAACTTTGACGGTGGAGCGACCCTGTTGGACAGGTTGGACGCCATGCACATACCAGGTGGGCCCCACACACAACCCCCTGCGTGTAATCCGAATCTTGTAGGACTTGAACCAGACTCGGCTAGAACAACACCGTATGAATCTTCTAGATCACTAAAACGTGGGCCCCACATTTTTAGAGTTCGTTATACAAAACGTGGGGCCCACACCGCACATGGACACGCTTCCATCATGCCTGCATGCTGCTTATAACCTGCATCTCAATCGTTTGCTTTTGATTGGCTGGAGAATGGCGTCTACACGAGAGCGGGCATGTGCCGTCACATGGAACGCAAGGCACTCAAAAGAGTGCCGATATGATCTCCACCGTACACATGAAACCTGTGAAACCAAGACTTTCCATCCACCAGGTGGGCCATAATTAAAAACCTATGATGATCTTGACTGTTCAAAAGCCACTAATCAGGTGGATCTTGAAAGGATTTGAGATGTAATCTAACCTTTCTTGTAGATTTCAAACTTCCTTTTTTAGGGGAAGTGAAACTCACGATTACTTTGTGTGGCTAAACAGACAGGTGATTTTAAATCCCCTCAAATCCCTTCAAATCTACGGTGCCAAACGATGCCTTAGCATTTTGGATGTGTAAATTTATTTTTTTAGAAATCAGAATAAATGAAGTATTGTAAAAAGATAATTTAAAGTAGAAAAAGATATTTGAGTTAGAAAGAATAGGAGAAATTATTGAAATTCAAGGCAGGACAAATATAACTTCGCTTGGAGTTGATTTGCTAATGCATGAGCATTTTCATATTGTGTTCGAGTGGAGTGTCCTTTGGAATGTAGGAGCACACTTAGGATGAGAGGCCCATATGAGGCGGAACCCATATGATGTAGGGCCTATGAGGGGATTTAACAGACGAACTAACCCATGTGATGTAGGGCCTGTGATATAAGATAAAGGATTAATTTACCACGTTCTATTAATTCAAGCTTTTAGAACAAGTGGTTAATTGTATCGCGTCAAAGTAGGATAAACTTTACCATTTCAAATTTTCTCCTTACCTATTTAATATGGGACTAAAGCCAAACCATTATAAGATTATTTTTTTTCTTGCTTTTCGAAAAAACATTGGAGGGAATTTTCGTTCTAAATAAAAAATATTTTTTATTTATTTTGAAACACTCAAATACAATAAAGTTAAGGGATTGTCCGTGCAAAGTCTCTAATTTGACTATGAAAACTAATATATAAAGACATGGTTCTATAGAATCCACATTGATACCTGTGTTTCATTCACATTGTTTATATACTTTTCCAACTAATTTTAAGACATCAACAAAAAAAGGAGATTAAGCTCAAGTAAACTGCACTATAGGAAATAGAATGAATACCAATACCAACCAAGAAAACCTTTTGAATCAAGTTTATATTTTTGTTCCCTTCATATTCTACCATGTGATCTTACAAATCTAACCATCCCATCAATGGATTTATGCCCCAAATATGGTGGACCATTGGTTACCGTTTATTTATCCCTCTAAAGATAACTGATAGGAACTACGAAGGTATGCATAAAGGATCTCAACTTTTCATTGATCCATTGGTAGGTTACTTGATGAAGGGTCGCGATCAATTGCATACAGGATGCAGTTAGGGCAAGACATGTGCAGAGCCACCAGTTGGGGTGGTCAGCCGAGGCACTGAACTGGGCGTTATATTCTAATAATAAAAAGGAAACGGTTCTTTATTCAGGAATACTACCAAGATTCGCGTGGGAAGAGATTGTCGCAGCGAATCGCAGCACACGTGATAATATCACACGCTCATGAGATCTAGACGGACCATTAGGTAGGGTAGACAATCAAATCAGGCTACAATTCTACAAGAGGAATAAGATGTAGTAAAGAACATGGCCAACGGTCTATATTCATCACGCATATGGGTCTTATTTGAAGATTGAGCCAATATAGGAAACAGCGTCTAGGAAGAGATTTTCACCTGATACATGGCCTGGATAGCTCACACGAGTGCCTTATTGGCACTTCTTCCGTGACTCGCATCTTCAATATATAGTTGCGCGAGTCGCTTTAGTGTCTTACGATTCTGTCAGGATAATCCCACTTGCTAATGACAGTTTTGCCATGTCAGCTAATGACAAAACTGTAACCTTTTATTATCCGTCAGCCATGCGCACAGAAACGGAAAATCTGGCCACGGTTCCGACTTTACGGCGGTTAAATAAGACAACATATTTACATCAATGCCATTTGTTTCGAATTCAAAATTTCGCAAGTATCACGTTACCGATATTAATAGCAATTTCTCACGACTTCATTGCTGTATGTTAGAATAAAGGGGAACGGATTGGCTACTCCCCTTGACGCGGGCCAATGGCTGGTGGTTGGTGCTCCGTGGGCCCCACCATGATGTACGTATTTCATCCATTCCGTCCATATATTTTTAAAGATAATTTTACAGTATGAGACCAAAAATGAGGTATAACCCAATCTCAAGTGGACCACATTACAGAAAACAGTGTTGAATGAGTGTCGACCATTAAAAATATTTTTGGGGCCATAAAAGTTTTGAACTAAGCTAATTTTTGTTTTTTCACTTCATTTGCGCCTGTATGACCTAACCAACATATTGAATGTCAAATAAACAGTATAGTGGGCCTTAGGAGGATTTTAATGGTGGATATCCAATCACTATTGTTTTCATATAGTGTGGTCCATCTGAGATTTATATCCCTCTCCTTTTTTGGCTAAAAATATAAAATGATCTGTAAAAATGGATGAACAGAATGGATGAAACACATACATCATGGTGTGGCCCACAGAGCACCGACCATCAGCCACAAGGCTGGTGGTAGGGCGAGTAGCCAATCTGTTTTCAAGGTTACAACGGTTAAATTGTGTTCCAAGTTCCATACATACGTGAGCAAAAAGGGTTAACAAACAAGGTTAGTCAGTAAGTAGTCTATACCGCATGGGTGTAGGCGAGTACGTGACAAACGACATCAGGTACAAGCGACAGGGAAGTGTATTAGGTACTGCCCACGCATGAACGAAAATCGGTCCTGACAGAGGCTATGTGGGGGCCAATCGTGATGTGTGGGTTTTATCCAGGCCGTTCATCTATTTTTCAAGATCATTTTAGGGCATTAGACCAAAAATAAGAAAGATGCAAAGCTGAAGTGGACCACACCACATGAAGCAATAGTGATAATGGCAACAACCATTGACACCTTCATAATGCCGGCCGTCCATCCAATTCATTCAAGGTCAAATAGATTGGGATGAACGGAAAACACAAATTTCTGCTTGATCCAAAACTTCTGTAGTCCTCCGTAAGTTTTTAATTATGGACATTCAATTTCCATTGTATGGTTTGGTTGACCTTATATGTATCGGGTTCATATTCTAAAATGATCCGAAAAAATTGAATGAATGTCATTGATAAAACCAATACATCATGGTGGGCTCCACAAAGTCATGTTTGGATATATTAAAGACCAGGCGGGGTAATATGGAATCCGCTTCAAAGGGAAGCTATTTGATACTTGTATGACACTTGATACATACGTACTTTAAAATTATAGATATTGTATTTATTAATTGTGATTGAGCCAAATAAATTGTGGAGATCAATGTCGCCATGTCACCAAGTAAAAACTAGAGTGTTTGGAGAATCTTAACTTTTAATTGTTTGTTGAAATAGGACAGTTAAATAAAAAAATTTAGTTTACTTGTCTAATATAATCAAGCAATTCGGTGGTCAAATAACCATATCTACACAATTTCTTGTTCATAGTAGGTTCAAAATAGAACCTGACAATTTGAATAATTTAATTTTAATTACTCATATAAATTAGTTCCTGTGTATCATCCATCACAAATTGCTAGAGAATCAAAGTCTCTCTCAAATATAACAGAAATAAAAAGATTTCTAGTTCTCCCAAATACATAACTATTCCCTCTAAATATTTGTGCATGAAAAAAAATTAAGGTGTGTTGCCAATCGCCAGGCCTGATGATTTGAATATTACTTCATGTTCTCTTTACTATCATTAATAACCTATTATCCCATAATAACACTCCAGCCATGATCCAAACCTTTGAATTTTAGAGTCCATTGCAAGCCATTGAAAATCTTCAGTATGACCATTACTCCCATCTGTTCATCATTCTTACAGTGGAGCATACATCATAAAGTCATAATACGATCGGTTATGATCATTGAAGCACTTTGCATGTGGACCCAGATAAACGGCCACATGGTCTGAATGGAGAGTTGCAAGGGGGGCAAAACAAACTACAAAGATTGAGAGGAGACTCATATTTCATTGGCCACATTAGGCATATGGACGGCAGTCCAGCCTCGCGTTGGATCCTTACTCTTGCTCCGGGGGTAGACTCTCAGGGGTTTCAACACCTGGTCAAGGGTCCAAGTTTCCATAGGTGGTGAAATCCTGGCGTGAGTGTCTGGGGTGTGTGCGTGTGTAAAAAAAAAAAAAAACATAAAGAGCCCTCTAATTGCGTTGCACCTTGGCCGGGTCGTTAGGGCCAGTCGTGGTGTTGGACCAGGTCAGACGAGGTCGTAGTTGATTTTGACGAGTTGAACGACTCTTAAAATTCGGATGTAAAAGTGGGATTTTTACCGCAAAATTCATGGAAGCGGATTGTCGTGGGTGTGTTGACGTCACCAGATTCTGTGGCCCCACCCTGATGTATGTGTTATATCCACACCATTCATCCTATTTGTCAGATTATTTTAGGATATGGTTTTGAAAAATGAGGCAGATTGAAAACTCAAGTGGACTACACTAGGGAAAGTAGTGGGAGACAATTATTCCCACCGGCGAAACCTTCTTAGGGCCCACCATGATGTTTATTTACCATCTAACCTGTTAATAACGTCACACATATCTGGATGAACGGAAAACCCAAATATCAGCTTGATCCAAAAACTTCTTTGGCCCCCAATAAGCTTTCAATTATAGGCGTTCAATTCTCATTACTTTCTTTGGTGTGGTCCACTTGAACGTTGAATTCATCTCATTTTTGAGCATTATTAAGGAATGATCTCAAAAAATGGATGGACGGTTTAGATATAAAATGTACATCATTGTGAAGGCCACATAGCCTGGTGACATCAACACAGCACTGAGGCCGGTGGTGTGTTCTGCACCACGCAATCTTCTTCGTATTAGTTTCGGACTTCATATTTCATATTTAACAAACAGCCCTAAGTTAACATTTTACCAAATGATGCCTAAACGGGCCGAACTTTTGGAGAGAAAAAATTACAAAAATACCCTTATATGTTTTTCTTTAAAAATTATTGAAAGTTGAGATTTGTGGGTCCGCATGGTGTATGTATAACATCCAAGCCATCCAACATATTCAAACCACCATGATGATCACTCTAACAAAATACAAGGTTGATTAATTAATCAGATGACTACTCTTGAAAATTTGGATGCTTTGAGACGTTTATATTATTTATAGATTGGTCCACCTTATGAATAAATTCACCCATATTTTTTGTTCTCCTTATAATCACATTGGTGTGCATATGGTGTACAAGTTGGATGTCAGGCATAGACCATGTGGCTCCACAAATCTCCATTTTCCACTATGTAAAAATAAATAAATGAGGATAATAGTGTAATTTCTCCTCTAAGAAATCCCTGTCCTGGAATGCCGGCTCCCGAAGTTGTTGTTTGTAAAATCCTAATCCTGAGGGCATTTTCCGGTTAAAATCCGAAAAGAAATTTCCAATTCTTTTTCTCACGATATGAAAGATTAGCTGATTCGTATATCCTCATGAGATGAGAAATATCCGAGATATTGATGGCATGCAGATTCTCGTGAGTACAGTGCATGGAGGCAGTTTCATGTTTTTACAGCCCAACCGTCTGCTAACGGTCACATTCCCCGCCAACAAAGCCTCGTGTTAGGGCCATGTTATTGGCCAATGCTATTTTTAGCGGTTGTTCTAACTGACCGACAATGTGAACTGATATCACGGACCACCTCTACCGTATTTCTTTGATCAGGACCGTCCATCTAGTTGTTTCTTACTTAGATGGCCCATTGCTAAAAAATAACATCAATTGGACTATCCTATCCATCCCTCTCTCTCCTTTTCTCCGTGAACCACCACCTTTTAACCATCCCTTTGAAGGCCCATTGATCAAATGTTTTAGAATAACCATATTAACATGGGCCATCCATGGTAAGGTGCACAAAGATGTACGGTCCTGATGCATAATTCCACCCGCCACGTGGACAATTTAAGGAGGAAACGGATTGGCTACTTCCCCTGCCCCCAGCCAATGGCTGGTGGTCGGTGCTCTATAGGCTCCACCATGATGTATGTGTTTCATTCATGCTGTCTATCTATTTTTATAGATCATTTTATTGTATGAAACCAAAAATAAGGTATATCCCAATCTCAAGTGGACCTCATTATAGGAAACAGTGATGAATGAATGTCGACCATTAAAAACTTTTTAAGGACCATAAAAGTTTTGGATCAACCTGATATTTGTTTTTTTCCCATCGTCTGGGTCTGTATAACCTAATCAATAGATTAGATGTCAAATAAATAGTACAGTGAGCCTTAGGAGGATTTTAATGGTGGATATCCAATCACTATTGTTTTCCTGTGGTTTGTTCCACTTGAGATTTATATCCCTATCATTTTTGGAATCAAGCAGTAAAATGATCCGTAAAAATGGATGAAACACAAACATCATGGTGGGGCCCACATAGCACCGACCACCAGCCACTGGGCTGGTGGCAGGGGGAGTAGCCAATCCGTTTCCGTGTAAGGATGGCTCTACCACACCATTTCCCACAACATCTATTTTTGGGCCAATCTAATTCTACCAATCCCATATTCCCTCTAACCAACCATTCATTTCTGCCTTAGCTAAAAACCTCTACTAAATTTGGCTACCATCCATCTCTGGCCCCACCCGACCGCCGAAAGCCCTCTTAAATCCTGCAAATAGCTATTTCTAGCAACACTCTCTATTCGTAATCCCCCTATAAATCAACCACCACCCTTATCACCCCATTCCTCACAACCCCACCTCAATCCATCCTATCTTCCCAGAAATCAATGGCCAGATTTAATGGACCCATCAGCTACATTTATGTGGTCTTCACCCTTTTGGGCCTAGCCTGTGGAGCTAGGGTCCCACAACTGAGAGGATTTGTTAGTACCCGAAATACCCAATTCGTCCTAAACGGGTCCCCTTTCCTTTTCAATGGTTTCAATTCCTATTGGATGATGAATGTTGCAACTGACCCTACTGAGAGGCACAAGGTCTCTGATGTGCTCCGGGAGGCCGCCGCAGCCGGCCTCACCGTATGTCGGACGTGGGCCTTTAGTGACGGAGGCGATCGGGCTCTGCAGATGTCGCCTGGTGTATATGACGAACGCGTTTTTCAGGTCAGAAATATTTTTTCTTTCTTTCTTTCAATCTTTTTCGTCTATGGGATTCAGTCATTTTCACTAATATAGACAATTACAGATTGGGATTTTAATAATGTGGTTTTGGTGGATATTAGGCTCTTGATTTTGTGATTTCAGAGGCACGACGATATAAGGTCCGCCTTATTTTGAGCTTGGCAAACAATTTCAAAGATTTCGGTGGACGACCGCAGTATGTTCAATGGGCGAGAAATGCAGGTGCACAAGTTAGCAGCGACGATGATTTCTATACAAATCCGGTCGTGAAGGATTATTATAAGAATCATGTCAAGGTAAATTAAGAAAGCTTTTTAATTATCTTCATGCATGGGGCACGATGAAGTGGACGACGCATCGATGTTGCATGCATGCATGTGGGCATTTAGTATTTCGGCACAAGAAATACACATACCAACATGTACAAGTTCATGTGCACACATGTGTGCCATTCATGCACATGCATTATCGCCCAAAAACCCACATTTGTTTCTAACCATGGATCCAATGTGGTGTAGAAAGTGTTAACCAGGTTCAACACCATCACCCGAAAGGTGTATAAAGATGACCCGACGATCATGGCATGGGAGCTCATCAACGAACCACGTTGCCAAGCCGACTATTCAGGAAATACAGTACACGTGAGTGTCGGCTGCCTTTTCTTACTATGCACATTTGCATTTGTTCTGGCGTCTCGGATTACTTAAAACAAGGTCATGTTGGGTAATTGAAATTGACTAATATGGGTTCATGATACAGGGCTGGGCTCAAGAGATGGCAACATACACAAAGTCTATAGACAGAAATCACATGCTGGAGATAGGGATGGAGGGTTTTTATGGGGATTCAATGGCAACAAAGAAGCAAAATAACCCTGGTTACCAAGTTGGGACTGATTTTATAAAGAGTAATCTCATTAAGGAGATTGATTTTGCTACAATACATGCATATCCTGATATATGGTGAGATGTTTTTCCTTTTCCCTTTTTTTTGGGGTATGAAAAAAAAAATCCTCAAAAATCCTCAAAAAATGTGAATTTATGAAAAAATACCTTTGGCTATTTTGATCCAATCGCTAGGTGGACCACATACCTGATAATTGGATCAGCTAATTCTTGGGCAATTAATCATTATCGCCAGAAAACCCGCCTTTGTTTCTAACCATGGATCAGATATATAATTGGATCAGAACAATGTACACATCCAACAATGTACACTGCTTGGATGGTTGAATGTCATACACAAACCCCGTTCGTCCTACAATGCTCACCATGCCACTTATTATTATTTTTTCCTATAAAAAAATAACCAAGGGTATTTTGGTCATTGTACTAATCATCCTTAAAACTGGGGGATTCTTTTGAAAATTCAAAATAATCAAGGACCGTTTTCAGACATTAAGGTTTTTAGGATTTTCGATAAAAATCTTTTATAAAATAAAATAAAATTATATTTTTTTGTTTTTACTTCAAAAGTTTCTCTACCACAGGACTTTCAAAAAGGCCTCACAAATGTATGTTTTCGCACTTTGAGCTCTGACTCATTCACCTGTCATTCTTTTTTCTTGATAGCTTCAAGTAAAATTTTTTTTGAAAGATAAATAAAATTTTATTATTTTTTTTGAAAGATTAATAAAATTTTATTAATTTAAAAAAATAACAAAAGAGAAAAAAAAAAGTCTACACTCCAAGAAAAGCAAAAGAAAAAATGAGTTAGATTAGAAGTAAGGAAAATGGCATTTTCACCCATTCTATGCATGGATTGATGAATTGTCTAATCTGGACGCAACCTGTTTGAGAGGTAACTAAAGAAAAATAAATAAATTCAGCTGTCCACATTCAATGCACATGGGTGGGCCCACATGATGAGCGTCTCGAGTCTCACCATGTTGGCATGTCGGATTTGTGGGTCGCTTGGTGTCATTAGCATTTCTATTTTATATTTTTCATTCAAGTTACTATAGTATTTATTGGCAATATTAACAGAATTAATACTTAGATTACAAAGAAATATTAATTTTTATCATTTTTATTAATCTATAGATTACAAAGAAATATTACTATAGACATATTGATTTTTATAATTTTTATTAATCTACAGGTTATCTGGACAAAACGATGGCGCGCAGCTTGAGTTCATGCAGAGATGGATGGCGAGTCACTCGGTCGACTCGAGACAGATACTGAAGAAGCCGCTAGTTCTCGCCGAATTCGGAAAATCTAAGAAAGACCCAGGTTACAGCATAGGCGTCCGAGACTCATACCTGACCGCTGTTTATCGGAACATTTACAACTTTGCGCGTGGCAGTGGCGGAGGGGCGATGTGCGGCGGCCTGGTATGGCAGCTCATGGCAGAGGGGATGGACTCATACTATGATGGCTATGAGATCATCCTACCCCAGAGTCCCTCCACAAGTGCAGTCATCACCACACAATCTCACAAAATGTCAGCCCTTGGTCACATGTTAGGTAGGCCACATAATCATAAATTCACAAAGGCGCAGGTTGTGAAAAATGATCATTCGTTGAGCGCGCAGCACGGGCATGCATTAAGCGAGCCACACGGACGTAGGTTAGGCAGACGGCGTGGGAATACACCAAGCAGGCCAGATAACCGGATACATGATCACATGTTTTCTAGGACATATGGTTGGAAAAGGCCTCATGTGCTAACTGGGCCAAAGAAATGGAGGAAGACATGGCCTTAGGGCGATTCAAAAATGATTTTATTTCAAATTTTTTTTTCTCTATTTAGAACTTGTTGCGTTGTTATTTAGGGTTAGGGTTTAGGATTTTAGAAAGCAGAGATGGATTGGAATGTGTTTGTCATCCTCCTGTTAGCTATACTGTTCTGTGGAAATAATCATTAGCTATTGTTAGAGTATATGTGTGTTCTTTTACTTTGGTACTTCCAAGACACAATTTCACTTGTATTTTTACGCAATTAATAAAATAGGTTAGAGAGATCATTTTTCTCCCTGGCCAATAAATTTTCTTAGTGCTTGTTTGGATTTGAGATTTCCATAGCAATGCAATTGAAAAAAACAATGATTATAAATTTCTTAATTACCTGTATTGTATTATGAAAACATCTGTAATTGACTGACTATTGTGGTATTTGCTATCGTGGCAAAATTGACAGTTAGTAACCCTGGTGATGTAATTACATCAATTGCATTGTGTATGAAAAGCAGGGTTTAGTGCTAAAAAAATAATAGGATGGTCTACGTTCCTACCTATGGTAATGTAATTATAGTGTTTGGATTTTCCTATGGAATCGGCGACGCGCTAAGAACAAATAGTGGACGACTCCACTATCTAAATAGGCCAATAGTAAATGGAATTGAGCATGCTATAACTGGTTATGGTTACAATTTACAAATAAATAAAATCCTTTGCATGTTGCACCCTCAAACAGATTCACATCGATAAAATAAGTGTTTACACATATTATATTCTTAAATCAAGGACATTCTACATACCAGTCATCTTAACTTGTTCAAATCCATGGTGCACATATTAAGAATGAAGATGTTACATCAAGTATACAGACACCATACTCAAATGCAGAGCATAGCATTGCAATTGATATGAAAAAGTTAAATTGGTTATAGAAATTTACAGCAAAAACAAATATCAACCACCCATCTAAGCATTGTAAAAAACAAATGTTCTTAGGAGGTAGTAAGCTTCCCCATCTACATGTAGAAAAGTCTCTAATAAGATAGATCATTAGGGCCATAGTCATTGTCTTGCAGGGGTTATATATTCATTAGACTATGAGGCTTTATATATATATATATATATATATATATATATATATATATATATATATATATATATATATATATATATATATATATATATATATATATATATAACAAAGCATCCATTAAGTCATTGAAAAACATATAAACAATCAACTTGTAGATGTTATTCTTGTAGGAGGGAATTTTTGCTGACACCTTATATGCAGTATGATATTGTTGTGAAAATGAGAACCTCGTACCATTAACCATCTCAACAAGGAAAGCATCTCCAATTACTATTTGGGCTAGGAAGGAATCCTAAGATAAGGGTTTTGCAATCATAGCTTCTTCAGATGGGTTCAAGATGACAAGCCTTCCTTCTCAGTCATTGGGCTAGGGAAGATAAAAGACGCCACTATTGTTTGTCTCATCTTTGTAATCTTATATGAATGCGTGATATTTATGCTTCATTTTGGGGAGAGTGTTAAACTAGTGTGAGTGACTTTAGTGCTCTTTTAGATATTATTCCACTTATATTGTTTTGCACTTATAAAATAGGTTAGGAAGAGCACTATAAGTTATAGTACCTAATGCACATGCATTTTCATACCGAGCTTGAGTGAGGTTGCATGTGGGATGCAGGGATATACTCGGGGTGGGCGGCCCGTGTGAGGTGGGTGGCTTGTGTGAGGTGGGCCCCACCCATGTGAAGCGGGTGGCTCGTGTGAGGTGGTACCCATGTGATGTGGGGCCCACGAGAGGAGTTCTACCAGGGTCCTAACTCATGGGATGTGGGGCCTAGGCTATGAGATAAATGGATTGATTCATCATGTTCTATCAATTCGAGCTTTTAGAGTTGTCTTGTGTGAGGCGGGCCCTGGGATATGGGGCCTGGGACCGAGGTCCTAACCCATGGGATGTAGGGCCTGGGACCAAGGTCTTAATCCATGGGATGTGAGGCCTACACTATGGGATAAATGGATTGATTCACCATGCTCTATCAGTTCTAATTTGATCAATCTATTGGTTAAGAACCATTATGAATTGCTTACGTTACGCAATCCTAACCATTCCATCCATAGCTTAGAGAGACACCTATAGAAGAAAGGATAAGTCAAGATGGATTGGATCATCCAATTAGTGTGATTTTTAAACAGACAGCTCATACCTATTGATTAGATGGTCCAAGTGAACCAATGCAACTAGGAGCAACTCATAGTGATACAAGAAGACTGAAGTATTTCTTAACACATGGTTTTCTCCAAATCCCTTTTTCTCCCTTCTCTTTCATTCAACATTTATATTGATTACAGTAATTAGCATTGCAATTAGTGGTACATTTTGTTAATATTTCTCTAAATATTAATAAATTGAGAAACAATCTGGGTCCACCCTTATTTGGGTTGCTGCTTATCACCGCGGTACATGTGGTTTTGAGATGATAGATGTGGGTTCATCTTCCCAATCACTACATGATGAACAGTTCACAGGTCTTAATGTGATTAATGAAAATAAAACATCCACTATATGAAGAACCAAATCTACCTTCTAAATCATTCAATGATGTGAGATGATGGGCCACATGGTAAATGCATCTAACCATGGACTCAATCAAGAAAATTCTAACCTACTGCGCCGAGGCATGTGAATCTCCAAGCATTTTTTTTTTCTTTTTTTTAATTATTTAAAACTTAAAGACTCTGTCCTGAGTTCCGTTACAATTCGGTTGAGTCAGGTGGGTTGTGACGGGTCTGGGCTGATCGAATCACCATCTACACTGAATATTGATTCATGTGACATAACCAGATTAGAATTGAATGAGTCGCGTCCTATTTGGACGATTCCTTTCAATCCATGTCCACAAGAGAAGATTGATATGCTAAGGAACTTGATTTTTCACTTGGTGGGGCTCACATTCATTTAATCATTGTTAAAATTAATGTTAAACCATGATTAGCTGTCAATCACTCACTTGGCAGGGCCCACATTGTGCATGATCATAGGGCTTAGAACGGAGGATAAGTGACATGTTTGGAATGGTCTTATACTTAAAATTAAGTGATCTTATATTTCTGATCATTGTTCAAAAACTAAGGAATTGAGACTTGGACGACTAGGATAACTCTTGTCAATTTTGGCTGGGTTTAATGTCTAATCTATCTTTAGCTGTCATGTATATTGGTACCTATTCGACCTTTTATTGTCATGTTATACGAAAGAATCCAGATCCTCTGATTGCCACGAGCAAAAAAATCTTACTTTCTTGCATCGTGATTAATCCATGTTATTATTGACATTATTAGCATGGCTGCATTAAATGCAGTGTGTGATGATGTGGTTCAATTAGTTTGCAACAAGCAAGATTTTCAGTAAAGGATCCAGATTCTATATGAAATTATTATGTGAACCAGTTAAAATGAGATGAAGATTGGCCACCTAAGAAAAGGAACATACCATTAGAACAATGGAGTGGGCCCCAAATGTGCAACATAAGGGTGAATGTGCCTTCAGAGAGAGTCAATGTAGTAAAATGGTCCACATGACATCTCTCCGAGTATAAATAGTACATGTGGCATATATGCATTACATTAGAACTATCTATGAAGTGGGCCCTACAATGAAGTAGGCATAAATCAAAAATCACTAATTAGAGAACACCATCTAAGAAAATATACCAATTAACAATGAAAGGGGAAAATAAAAAATAAATTGCATCAGCATATATAAGCCGGCCGAAAATTGTCACCTAAATGTCTGGAGAAATAAAAAAGTGTCATCTGGGACGTGGGCCATATATAGAACGGTCGAGATGATTGAATACATAGTAGTGAAAACATTGGAAGAAACCCTAACTAATATAGATTGGCATTTTGATCTTTCAAGCTTTCAAACGTTTGAAAAGGGAATTCTTTAGAAGAAAAATCAATCCATGATAGACCCCAAGAAATCAAGGGCTCAAGTTGTTGACTGGACCCGTTTTCCATAATGGGCGGTGGCCCATGAAAAATAAAGAAAATAAGTGCAAATAATTAGTGAAAACATTGGAAGAAACCCTAACTAATATAGATTGGCATTTTGATCTTTCAAGCTTTCAAACGTTTGAAAAGGGAATTCTTTAGAAGAAAAATCAATCCATGATAGACCCCAAGAAATCAAGGGCTCAAGTTGTTGACTGGACCCGTTTTCCATAATGGGCGGTGGCCCATGAAAAATAAAGAAAATAAGTGCAAATAATTAAAAAAATAAAAAAGCGTGGACGGCAGGATTCGAACCTGCGCGGGCAAAGCCCACATGATTTCTAGTCATGCCCGATAACCACTCCGGCACGTCCACTGCGATGCATAGGATGCGATTTTATATAATATATTTAAGATCTTGACCGTACTATCTCCATCAGGTGTGTCCTGATTATGAGACATTTGGCATTGTATATCCACACCGTCCACCCGGTTTTCCAGTGAATTTTATGGAATGAGAATGAAAATTAAAGCAGATCTAAATTTCAGTTGTACTTTACCATAGGAAACAATGGTGATTTAATGCCACCATTAAAAATATCTTACGGCCCACCGTAATTTTTATTTTCCATCCAACCTGTTGATTAGGTCATATAAACTTGGATGAATAGAAAAAAAAACAAATATCAGCTTGATCCAAAACTTTTGTGAACCACAAGAAGTTTTTAATGGTCAATCAGCACAGTTTCCTGTGGAGTAGTCCACCTGAGATTTGGATTCGCTTCGTTTTTGGGCTCATGGCTAAAATTAGCTGAAAAAACAGATGGACGGCATGGATATACAATCATCAAGGTGGGACCAATGGTCAGGGCCGAACCTAATCTGGTTCCCTGTCTTTCACCAAGAAGATTATCGTCCACAAAAATCAATCCGATCCACTCGTCAGCTGGACCACACTTCCACGTCAAATGATGGCCAGTGGCTGACTCAGCATACAGGTGTGACCCACACAGCTGGGATTCAATGTACACAAGGCAGACAGGGCCGTCAACGGCCTTGATTTGCTCTGGTCCGAGGTTCGTCCATTCCAAGCCCACAAAGTAAAACCTTACCTGATCCGAGCCGTGACGAGCCAAAACATACAGGCTCGAGCCTGGGTCCACCCCCGTCTTAGCCCGGCGCTTGTGTCGTGGGCAAGATCTAGCTGCCCCAGGCCCAGCCCTGCTCTTCATTAACGGGTTTGAATTTTACAAAAGGGCAAGCCCGGCCCATTGACAACCCTAAATGCAGCCGAGCTGTAATAATAGTGACCGTTGCTAATGGGCAACAAAAAAGAAATCAACGGACGAGAATGATGGGACTCACTGATGCTCAGTAAGAGATCTGAGTATTGGATGGGTCCCACTATATCGTGTTTGGCCAACAGAGTCTGATGGTAGTTACACTGATTGGTTGGTGGCCATGTACCGAGAATTGCACTGATTGGATGATCTTAACCGTTGCAACGATAAATTTTAGTCTTTGGATATAGACCGTTTGCCCACTTTTTCAACGTATTTGTTTGTAGGATACCGATCACGTCCAATTCGTGCAATTTTGGGCAACCTGAACCCCGGACGAACGGCTCAGATTTTCTGTCCCGCAAGGTTGGCTGGCCTCACATTAGTGGAATCGGATTGTGTACTGAGTAACTCAGTACCGTAAGGGCTACTGAGTTGAGGTGGCGGCATTCCATTGGCCCTCGTATATGGGGCCGGCTTCACTCCTCCGAAGGGCAGAGCAAAAGGCGTTAGCCCGTTTCTCTCCACCGAGATGTTCGTGTAAAATCCACCCCGTCCATTCGTTTTGAGAGATCATTTTAGGAAGTGAGACCAAAAAATAGGTTTATATAATACTCATATGGGCCACACGAGAGGAAACATTTGGTATTCAGTGAGAACCGTTGAATCATTATGTTGGCCATAAAAGTTATATATCAAGCTATATTTTTGATGTTTTCACTTCATCCCATTCGGAATGACATTATAAACGGTTTGGATAGCGTATAAACATTAAGATGGAGTCCAGAAAGGTTTCAACGGTGGGAATTTCTTTTCCCAATTTTCCCTCTGGTGTGACCCACTTGTGTTTTGTATCCACCTAATTTTTGGTCCCACGTCTTAAAATGAGCTCTCAAAACCGATGGACGGAATGAATTTCTATCATACATTGCAGTGGGCCTCACCCAGCATACTTGCGCAGGAACTTCCTTGCGAAAGGCTTTCGCAGGAAATCCGCGTCCCAAACGGCAGAGCAAACGGCGTTAGCCCGTTTCTCTCTTCAAGTTGCGTAGAGAGGTTCTCTCCGCGTCTCCCGCCGTGCAGAAAAAAAAAAGAGAAAAAAATCTCTCCAGCCGTGCAAGGAAAAAAAGAAGAAGAAGAAGAAGAAGAAGAAGCAGAGAGAGAGAGCTTCGTCGGTCTCTCCTGTCGACCTCTTCGTCTCCCTCTCGAGTTCAACCTCCCTCTCTTTCTCAGATCGGCATCAACTCGTTTCTCTACCTGGTGATGTTGATTTAGGATTAGGAATTTTGCTCCTTTCTCTTCTCTCTTTACATGGTGATGTTGATTCAGGATTAGGGATTTTGCTCCCTTCGGTTGACAGTTTGATGAGAGATTAGAGATTAGGGTTTGAAATTGAAAATCTGCAGTAGGGAATTTTTTCAAATCCCTAATCCATAACTTGAGATTTTTCAAATTTATAATTCCTAATTAGCATTTTTATATTAGAAATTGAAAATTCGTATTAGGGGATTTTTCAAATCCCTAATCCATAACTCGAGATTCTTCAAATTTCTAATTAGCATTTTTCAATCCCTAATCCATAGTAGGGATTCCCTTTTTTTAGAGATAACATTCCTAATCAAATGTGCGTTTTTTTTTTTTTTTTTTTCAATCCCTAATTAGGATTTTGCATTTGTAAATTTAATTGGGGACTTTTTTTTAATCCAGTTACGGTTTTCAATTTTTAATCCATGGGCTGTATGCAAGCAAACTGTATAGTTATTCTTGGGTCAAGCATTGTATCCTACCTCTTTTAGTTATGCTTTTACAGGGGATCTTGTGCTTTATTTTGTGATTCTAGTTGTTTTTTGAAATGACCATGTTTTGCTACATTCATCATTAATATTGTCACACCATCTTCCTCTTTCATACCTTCTGCTTTGGTTTATGTAGCAGATTGTAAGAATCCTTAGGCCATCTCTAGTGTCCCAAACATGCTGAATGCAGCTGGTTCAATGTCTTTGCATCAATCAGTTCAGATGAGCTGGCCTTTTGCAGTTGTTTTTTTTTTTTTTTTTTAACTAGCTTAAATGTCGCTATATATAGTTTTGAAGGATGTCAATAGTGTGCTCAGCAGTCTGTTTTCCTCTATTGAAAATCATGCAAGTGGTATGTGTGTAATGTTGATCTCCTAAAAGGTTGTAATTCGCTTTTCTTAGGCGAGTAATCTTCCCGCTATCTCAACGGGCTGATTCTCCCCGTTGTTCTCTTTTTGCCTTCTAATAAAGTAATCGCCATCTTTCCAAAAACAATAAATACAAGTGGTATGTGTGACCCTTCATCCAATGGAATGCACCATGGAGATGTTGCTGCCCAAAATCTTTGAATATCAACTCAATCTTCAATGTTTGATTGAGAATGACTCATCTTTGTATAACTTGCCACATTGCTAACCTCCCTTGGGAAACCCAACTTTTCCTTCTTTTCAAATTGAACAAACCTATGGATTCCACATTTACTGTCAGATAATCAAGTCAGCTGAAAAAAGCACAGGTTGCACATACCTACACACCAACTTTCAGGTCCGTTTTAAATATCCGCATGAGCAACCTTACCTTACTCGCTCGAAGTACATTCATAGTATCAAAGCTGATGAGATTTTGAGCCGCAAGTGAAGTCAGGTTCCTCAACAAAGCTAATCACGAGACCAGGGTTGGAAGCCTCTAGCTCTAGTATTACCTATCGTAGGATAAAACAAGATAATTCATGTAACAACCAACAAGGTCAAAAGAGACCTGTAATTCTGAAGAAACAAAGATTTTTGTTATTCTTTGACTCTGTATGAAAGCACATGTGATCTATATTAATCATTGATCGGGACATTTCATTCAGTAGTACCAATGCGAGCAAACCATGGTGCAAAAATCATGCTGATCAGATGATCCTAACCCATTGAATGAGGCCAATTTGTTACAACCTTCTGTTGTTTACGAGCCATGGATCAAACGGTTAGAATCATCAAACCATAGTGCTACTTTGGAGTCATAAGCAATGCAAAGTGGGATCTATCTCGAAGATGTTTCAAGACGATTATTGGAGCTATGTCTCCTCTTGCTCTTGGCTGTACATTTTCCATGCTATTGATCGGACAGTTAGGATCATCCAATTGGCGTGATTTCTACCCCCATCTATTGCCCCAAATTGTATGAATGAATGAATGGTTCAGATCAATGACAGGTCACCACATGTGCATTTAAAAGGTCAGGGGACGTTAGCAAAACCCTTCAAAAAAGAAAGGAAAAAAAAAAAAGTTCTAGGACAACAACGTTTCAAGAAATACTCATATAAGATTAAGCCTGCGGATCAATCATACAGTGTCTGTGCTTTAACCGTGAGATTCCTACCATCATAAACTTTATGGGCATAAGGTAGAAATTTCATTACCTACCCATCTAGCCTCCAATCAAGCCACTCAACCGCCGCAATGAATATATCAGAGTCAACTATTGTATTGGATGAATGCTATTCGCACGGTAAAAGGGAATCTAGAGGCTATGCAATTCAACCAGTACGAGCTTTGAAAATCGCAACTAGCTTACATGCAATTCAAGGGCTAGTAGAAATCTCTTTAATCAATTCAATCGAACAATTGATGTGCAGATAACAGGATGTGGCAATCAGTCCAAAGATATGAAAATTTCCTTGAGGAATTCTTTCAAACGACTGATATGTAGATAGATTGGTGGAGCTTTTACCTTTGAATCCTGTCTTCTTTGTGATACAATCTCTTCACTTCCTGCTTCTCGCTTGAATGCACTTGTGCATTACTTTGTATTTTGACAGCTTTAGCTGGCCCGCGTCACCACCCCAAATGGCGTCTCATATTACCCACAACACATGCATGTGAGTAGATTTAGTGCTTTTAGAAGCATGATAGGCTTCGTGCCTCTGTGTCATTGTTGCAGAGATGGGATAGATGGAGTAGATCTGAACGGTTCATTTCATAGGAAAAATAGTGAGTTTATGATAATCCAAATATCAAACTATTTGGACAATCTTAAACCTTCAATATATGACCTATGGACAGATAAAATCATAGAATACTCAAAGGTTTGCATTCAAGTCCAATTTTCAAATGGTACAGAACAACATTACAAAATAAAAAAGAGGACCGTCCATAGCCTGTCCATGGTGGACCCTACATCCTGAATATCCACATGAACCTGCTGGCAGACTACGATTTTCGGTATACCAAGGATTACCTTCCTTTTAAGTTTGAGAAATTGACCACTGTATATGCCGTCTTTTACCCATCGTCTTTTCAAAGCGCTCCCAAACTTTACTTTCCCAAAGTAAACCATTCTGTACGGACACACTATTTGCAGATGGAAATACCTTGCAGTCAGTACCTATAGCTACGGATTATCACCGTAGCCATAGGTATTTGAATGACTGTTGCATCAACAACAGCTATCTCGGCTGTCCAATATCTTCAGTACCCTATTCACAGGCTGCCTTGGAAAAATCATGCTGAATGGATGACTCAAATTGTCCTTTCAGTGGTATGCAAAAATATATGGACAAGATCATTTATAAAAGATGGGCCCAGTTAGTGATAGTTTAAGACCATCTTACCCCTCTGATGTTTGTATGGTAGCGGAATAAGTATGGATTGGTCCTAATGAACGGTCTAGATAGGCCATATCGATGACAACAAGTCCAAAATACAAAAAACAACTACTTGAAGGGGAATGGGATAAACCTTTCTGTTACAAAGGAATTGCCATCGCTTGTGTTCGTATCGGCGAAGTTTAGTGGCTACATACGCACCTTCACACGTGGCAAAAATTATAATCACGCATGTAGGGAACATCTGCCGCGTGCATAAGGTGGACCCCACCTTTAAGATGCTTTGTTGCAAAAAAAAAAAAAAAAAACAGACCCTTTCACTCATCGGGCGGGCCACCCTGTGAGGAAACAATCATGGACGGTCTACGTGCAATTTACATGTGTGGCTTCCTGAGTGGGGATGTTAGGTGGGGCCCACCGTGAAGTTTGTGAGAAATCCACACCGTCCATCTGTTTTTTCAGATCATTTTAGGAAATGGGACCTGAAATTAGGGCTGTACTCGAACCCTCGGTTAGCTCGCTCGACTCAACTCAAAAAAGCTCAATTCGTCTATGACCGAAACTGAGTTCGGGCCGAGAGTAGAGTTGATTTTTTTGAGCCTGAAAAAATTTTGAACCGAGTTCGAGCTTGCTCGAGCTTGACTCAACTCGTATCAAACCCCAATTCGAATCAAACCCCAATTTTGATTTTTTTTTTTTTTTAAAGTGTTTGATTAAAATGTCTAAATGAACCGTTGTGGCAAGAAAGGTATGTATATGAAACAAATACCTTCTTTTTTATATGTTGCCTACGAGGTATTTAATCAAAATCCTTGTAAAATCATTGTTGTTTTACATACAATGAGAATGTGTTTTGTGAAAATGTTACATAGGTAAGCTCGGCTTGTTCTTGGTTCGAATTGGCTCGAGCTACTTATCGAACTGAGCTGAGCTGGCCACTCAAGCTAGAGGATCGGCCAGAGCCAAGTTCTAGCTTGGGTCAGCTAGTGAGCAAACCGAGTTGAGTTGTGACAAGCTCCATTCAGTTCAACTCGTGTACACTTCTACCTGAAAATCAGGTGGATCCATACTCAAGGCGACCATACGTGAGGGAAAACCAGGGAAAGAGTTTACTACCATTGAAATGTTCTTGGGATATGTCTATATGCCATCCAACCGTTTATAAGGTCATTCCCACTGGGATAAAGTGAAAACACCAAAAACTTAGCTTGATACGAAACTTTGTGGCCATAAGAATGTTTCAAACGGTGGTCACTGAATCCTCTCATGCGGACCACTTGTGTTTTGGATCAATCTCATTTCTAGTCTAATGACATAAAATGATCTCTCAAAATGGATGGACGGTATGGATTTCTCACAAACATCACGGTGGGGCCCATCTAACATCCCAGCGCAGGAACTTCCTGCGAAAGGCTTTGGCAGGAAATCCGCGTCTGTTGACAGCCACACTAATGTGGGAATCGGATTGTGTACTGAGTAACTTAGTACCGTAAGGGTTATTGAGTTGAGGTAGCGGCATTCCATTGGCCCTCATATGTGGGGCCGGCTTCACTCCTCCAAACGGCAAAGCAAACGGCGTTAGCCCGTTTCTCTCTCCAGTTGCGTAGAGAGATTCTCTCCGCGTTTCTCCCACCGTGCAGAAAAAAAAAAAAGAAAAAAAAAAGAAAAAGAAAAGAAAAGAAAAGAAAATCTCTCCAGCCATGCAAGGAAAAGAAGAAGAAGAAGAAGAAGAAGCAGAGAGAGAGCTTCGTCGGTCTCTCCTGTCGACCTCTTCGTCTCCCTCTCAAGTTCAACCTCCCTCTCTTTCTCAGATCGACATCAACTCGTTTCTCTACATGGTGATGTTGATTTAGGATTAGGAATTTTGCTCCTTTCTCTTCTCTCTTTACATGGTGATGTTGATTCAGGATTAGGGATTTTGCTCCCTTCGGTTGACAGTTTGATGAGAGATTAGAGATTAGGGTTTGAAATTGAAAATCTGCAGTAGGGAAATTTTCAAATCCCTAATCCATAACTTGAGATTTTTCAAATTTATAATTCCTAATTAGCATTTTCATATTAGAAATTGAAAATTCGTATTAGGGGAATTTTCAAATCCCTAATCCATAACTCGAGATTCTTCAAATTTCTAATTAGCATTTTTCAATCCCTAATCCACAGTAGGGGATTCCCTATTTGTTTTTTTTTTTTTTTTCAATCCCTAATTAGGATTTTGCATTTGTAAATTTAATTGGGGACTTTTTTTTAATCCAGTTATGGTTTTCAATTTTTAATCCATGGGCTGTATGCAAGCAAACTGTATAGTTATTCTTGGGTCAAGCATTGTATCCTACCTATTTTAGTTATGCTTTTACAGGGGATCTTGTGCTTTATCTTGTGATTCTAGTTGTTTTTTGAAATGACCATGTTTTGCTACATTCATCATTAATATTGTCACACCATCTTCATCTTTCATTCCTTCTGCTTTGGTTTATGTAGCAGATTGTAAGAATCCTTAGGCCATCTCTAGTGTCCCAAACATGCTGAATGCAGCTGGTTCAATATCTTTGCATCAATCAGTTCAGATGAGCTGGCCTTTTGCAATTGCTTTTTTTTTTTTTCTTTACTAGCTTAAATGTTGCTATATATAGTTTTGAAGGATGTCAATAGTGTGCTCAGCAGTCTGTTTTCCTCTATTGAAAATCATGCAAGTGGTATGTGTGTAATGTTGATCTCCTAAAAGGTTGTAATTTGCTTTTCTTAGGCGAGTAATCTTCCCGCTATCTCAACGGGCTGATTCTCCCCGTTGTTCTCTTTTTGCCTTCTAATAAAGTAATCGCCATCTTTCCAAAAACAATAAATACAAGTGGTATGTGTGACCCTTCATCCAATGGAATGCACCATGGAGATGTTGTTGCCCAAAATCTTTGAATATCAACTCAATCTTCAATGTTTGATTGAGAATGACTCATCTTTGTATAACTTGCCTCATTGTTAACCTCCCTTGGGAAACCCGGCTTTTCCTTCTTTTCAAATTGAACAAACCTATGGATTCCACATTTACTGTCAGATAATCAAGTCAGCTGAAAAAAGCACAGGTTGCACATACCTACACACCAACTTTCAGGTTCGTTTTAAATATCTGCATGAGCAACCTTACCTTACTCGCTCGAAGTACATTCATAGTATCAAAGCTGATGAGATTTTGAGCCGCAAGTGAAGTCAGGTTCCTCAACAAAGCTAATCACGAGACCAGGGTTGGAAGCCTCTAGCTCTAGTATTACCTATCGTAGGATAAAACAAGATAATTCATGTAACAACCAACAAGGTCAAAAGAGACCTGTAATTCCGAAGAAACAAAGATTTTTGTTACTCTTCGACTCTGTATGAAAGCACATGTGATCTATATTAACCATGAAAAAATGACATAAATCAATGGAAATTATAAAATAGAGAAAAAAAAAAAAACCATATTATTGTTAAGCATGTAGCAGGAAATCGCTGCTCAATAGAAGACAAAAGCATAAAGAGCTTTCCTCCAGTTCTTGAGGTTTTTTTTTTTCCTGATTCGTAATTGCCTCTGAATTACTGAGTTCGGTCTCTCAACTTTATTATAACAACAAAAGAATTATTATTCAATTGAGACTTTCAACCTGGAATTCCTAAAAGAAAACGTTACATGTCTTATCAGAATAGTATTGAGTAATCTCAGGGTTCACTTGGGTGTCTTGGACTAGCAGTTTTAAAGGGGAGTAGTTTCCACAAAAGATTGCATGGAACAGATAGCCTGCTCATTTCTGCTCCTTAAGAAGAAATGAACCAGAACCTCATTTCAGGCTGGTATGAAACCAGAAAACCCACTCAATGCAGAATCCATTTTCTGTTATATCCGAGAAAGACACCCAAGTGAACCCTGAGATTACTCAATACTATTCTGACAAGACATGCAACGTTTTCTTTTAGGAATTCCAGGTTGAAAGTCTCAATTGAATAATAATTCTGTTGTTGTTATAATAAAGTTGAGAGACCGAACTCAGTAATTTAGAGGCAATTACAAATCAGGAAAAAAAGAAAAAAAAAAAACCTCAAGAACTGGAGGAAAGCTCTTTATGCTTTTGTCTTCTATTGAGCAGTGATTTCCTGCTACATGCTTAACAATAATATGGCTATTTTTTTTTTTAATCTGTTTTATAATTTCCAAATAATTTCCATTGATTTATGTCATTTCTTCATGGTTAATACAGATCACATGTGCTTTCATACAGAGCCGAAGAGTAACAAAAATCTTTGTTTCTTCGGAATTATAGGTCTCTTTTGACCTTGTTGGTTGTTCTATGAATTATCTTGTTTTATCCTACAATAGGCAATCCTAGAGCTAGAGGCTTCCAACCCTGGTCTCGTGATTAGCTTTGTTGAGGAACTTGACTTCACTTGTAGCTCAAAATCTCATCAGCTTTGATACCATGAATGTACTTCGAGCGAGTAAGGTAAGGTTACTCATCAACCAAAGCAGAAGGTATGAAAGAGGAAGATGGTGTGACAATATTAATGATGAATGTAGCAAAACATGGTCATTTCAAAAAACAACTAGAATCACAAAATAAAGCACAAGATCCCCTGTAAAAGCATAACTAAAAGAGGTAGGATACAATGCTTGACCCAAGAATAACTATACAGTTTGCTTGCATACAGCCCATGGATTAAAAATTGAAAACCGTAACTGGATTAAAAAAAAGTCCCCAATTAAATTTACAAATGCAAAATCCTAATTAGGGATTGAAAAAAAAAAAAAAGAATCCCCTACTGTGGATTAGGGATTGAAAAATGCTAATTAGAAATTTGAAGAATCTCGAGTTATGGATTAGGGATTTGAAAAATCCCCTAATACGAATTTTCAATTTCTAATATGAAAATGCTAATTAGGAATTATAAATTTGAAAAATCTCAAGTTATGGATTAGGGATTTGAAAATTTCCCTACTGCAGATTTTCAATTTCAAACCCTAATCTCTAATCTCTCATCAAACTGTCAACCGAAGGGAGCAAAATCCCTAATCCTGAATCAACATCACCATGTAAAGAGAGAAGAGAAAGGAGCAAAATTCCTAATCCTAAATCAACATCACCATGTAGAGAAATGAGTTGATGTCGATCTGAGAAAGAGAGGGAGGTTGAACTTGAGAGGGAGACGAAGAGGTCGACAGGAGAGACCGACGAAGCTTTCTCTCTGCTTCTTCTTCTTTTTTTCCTTGCATGGCTGGAGAGATTTTCTTTTCTTTTCTTTTTTTTTTCTTTTTTTTTTCTGCACGGTGGGAGAAACGCGGAGAGAATCTCTCTACGCAACTGGAGAGAGAAACGGGCTAACGCCGTTTGCTCTGCCGTTTGGAGGAGTGAAGCCGGCCCCACATATGAGGGCCAATGGAATGCCGCCACCTCAACTCAGTAACCCTTACGGTACTGAGTTACTCAGTACACAATCCGATTCCCACATTAGTGTGGCTGTCGACAGACGCGGATTTCCTGCCAAAGCCTTTCGCAGGAAGTTCCTGCGCTGGGATGCTAGATGGGCCCCACCGTGATGTTTGTGAGAAATCCATACCGTCCATCCGTTTTGAGAGATCATTTTATGTCATTAGACTAGAAATGAGATTGATCCAAAACACAAGTGGTCCGCATGAGAGGATTCAGTGACCACCGTTTGAAACATTCTTATGGCCACAAAGTTTCGTATCAAGCTAAGTTTTTGGTGTTTTCACTTTATCCCAGTGGGAATGACCTTATAAACGGTTGGATGGCATATAGACATATCCCAAGAACATTTCAATGGTAGTAAACTCTTTCCCTGGTTTTCCCTCACGTATGGTTGCCTTGAGTATGGATCCACCTGATTTTCAGGTAGAAGTGTACACGAGTTGAACTGAATGGAGCTTGTCACAACTCAACTCGGTTTGCTCACTAGCTGACCCAAGCTAGAACTTGGCTCTGGCCGATCCTCTAGCTTGAGTGGCCAGCTCAGCTCAGTTCGATAAGTAGCTCGAGCTAATTCGAACCAAGAACAAGCTGAGCTTACCTATGTAACATTTTCACAAAACACATTCTCATTGTATGTAAAACAACAATGATTTTACAAGGATTTTGATTAAATACCTCGTAGGCAACATATAAAAAAGAAGGTATTTGTTTCACATACATACCTTTCTTGCCACAACGGTTCATTTAGACATTTTAATCAAACACTTTTAAAAAAAATAAAAATAAAAATTGGGGTTTGATTCGAATTGGGGTTTGATACGAGTTGAGTCAAGCTCGAGAAAGCTCGAACTCGGTTCAAAATTTTTTCAGGCTCAAAAAAATCAACTCTACTCTCGGCCCGAACTCAGTTTCGGTCATAGACGAATTGAGCTTTTTTGAGTTGAGTCGAGCGAGCTAACCGAGGGTTCGAGTACAACCCTAATTTCAGGTCCCATTTCCTAAAATGATATGAAAAAACAGATGGACGGTGTGGATTTCTCACAAACTTCACGGTGGGCCCCACCTAACATCCTCGCTCAGGAAGCCACACATGTAAATTGCACGTAGACCGTCCATGATTGTTTCCTCACAGGGTGGCCCGCCTGATGAGTGAAAGGGTCTGTTTTTTTTTTTTTTTTGCAACAAAGCATCTTAAAGGTGGGGTCCACCTTATGCACGCGGCAGATGTTCCCTACATGCGTGATTATAATTTTTGCCACGTGTGAAGGCGCGGATGTAGCCACTAAACTTCGCCGACACGAACACAAGCGATGGCGATTCCTTTGTAACAGAAAGGTTTATCCCATTCCCCTTCAAGTAGTTGTTTTTTGTATTTTGGACTTGTTGTCATCGATATGGCCTATCTAGACCTTTCATTAGGACCAATCCATACTTATTCCGCTACCATACAAACATCAGAGGGGTCAGATGGTCTTAAACTATCACTAACTGGGCCCATCTTTTATAAATGATCTTGTCCATATATTTTTGCATACCACTGAAAGGACAATTTGAGTCATCCATTCAGCATGATTTTTCCAAGGCAGCCTGTGAATAGGGTACTGAAGATATTGGACAGCCGAGATAGCTGATGTTGATGCAACAGTCATTCAAATACCTATGGCTACGGTGATAATCCGTAGCTATAGGTACTGACTGCAAGGTATTTTCGTCTGCAAATAGTGTGTCCGTACAGAATGGTTTACTTTGGGAAAGTAAAGTTTGGGAGCGCTTTGAAAAGACGCTGGGTAAAAGACGGCATATACAGTGGTCAATTTCTCAAACTTAAAAGGAAGGTAATCCTTGGTATACCGAAAATCGTAGTCTGCTAGCAGGTTCATGTGGATATTCAGGATGTAGGGTCCACCATGGACAGGCTATGGACGGTCCTCTTTTTTATTTTGTAATGCTGTTCTGTACCATTTGAAAATTGGACTTGAATGCAAACCTTTGAGCATTCTATGATTTTATCTGTCCATAGGTCATATATTGAAGGTTTAAGATTGTCCAAATAGTTTGATATTTGGATTATCATAAACTCACTATTTTTCCTATGAAATGAACCGTTCAGATCTACTCCATCTATCCCATCTCTGCAACAATGACACAGAGGCACGAAGCCTATCATGCTTCTAAAAGCACTGGATCTACTCACATGCATGTGTTGTGGGTAATATGAGACGCCATTTGGGGTGGTGACGCGGGCCAGCTAAAGCTGTCAAAATACAAAGTAATGCACAAGTGCATTCAAGCGAGAAGCAGGAAGTGAAGAGATTGTATCACAAAGAAGACGGGATTCAAAGGTAAAAGCTCCACCAATCTATCTGCATATCAGTCGTTTGAAAGAATTCCTCAAGGAAAATTTTCATATCTTTGGACTGATTGCCACATCCTGTTATCTGCACATCAATTGTTCGATTGAATTGATTAAAGAGATTTCTACTAGCCCTTGAATTGCATGTAAGCTAGTTGCGATTTTCAAAGCTCGTACTGGTTGAATTGCATAGCCTCTAGATTCCCTTTTACCGTGCGGATAGCATTCATCCAATACAATAGTTGACTCTGATATATTCATTGCGGCGGTTGAGTGGCTTGATTGGAGGCTAGATGGGTAGGTAATAAAATTTCTACCTTATGCCCATAAAGTTTATGATGGTAGGAATCTCACGGTTGAAGCACAGACACTGTATGATTGATCCGCAGGCTTAATCTTATATGAGTATTTCTTGAAACGTTGGTGTCCCAGAACTGTTTTTTTTTTTTCCTTTCTTTTTTGAAGGGTTTTGCTAACGTCCCCTGACCTTTTAAATGCACATGTGGTGACCTGTCAGAAGGTTGTAACAAATTGGCCTCATTCAATGGGTTAGGATCATCTGATCAGCATGATTTTTGCACCATGGTTTGCTCGCATTGGTACTACTGAATGAAATGTCCCGATCGATGATTGGGCATCCCATGTGTCATACACAAGGTATTCCAAAACGGTAACGGTGGCTGTAACAGCCACCACTGTTACCATTATGATACGGGCCATAACGGCGTTACCGCCGTTTTTTAGTTTTTGAAAAAACTGTTACAAGACCATTACAGGGCCGTTACAGGCCGTTATGGCCTTTTTTTTGTAACGGCCGTTTTGACCTCGTAACATGTAACGGTTATAATCGTTACTGTTACATAACAGCCGTTATGTAACCGATTTTGAATACCTTGATCATACAAGAATAGGGGATGTTGCTAATGTCCCCATGAATATGGGGATGTTAGGAAAACCCTTCTTTAAATTACTATAATCGATCATTTTATTGGTGAAAAAGGGAAATGATTATAAGAACGAGCGTATGGATCTCTTGGGCCATATGATGTGATACATCGACCAAAGCTTTGGTTACATTCTGTACCTTTTCTCAATACATTCGTTTGTTATCTATGATTTCAACAAAACTTGGAAAAGTACAAAATATGAAAAACTAGGGTAACTAAAACTTGATTTAATGTGTATAAGATAAAATTGTTTTCCTTGATAAAAGAATAGCATTTAATGCATGATATGATTTGAGGGTCGTAAAATGGTAATAAAATGGGAGTTATTTGATGTTATGTTAGAGTGTGAATGTGTGATAGAGAAAATTCTAGAATCTTTGAAAATAAGGTCTCATCATTTGAAACTACTAAAATAGGGATTTTCCATTTGATTGTCAGTTGGGCATTGTCAAAACAAGAATATTTTGAGGTTGTTCTAAGGGGACTGGGATTTGGAAGTGACACCTAGTATCAAGGTCAGTACTAGTCGGTGCTGTTGGGTGCTGTGGGCCCCACCACGATGCATATGTTTTATCCACTCTGTCCATCCATTTTGGCAGCTCATTTTAGGGCATGAGCCCAAAAATGAGGCAGATCCAAATCTCATGTGGACCACACCACAGGAAATAGTGGTGATTGAACGCCCACCATTAAAAACTTCTTTGGGGCATAGAAATTTTGGATCAAGCTGATATTTGTGTTTCTCCTTCATCCAGGTTTGTATGCCCTAATCAATAGGTTGGATGGCAAATAAATATTACAGTGGGCCCTATGACGTTTTTAATGGAAGGAGTTTAATCACCACTATTTCCTGTGGTGTGGTCCACGTGAGATTTGGATCTTCCTAATTTTTGGTCTCATAAAATAAAATGATCTTTCAAAATGGATGGACGGCACGGATAAAGCACATGCATCATGGTGGGTCCCACAGAGCACCAACCAGCACCGACCAGTACTGACACTGGTACTGGACGGGTCACTACAGAATCCGAGTCTGTTCTAAGGAAGATCTTCTAGGCAATTGGGAGAGTTTGTAATCATAAACTGGCAGCTTCAAATATCTGTTATTGGCAGTTTTTTTTTTTTTTTGGGTACTGTATTCAATTGGGCATATCTGAGTGAGGAGAGTGTCACATGTTAGGCTTCGTTTATTATGCTGTCCTGATAATTTTTGTTTGAATGAATTAGATATTTCTGAGAAAGAAAGACTGTGAATGTGTGATTGTTCATGTGCAGGCTCTCTGCTCTCATAAATTTTACATGACATATATTGCTGGCAACATATAGACAGGTTATCATCCAACAACCTGATCCGTTCAACAATTCTAACCTCTGATTAGTGGGCATTTATTTGTTAAATTTGGAAAGTTGATCATTTTTTGTTTCTGCTGTCCTTTAAATCTCCATTAATCAGCCCGTTGGAAGTCAAATGAGTGTAATTTTACTTTATGACCAATCTAATTGGGCCCTGCTATTTGAATGGTTTAATTTGAGCTATTTGCAACATTGTGATTTCTCAGTTTGTGGGTGCATCACATTCTGCCATAGTTTGAAGATTTTTCTCATTGATAAAATGGTGAATATTGAAATTCTACATACTGTAGTTATATTTTATGCTTTGATCTTATCATGTGGATGCTGTATCAAGAAACATTTTGGATTCTTTATGTTGCGTCTTGATATTTGAACATTTTGCCCGATTCATGAATATGCTCTACATATTCCTTATTTCAAGAGTATAACTTATTGGCCTCATGATAAGCACGCTTCTTACTTCTATTTATTTTGTGTTTGTCACTAACTTAGTTGTTGGAGGAAGATGGGGGTGAGCTAAGAAGGTTTTTATTTTTATTTTAATTTTTTATGAGAGGTAATGGCAATTTTTTTGTTAAAACCAGATGAAGATAATACAACTTACAACAATGACTCTCAATACATGGGGGGATGATTACAACTATCAAAGGATTCTATACAAGAAGCCCAACCCATGACATCAACCTTTGGTCCTCCTAACCACATCTGCAGTGGACCCAAGAAGGATGGTGGGTTATGGTTATTGGGAATCTGAAGCACAACTGGGAAAGTGGCTTTCTAGGATAGTGGTGGACAGAATGACAAAAAGTTTGGAGGGAGATTGGGAAATTGGGGTTGTGATTACTAGTTGGAGGTATTGTATGCTGCTCGGCCTGAGTTTTTTCTACAGTACTGTTTGGGTTTTCAGTATGTACAAGTGGGGCCCATTGTTCAATTATCCAAATAGTTGATATTATGGTTCCCCTATGGATTGACAATGTAACAAAAATCTTCCAGATGGAAAAGTCCTAACCCATCAATAGGCATCCCAAATTAATTGACGATTAAGAAACAAAACATGGTGATAGTTCATTCAACAGAGAAAAGTCCGAACAGCCTACAGCTAGGATTTTCCAATCTGGGAAACTTCGGTGATGGGCCGTCTACCGTGAGGCACATCATATCAACTGTTTGGATTGCCAAGCTATTGGCGACAATCAGACAAACTGAAAACCTTAATCTGCAATACAACCTCTCTGCCCAAGGAGCGTACATTGCCTCTACAAGCAGAGGATACATGTTTTAGGTAGGTTGTTGGAATGGTTAGTACCAATTTCAGGGAAGGCTTGGATTTAGGTGGGGAAAGCTGGTTATGGTAAATGATGTGGGGACATTCGTATTGATGAAACATTTTTTGAGTTGAGGTGCGTCTCAGCTGATTGTGAGGCAAAAGTTATGTGCTTGCTTTGAGCAAATGGGAGCTAAAGCTGCATGAGGTCCATCATCTTCATTGTATGATACAAGAGGAAGAGATTGATTAAGTTGTAGGCTGATCTTCTGGGCTGTTTTCCGGAGTTTTGCATTCTTGGGACTAGTGTCAATAGGTGGGCATGAAAATACGAGAAGGGAGTGGTCCTAAATGACCCAAACTTGAAGACTGTGCCCATGGAAACCCGTTCTCATCAAATCTCTAGAGAGGCCAGTTGTGTTGCATATTCTGTTGCAAAAGAATCAGTTATTTCTTCCTTGTATAGGTGACTCTTCTCCATTCATTGACGGAATATGTAACTACTATATTTTGATCTCCACACACACACAAAAGTTAAGGAAACAAAAGAAATGGAGTTCCTCAATTTTTATTTTTATTTTCTATAGGTTGTGTGGGTGGAGTGCATAACAGCCCTTGGGTGTTCATACTCCCAGCTCCTAGAATGGTGGCTTTTATCTAGATTATCACCAAGGTTCAGAATAATTGTATCAGACCATGTATTGTCTTGCTCCAAAACAGATACATATCAGTATTTATTGGCCAGTACACACCACATATTTGTTTCATTCGTTTGTATCTTGACCAATTCTAGTCTCTTACCAGTGATACATATGAAAAATGCAACATAGTGATTTTGAAGAAATATAGGTACGTATCAGGTGATATTTTGAACCAGATTGCGACTTTGGACAAGATTCTTTCAGTCACCCATCTCTGACACTGCACATTTCATTTTTCTGTTATGTGCGTTGCAGTGTAGTTCAGAGGAGTTTGTGGACCATCTTTACAGTATATTAGCCTCAACTTAAACCATCTTTTATGATAATTAGTCACCTTAATCATGTAGCACATCTCCACAGATCACACAGGTAGGATATGGTCTTGGCATGTTATGTACAGTTCCATGACTTCAATGTTGAAATGCAGTGCGTCTACCACTGAGCCATGCATTCCTTCAATCAACAACACAACCAAAATAAACACCATCAACTATCATTGAAACCTTGTGCCAGTCCATTGTGAGGAATTTCTATAATTCATATACAAAATTTTCCCGTTAGGATTCCAGTTGAATACTGATTTTTTTTTTTTTCCTGGATTCTAGTCAAACGGTAGAGTTCGAATAAATCTTTAAGAAATCAAAAACATTGTATTGTACAGTCCTAAAACAAAAGGTACAGTTTTGATGTGTCCCAAGTCACAAATGAAATGGAGATTGACAGAAAATCGATTCCTCATCTGTTTCCCGGCCATTTGGGGTGTTGCGGAAAGTAAAGGGCACTATGTAGCCTTCTGTTTTTCTGCCTGGTCCACCCCAAAAATGACAGAATGCACTTCAGGCAGGACCTGAAATGCATCGAGTGTTAATTTGGATGGAAAATCATCCATCTACCTAGCTACCCAGAGAACGTCTCAACCTACAATGTAAATGACAATGGAAATTTTCATTTCTCATGATAAAATATTCATTCATGTATTTTTGTATTTCATTTAAAATCACACACTTAGCGGTGGCTTCTGTTGATGTTGGTAACAGGTGTGTCTGCTATTATGGCTGATGGCAGCGGAGCAGTTGAAACCCAAGAACCGAATAGTACTGAAAAAACTGAGAATTCATCTGTTGAGATAAAAGTTCTGTTCTTTGCTAGAGCTCGAGATCTTACTGGCGTATCAGATATGTCTCTAGAAGTGCCATCTGGTAGCACGACCCATGATTGTATGAGTAAGCTCTTGACTAAGTTTCCGAGCTTGGAAGAGATCCGTGGGTGCATGGTTTTGGCACTGAATGAGGAATATGCATCTGAGTCTGCAGTAGTGAGGAACAGAGATGAGTTGGCCATCATTCCACCGATAAGCGGAGGTTAATCTCCACAGCAGTTGCTAGAAATTTTACTTGTGGACTGTGTCAGATTTTCACTATAAAAAGGTAAGAAACGGTGGCAATTGAACTTGGGTACTGCTATTTCTACACCCTAAAATAAATATTTTTGCCCCATGGGTGAAACCTTTTCACCTTTTTTTCTGTGAATGCTTTTTCACTATGTTGTAATGACCAAATTACTCTTTTGGGGGTGGAACTAACAATACATTGGGAGTCGTAATATTGAATTTCCTAAACTTACCGTGACGTACCATGAAAATTCTGTTTACAGATTTTTTATTTGTTGAGGTTGGTTTTCTGCGTGCATCTTAATGAAACCTTGGATCATCAAACCAAGGTCTATTAAATGGGAAAGAAGCTCAAAATGGGCACACTTCGCTTGGTATTTTGAAAATTTGCTATTGCAAGTCTTTTGTAGGTCATGCAACCTATTTGACAAATTGTCTTTCCCATAGTGATATATATATATAAAAACAGTTAAGCCCTGTGAAGTGGGCCGCATGAAGAAAAGTCTGTATTCACTGAACAAGCATGGTGGGCAATGCTCACCTTGGTCTGTATTTTATTTTTCTGAGGTTCCTGGATCAGAAAACTTGCCAGTGTCTTATGAAGCCAAACAAGAACCAGAAAATGATTTCCCTCCTCCGTACATATGGGTACTTGCAGACAATGTTGTCATAGTCATTATCGTATCACAAATTGTAGGAGGGTCTGAATTGAATTGTGTCACAAATTGTATTGTAAATCATAAGATTTTTTCCAATTTTCCTAAAAAATCAGAAAAAAAAAAATCTATTTAAAACACATCAATTATCCATTTTTCATCAATATGCATCAAGAAAAGTAACATATAATGGCATTATCAATGGAGAACCCATAAAACAAGTGCATGTGACATAGTCAGTAACTAATAAAGTTTAACTCATTCTGCTCATCTATAGGTTTTTTTTAGTATAAATATATAATTTCAAATACAAAATGACCAAAAAGTTATCCCCTCCTCTCTTCAATCTTCATGCATCCTCCCATTCCTTCTGGTCATTGGAGCAATATTATCATCATGAAGAATAATTGTCTTCTTTCTTCTCTTCAAAATTGGATAAAAGAAATTCTTCCTCTTCAACCTCTTCTCCTTTACTTTTTTCTTTTCTATTCTTTACTTATGGGAAGTTTTGTAGGACCTACAATACAATATAATTGTGTATCTTAGGCTTAGTGATTAGCATGTGGGCATGCCCCTATGTTATTGATTATTGAGCATTACGTTAACTGGTTGAAAAGAAAAGGATCTAAATTATATGTTTTGAGCTTATAGTATACCATGTTACCTTCATTGTCTTCTATGGGCTCCACAAAACATTCACCCATATCCATCCATGAGTTCTCTTATGGTAGAATAGGGCTCTCTTTCTCTGCAATCCATTCATCATCAGACTCCATATCCGATAAACAAATGGGATCAAGCCCTTGTTTTAATTGTCTCCTTACATGCGCACTTAAGAGTTGCAGATTGTACATTACAAAGATGAGTATTTAATCCTTCTCGTGCAAGTCTATTTCTCTTCTTTGAATGAATCTATAATAGAAATTGAATTCGACACATCAACATAATTAACATAAATAGACATACTATAATTATATACAAACAAATAAATATTATTAAATACATATTCACCTGCCCAAATGTGCTCCAGTTGTGCTCACAACCTGTTCCATTGCAAGTGAGACTTAATATACAAATTACCAATCTTTGCAATTCTGGAAAAATAATCTCCATAGCTTTCCCATCATAAGCCTATTATTATATAGGGGAAATATCAATAAAAGGAAACAAACAAATTAATAAACTAGGGAAATTTTAATGGATAAGTAATGAAAGGAAGCAAAATAAGTTACCTGGTCGTTTAGTCTTCCTAATTGCTTTGGTTGTCTCTCTCCCAAACATTTCAACTGCTTTCTTGAACATCCCTATTTGTTCATCTCTCTTGATTCTTGACACACCCTCTTGAAGTTGGCACCATTTTGTTTATGCAGTCATGCAACCCAGTCTTATTTCTAAATCCGCTTGAAAGTTATCATCATATTGAAATTGAAGATTTACAAAGCATCCAGCCGCATGCAATGGACTATGAGGATGTACATTCCATTGCGCATCAATGATGATCCAAATGGGTGAATATCTCTTCTTTATGTCCTCAAGATTCTTTGCAATAGTTTTCTTGGCTTAATCCATTGCTTTGTAAATGTATCCCATAGGAGGCATTTCATCCTAGTCTATTAATCTAAAGACCTTCACCTAGGGGATAATAGACTTCAAACAATATTAATAGATGGCCACCAAAATTCAGGATTGGTGAACAGTAAATCATGGATTCACTTTCCCTTAGGACTCTTTACAAATGTGCTCTCTTGCCACTCCTTTGATGCAAACATCCCTCTTAACCCGAGTATTGCTCTTGGATGCTCTTGAAGGTGAGGTAACATGGCAAAGTGTGTCATGGTGAGTATCTTTAGCTTACCATCTATATATTTTTTTTCTCATTAGATTTAATACTCACACATGCTTATAAATGTACATTGCGATCTCCCTTTCTTTTTCCCTATGCTTGCATTGACTGATAGCTTTCCTATGTCAACAAGCATGAGATTAATGCAATGTGCCACACACGAATGTCCAAAATAGCTTCTTACTTTTATCCATCAGCATTTGACTAGCTTTCATGTAGGCTGATGCATTGTCTATGAAGTTGAAGTTGAAGTAGGTTGTCCACATTTTTAGAGATGTTTGACATATAATGGACCTTTAAAAAACTGTACCACTAGGACTATTTACCAAAAGTTTGGTAATAGACCTGTATTCTCCGTCGGTCCATCCATCAGACATAATGGAAACATCCCGTTTCACCTACTCTTTCTTATAAAATTTCAAGCTCTTCTCAATATTTTGAACTTCCATCTTTAGGTATTTGTTTCTAACTTCATGATAACTTGAGAGTTTCAAGCTTGGCTCGAAGATGCTACCACATCCATTGTCACACCCCACAATTCGGATACAAAGTGTGCACCTTCCGACCCGAGCTATGGTCCATGACTTGTACACCAAGTGTACTTAAACCGACAATTCATACAATTGCTTGGAAGCATAGCTTAATGCATTCTAAGTTCATTCTAGTAATAAATATGGCCATTGATCCTATGGGTCATCATCCACCACCTTGGCCTCATTCTCTGGCACCCGATTTACATTTTCAGTCTTGATTGTCTTTGTACGATTGTCATTCAACACACTTCAGCTGGCCAAACCCAGTGAGTGAACCCATCATGGTTCATGCACGACAATATTAAGATAACATATCCCCCAAGAACCCAAGCACGGGGGAATGATATGCTAATGAAGCAAATAGTCTATAATTGATAGTGTATATGTTCTTAACCGGATGAGCTCACAACCTAGAGAGAGGCATCACAAGTCGATCCTCCGACCTCTCATTTATCCAAGAGTGTCTATACCAGCATGCTTAGTGATTTGTTTTGTTATTAATTACAAAATTAAATTCTTAATCTGATATTTCATGTGGCTTAAAATTCAAGGATGTTACATCCATCATAGCAAAAAAGAACATACTTATAACAAGATTGGAAGGTGTGTTCGCATATAAGAATATTGAGGTTGCAAGGTATACATTCTCTCTATTCGCCTTTTTCCAAATTTGATTTAGGGTGGATTGCTTTTCTCTCCTACTTTCCCTTCCTATAACATCATCCATTGACTTGGTTCTTTTGCCTCTTCCCCATTCAGCCTCTTCCAAATCACTGATATCATTTATGATTGGGGCCCTTCCAATGTCATACATGGCATCTTTCTTTTATTGCTTATCCGTACCCATTTCACCTTACAAGTCTTGGGGCCCTTCTAATGGCATACATGCCATCTTTCTTTTGTTGCTTCTCCTTACCCATTTCACCTTACAAGTTCTTAAACTTCTCTGCCACTTCATCGCTTACTTGGGTACATACAACAATGTTCTTCTTTGTTTGAGCTAGGTGATGTTTCATTGGAAATAAACCGCCCCAATATGCCTTCCAACAAAAAATACATCTTCATTGAAGGCTGTTATCTCCACTCACTTTAGAACACTATTGCCATGTGATATCATTGTCTTTTCCCATTCCCTTCACCATCTTGAATACCAAGGAAACCCAAATCAACACTAGAGAGTATGCCTGAAAAAACACAAAAAACAGAGGAAAGGGTAAGAGAATTTCACAAAAATACCTTAAAAATAAAATTAATATAAAAGACAAGGTTTCCAATATATATATCCATGTTTTATGCCAGGTAATAGTAATACTTCTTCGTGGTGCTCGCCTGTTGGAAGGCTGGGATATTTTACACATGTAATATATTGGCACGTATGCAAAAGGTAGACTAAGTTAGAGTACATAAACAAGTACCGGAATACTCTCTTTCATTGTTTTGCGTTTATCTAGCGTGGTTTTTTTTTTTTTTTTTTAATATACAAATAGGGAAGGTTTTGTGGAGTATTATTGTGTGTGTATCCGTTTTTTCGTATTATTTTAGGGAATGGGCCTATTTATAACCATTAAAAATTTATAATGGACTTCAAAAATATTGGATGAAGCTGATATTTATATTTTTTTCTCTTCATCTAGGTTCATGTGACCTGATCAACAGGTTGGATGGCAAATAAACATTGTAGAAACATCACGGTGGAAGATTTTAAAGGTGGGATGTTCAATCACCACTGTTTCGTATATGGTCCACCTAAGATTTAGATTTGCTTCATTTTTAGGCTTGAATCTTGAATTGATCTGGCAAGATGGATGGGCGGCGTGGATATCAAACAAATACATCAAGGTGGGCCCCACGGTAAGGCTGCATGATCTTGGGTAGAGCCGGGGTTGCACATAATCCGCCCTGATTAATGGATGATTTTTGATGTAGATGATCATCATGGTAGCTCCCACATTTTGGATGGCCTGGGTGTTGTATTCAGATGAGTATCTGGTTAGGCCATATGCACAAGGGGTCCCTGTCCATTGAGAAATATTTGAACACTTGTATTTATTTTATTAGGATTTATTGTTTAACATATAATAAACATCAACCAATTGCCAATAGACCACCTCAAGTTATGACCCACTTGGGTTCCATCTTATATGGGTTCGTTCATTCATGGTGGTTGGAAATTGTTAGTTTGATGGGGCCATTTCATAGTGATTGGAAATCGTTAGTTTGGTAGGGCTTTCGTTTTTTCACAATGAACCACTTACATGCACATGCACACCTGCATATACTTGCGCACAAGGGTTGCCTGTACAGTGTTGTGTAGGGTCAGAAACATTGCTGGAGAGTTGTACCCTACAAGATAGCAATATCAGCTACATTTTTGCACCAAAGGGCGTAAACTATCTCAAAAATAGCGATGCATATGCGTCTCGACCCAGTGTTGATCTAATCATGCTACCTAGTCAAAATCTGCATAACATGTGTCGAGTTCTTAAGCATTTGAGATGCCTTTTGCAGTACTCCTGATACCATATTCAAGAAGCATAAAGTGGTATACACTTTTTTAGGTATTCTCCACATTTTGGTAAGCGGATAGAAATTAGTTTCAAGCTTCCTTTTTGTAGCAAGGTTGGTTGCAGAAATGGTTTGGCATCTTTCTAGAACAAGTGCTGGTCTACTTTTCTTTTCCAATGTCCCTATTTTCCTAGCTTTTATAGGGGAATTATTCTGAGGAAAAGCTGGGAAATCTTAAGAAATAAGTCATTGATTGGGTGTTTACCCAAACAAACGTGGACCCCACACATGATGCAAGGTCCATATTAATCACTCTTTCTAATATGATCAATATGACCCGTCCATTTCTTAAGCCGTTGCTCACATGTAGCATCATTCGATCAAAGATGTTTATATATATATATATATATATATATATATGATGTGTAATCAAGTGGGGCCCTCACATGAAAGTGGACAATCCATATGATCACAAGTTCTCTAATGTAATAAATATGAACCATCCATTTCCTATACAACTTGATGTTTAGGATCATTTAAATCAGATTTCTGGGAGGGATGTACAATCAAGGGTGGGGCCCACAGGTTTCACGATGAGTAGGCCTTTCATACTACAATGATATAAATTGCCTATTTCATAATTGTTAGTCGGATGTTGGATGATGTGATTGGCGTGACTTGTTTTGGGAAGGATGACCAGTCAAAGGTGGTGGCCGCACCGATAAATCATCAAAACTTTTCTAATACAACAAATATGGACGTTCCATTTCTCATCCGTTGATTGGACGGTTAAGATGATTAAATCAGAGTGATTCATGGGAGGGATACAGGTGGGCCCCACATTAGGCACAATATGATCGGGCCTTTTCCACTATAACGGTCTAGATTATTTTCCTACAAGCGGCCCATGGCCAATAAAAGGTGGGCCCCACATGATGGATGGTTCAAATCAATGGCCATGCCTTTTCTACCACAAATATGGTTTTACATTCCCAATTCATTGATCGGGCAGTCAGTATCATCAGATCCCAGTGACTTTTGCCAGGCCTGGAAAATAAAAAAAAGGCAGACCCCGGATGATATGGAAAGTCCTTTTCTACTACAATAACGTGGACATTCCACTTACCATTAATTGGATGGTCAGAGTCATGCAAGGCGGCTTTTGATAGGGATGGGGAATCAAAGGTAGAGCTGTACATCATGTATGGCCAGGTTCAAGGATCACACCTCCCTAATATAATAAAGATAGGCATTCCATTTTCCATCCCCAGATTGGGAGGTTAGGATAATCAGAACATAGTGATCTTCGTGAAGGATGGACAACCAAAGGTGGGCCCCACACTGAAGTCTAGGTCAATGATGGAATCTTTTCTAGCATAATAAATACGGACAGTTTCATAGCCACAGATTGGTTGCTTATGATTATCTAATTAATTTTTTTAATTATTAAAACGTTCAATCAAGCATAATATGACCCAACTAATGAATGGCTTGGATCTATTAGACATGTTTGAGACAACACATGATGTGTGCACAATATCCAAACCGTCCACTAGATGAGTAACCTCATGAATCCCCTAGAGGCCAAAAGTCAGGTGGGCCATAGCAAAGTGGTAGGAAATTCCCTCCCTTGATTTTCATAGGGCCCACCTTGTACAAAACGTATCTTAAAGACTCAGACAATATTAAACTTTTCCATGAATTTCCCAAATGCTAACCAAACAGATCTCAGACTTTCCTCAGCAATTCCAAGAATTTCAACCAACCAGAAATCAACTCTATTTCCACCAACACCAGGGAGTAAAATTCCCCAACAACCAAACAGACCCAAAATGTTAATAGAGATTTCCACCCACAATCAACAGCCTACAAGTTCACCTAGTTCGCTGCATGGCAAACCTCATGGTGATCTGGATTGTTGATATGGTGGGCCACCATCAGAATGGGCAATGGGCCAAAAACTGCAGGGATTGGACAACTCAATGTTCTAACCATCCCCTTTGCACGGCCCAATCCCCCCAGTTTGCAGCCTATCTACAATGTTCCCCACCAGAACAACATGTTTACTGTGCACACCATGGAGATGGAACTGGAGAAGAAGTTCCGACGGAGATCTGCCCATCAGCATTCTTCAACATTTAGTAATAGAGGCTTTTTGCCTCCACCCACAGCACCAGGACCTAAAACCATTCATGATTTCTCTGGCTTGCACCCCTCATACCGCACACAAGGACACACCCTCATTACATGCGCAAAAGCATTGGAAACCTGAGCAGTTTATAAAGTGGCCGATCTGATGAATGGATTGAACCGACTCTTGCATATGGCCGGAGAAACACATTCGCAGCTCAGTGGTCCCACACACTTGCCGGGTTGGAATGTGCGTTGTGTGAAAGCGAACACGTAGATGGGTGCCCACATGGCTAGTAAAAATCAAGTCCGCCCTGCATTTCCTACTCTACGCCAAGATACCATTTACACAACTTATGCTTTTTTGATGAATTAAAATAAAAATTTATACAAAACTCTCTTCAAAACATTTTAATACATGGGTACAGACGTGTCACTTCCGGCCCACGTAAGAAAATATCCAAAACATAAATATATGTCCCTGAGAACTTTCAAGTTATTTAATTCAACTTCATACGTAAGTAAAATGAAAACGAAGGCTACCCCAAGAGAGTAAATATTGAGATATAAAATGAAAGTGTGATAGATATGTTTCTCTACTGACCTCATTTTAGTTAAACACGTCTCTGTCATACCTACTCATCTCAAGCTCACCACAGGCCACGGGATCACTCCCCCGGCCGCCGGCAACGAAGATCGCACTACAGGTATGCGCCTCACGACCGAAATTGCCTCGTTGAAACGGGCCACACGTACCATGACCTCAGACACCTTCTGCAGAATTTTCATCCATCAGAAAAGTGAGAAGAAATAGCTTCAAAGGGTAGATTATGCTAAATGTGGTAGCTGTTACAAATCCAGTCTGTCGGATGGGTATAAGAAACAACCAAAATTGCAAGATTCTTGTGATGCCTCAAGGAGACGAGGGAGTTGGAGTATCATGCATTCAGACTAGCCACACACATACCTACCAACACGGCACAGGCACGTGCATGGGTTCCAGGCCATTCATTAGACAGGCCCCACCACAGACATACCCTGCCTGAAAGTCAGGCCGATCCGCATTGTCTATATTGAATATGGCATGCTGGTCAATTTTTTTAACCATTGATTTCTTACTACACGTGAGGCACATTGTTTTCTTGTGCAAATATGCTTGTGTGGGGCCAGTTCTGATGCACAGGTCCCATCAGTGAGCTCAACTTACAAGACGATTCCCCTAATCTCATAATCATCATCAACCACAAGAATGTATTCATACACATCGAAATGAGTGGAGGTGCTCCATTAGCAGCAAAAGATCAAACAGTACAACTATAAGCCATCTTAGGACAAAGTACAGAAATCAAAGGCTTTTGAAGCGGAAGATCCACCCAAGCATAACATTTGCACAACTACACTTAGGATATATTGCATCTATGGTATCAAATAATGCATGTTCGTGTCTCTCATATTTATTTCTAAACTTATGGTGTGTGTTGGTGTGACAGACAGTGGCTTTTCAAAGTCAGATTTGTCAACCTATTCGTCTCCATATTAAAAATAACAAAACACACTATAACATGTATACTGTAGTTGTTTACAGGTAGTTCATTCACTGCTTCCAGAGACGGGGCATTTTCTTTTCATGTCTCCAGATCATCTACCAAACACAGCACATTTGTATGATGATCTGTAACGCCATCCTGTGGGCCTCCATTGTTTGGCCGCTAACAAAAAGCTGCTTTACTTGGTCTATCCTAACCATCTAATAAGTCAACCTTTTCTCACAGAATGTTAGTGATGAATTTTTAGGGTCCATTTCTGTTCCACCAAAGGGTTAGGATTATTAAAACTGTGTGGTCTTTGGAATATGGCCCATTCACTATTTGACCTGTCAAATGGATGGTTTCAATGCAATCCATGTCACCTCTACAACATGATATCAGAGCACAGTCCCTTTTCCCCCCCTGGTAGGGCATTCACTGAATGCCTGTGGTAAGACCAGATCCTGGGCCATGTCTCCACAGGAACTGGATCCAATCCCTTGTTTGCATGTGTGAAAAATTCCCAAAAGGTAAATAGTAACAGTTATAAACCTACAAAGTCAATTATATATATATATATATATATATATATATATATATATATAAGATGTATTCCAAATCAAAAGGTAATAATAATTAAACATAACAAAATTAGATTTTTGTATGAACTCTACCTTTGAGTTTTAAATAGCATATGCTATGTAGCGCATGAAAATAGCACAAGTCGCATGTAGCAATGCATACACTACATGCTATTTTCCACTAAAATAGTAAAATCAATTAATGGTTTCAATGATTTTAGTGAAATAATATGAGCAAAAGTATTAAATCAGTTATGTTGCTATTTTTATCTTTATATTTAACTCTTTTCCTATTTTTCCTATTATTTTAATTGAAAATCTAGAAGTGGGCTACATGCTACACAACTACAGCCTCACAGTTCAAAGGGGTGCACACAATGCTACATGCCATTCGCTATTTAAACTACTGCTCTGCATAGACGTGTCAGGCAAGTGGACATGGATGTGTCAACATGGAAAATTTTTAAAAAGTGCTGCTTCCTTGTAATAGAGAGTTGTGCCAATGAAGACTCGATTCTTCGTGCCCTCTATTCTCACATACTGTATAGGCTTAGAAGCAACATGATTGCCATTGGTTCTGTCATGGTGGAAGGGAATAAATGAGCATGACTGAGCAACATAACCAGAAGATTGTCACTGCTTGTGTAGGAGACTTGTCTTTGCAGTTGGGTCTGAAAATGCTAGGCTAAAATTTTCTAGAAAGATCCGAGAACCAGAAGAAAATTGAAAGATGGTCAAGGGGCTCTACACAGTCAGCATCTACTAGGCAGTGAGCTGTAACTAAGAATTGGTTAGAGGATATCAGGCAATGGCAAGCTGAAGCTTCAAGTTGGCGAACCTCCCTCCCTCTTTCTCAAAACTCTGTGCCTATATGTATATGTATAAAAGACTGGTAAATTCGCAATTTATAAAATAATAGTGTTAATATTTATAATAACTTAAAAGAACCAATGGAAATATGCATAACCTTGTACTCTTTTAAAGCTAATGAGAATTACGAACACAAAAAGTAGGAAATAATACCATCCTTAGATAACTATTTCTCATACATATCGGAACATTTAATGTGGCTATACATATAGGTACATGTGATCCATCCACTACACCTATCTTTTTTCTTTTCTTTTCTTTTTCTGTTTCTTCTCACAATTAACTAAGCATAAAAGATGATTTAGGTAAAGGATTTTCTATTCAAATTTATATTTGTATACACATGGCTGCCTTTTTATCCTTGTTCCCTGTAAAAAAATGGCCACCACTTTAGGGAAAAAAAAAGAAACACATTTTTGTCAGAAGGTGGCTCGTATACATGATATAATTGGTATTGCTGTTTTCACTTGCAACCACAGCAAGACCTTACCACCCTGTAAATTTAACTTCTCTTCCCAGTGCACACTTTTGAATGGATCGCTCATCATTACTGGTGAAGATTGCTGTTTGCTATAACATTAATGACATTGTTTAGTAGTAGTTTTTACTGAAAATGACTTGCCTTGTGAAAGAGCAACTCATAGGAGGGGCTCTAAGGCCCCGTTTGTTAAATCTGAAGTCTAAAGCTTGAATCTGAAATCTGAAGCTGAATCTGAAATCTGAAGCCTGAATCTGAAATCTAAAGTCAAAAAACTTGTTTGGTAATTATGACTGAAGTCTGAAAATTAAGTATTGAAATTGAAATAATTTGTTTGTTAACAAACAATGAAATGTCTAAAATATGTTAATTTGACACATTTGCCCGTATCTCCTGTTTTGAAATGTTTTACATTATAAAGAAATTATTTTTTATTAAATGAAAATATAATTATTTTATTTAATTCAAATAAACTATAAAGTACTTAATAAAAAATTAAAATATCATTATTCACAAAAGTCAGGGTGGGCCCCATATAGGTTTTCGGCACAGGAACTTCCTGCGAAAGGCTTTCCCACGGAATCCACATCCATAGGCTAGTGTACCACATGGAAAATGGATTGGCTACTCTCATTGCCACACGAAACAGTGGAGATAATGATTTCCACCGTTGAAACCTTTCTAGGCCCCACAGTGATGTTTATTTGTCATCCAACCTGTTCATTATATAATAAGGGCATGGATGAAGGGAAAACAAAAATATCGGCCCACTATAACATTTCTGTACCACATACCAGCTATATAGCTGGTGTAAATATTTGTCGTGCAAAAGACAAGCGCGGACGCTTCTCCATGTCCGAGTTGTGCGAATGGTTCAAAGGAGATCAAAGTTACATGGCCCTACAATAATGTATTTATTATATCCACACTTTTCATCAATTTTTTAAGATCATTTTAAAGCATTATCCAAAAAATGAATCATATCCAAAACTCAAATGGACCACACCAAAAATAGCAACGGGATAATGTCTTTCACCGTTAAAAAATTCATAGGCCCACTATAACGTTTATTTTCCATCTAATCTATTCATAAGGTCAAAAAATATCTGGATGAAGAGGAAAAACAAATTTCATATTGATCCGAAACTTCTATGACCCCAAAAGGGTTTCAATGATAGACGTTCAATCCCCCACTGCCTTTTGCAGTGTGGTCTAGTTTATCTTTAAATTTGTTTTATTTTTTGGCTCATGCCTTACGATGAGCTGGCAAAATGGATGGACGGTTTGGATATAACAAATACATCATGACGGGACCCACAAAACTTGCTGACATCAATACATGCCAATCCACTTCCCAATCGGAAAAGGGTTGGCTACTCCCCCTGCCTCAGCCCCTAGGCTGATGGTCGGTGCTCTGTGGGCCCCACCATAATATATGTGTTTCATCCATTCCATTCATCCATTTTTAAAGATCATTTTAGGACTAATACCAAAATTGAGAGGGATATAAATCTCAGGTGGACCACATCATAGGAAAACAATAGTGATTGGATATCCACCATTAAAATCCTCTTCAGGCCCACTGTACTGTTTATTTGACATCTAATCTGTTAATTAGGTCATAAAGGCACAGATGAAGGGAAAAAACAAATATCAGCTTGATCCAAAACTTTTATGGCCCCCAAAAGGTTTTTAATGGTCGACGCTCATTCGACACTGTTTCCTGTAATGTGGTCCAATTGAGATTTATATATACCTCGGTTTTGGTCTCATATCATAAAATGATATGGAAAAATAGATGGACAGAATGGATGAAGCACAAAAATCATGTTGGGGCCCACAGAGCCATTGGCTGGTGGCAGGGGGAGTAGCCAATCCGCGTCCTTCCCAATCCCGTCGCCAACGGACGCGGATTTCCTGCCGAAGCCTTCCGTAGGAAGATCCTGCGCTGAGAACTCAGTGGGGCCCACTGTGATGTTTGTGAAAAATCCTCCCTTTCCATCAGTTTTTTGAGTTCATTTCAGGGCATGATACCAAAAATGAACTGTATCCAAAGCTCATGCGGGTCGTGCTAAAGGAAAATGTGGTTTGGGAAATTCCTACCATTGAAGCCTGTTTGGGTTCGATAGTGATGTTTACATGCTATCCATACCGTTAATAACTTCATTATTATTGGGATGAACTGAAATCACAAATATTAGCATGATTCAAAACTTCTGTGGCCCACGAATATTTCAACTGTGGACATTCAATTATCACGTTTTCGGCCCACTTGAGATTTGGAAATGGTTCGTTTTTGGCATCATGTCCTAAAATAAACTCACAAAACATATGAACGGGTAGGATTTCTCACAAACATCACAGTGGGTCCCACCCAGGTTCCCAGTGTAGGAAATCCACGTCTGTCCCATCCCATCCGCTTCGAACGCGGATTGCGTCCTACCCCGCCCGGATGGATTACCGTCGGGTCAGGGCTCTGTGGGCCCACCGATATAAGTGTTTTATCTAAGCCGTTCATTATTTTTCTTATATTATTTTAATATATGATATAAAAGAGTTCATAGCTTCAGTGAGCCACACCGAAGGATGCTGCGGTGATAATGACAGCCATCGTTGAAACCTTTCTAAGGGCCACTGTGATGTTTTTTACCATCCAACCTATTCATTAGGTCATGTAGACGTGGATGAAGTGAAAACACAAATATCAGCTTGATACGAAACTTCTCTAGCTCTTAAGAAGCTTTTAACGGTGGACGTTCAATCCCCACCTTATGGTCCAATTAATCATTGGACCTACTTCTTTTATTGGATCACACCTTAAATTATCTGAAAAAGTTGATGGACGGTGTAGATCAAACACATAAATCATGTTGGGGCATAAAGAAGTTTCATAGGTTAAACGTTGATTTTGTATTGCGCAAACAACTTAAAAGAAAAAAACTGCCGTCGTAACTTGGAAAGGGATACTTTTGGAAACAAAAACTTTTTGTTTAATGAAAAATCACGGAGCGCATTCCGCGTTCACCATTAAGCAAGACTCCTATCACGGAAAGAATTCGGTGAAAAACCACTTAGCGCATTCTGTCTTCCACGCTAACGACGCATTAACAAACACCACTAAACACAGAAAATTTTCCCAATTCCGTGTTAAGTGCAAAAATTCAGCATTAACAAACACGGCCTAAGTGTCTGATCTTATTTGTCTCTTCCTAATTTTGATCATTGCATTTTTATCTTTTTTGCTGTTTCTTAATGGTAAATGAGATTTTTTATTAAGGGGCAAATTTTATTAAAATAAAGAAAGGGGGTGTGTGTGTGTGTGTATAAAAGGTACTATGCGGTCAAGCTCATGGGAACTTCCCATGAGGTCGAGCTGTGTGGGGCCCCACCGTGATGCTTGTTGAACATCTACCCCATCAGTCAGATGCACCATTCCATGGTGGGCCTAGGTTTCAAAAATCAAGTCAATCCGTGACTTGTGTGGGCCACAGCACATACAGAAGTTGAGGGGGGCTACCCTCCATTAAAAAATTCATAATCATTTGTTGGGCCCACCGAGATGTGGTTTGCAAATCCAGCCCATCTATTATGTGTGTCCCACTTGGATGAGGGTTAAGACCAAGTTGTAGACGCATCCAAATTTCAGGTGGGCCCCACCAAGTGCTTTTATATGTTTTAGGCATGTCTTCACATGCTTTTAGATGGTATGGCCCACCTGAGTTCCGTATATGGCTGATTTTTGGGATATCCCATAATTTAAAGGGGACCCATCAAATGCACGGTATTGATGTTCGACAAGCATCACGGTGGGGCCCACACAGCTCGACCTCATAGGAAGTTCCCATGAGCACGACCGCATAGTACCTTTTCCCTATATATATAGGGAAATGGTACTATGAGGTCAACCTCATGGGAACTTCCCATGATGTTGAGTTGTGTGGGCCCCACCGTGATGTGTGTCGAACATCAACACAATGCATTTGATGGGTCCCCTTTAGGCTATGGGATATCCCAAAAATCAGCTGTATAAGGAACTCAGGTAGGCCATACCATCTAAAACCATGTGAAGACATGCCTAAAACATATAAAATCACTTAGTCGGGCCCACATGAGTTTTGTATATGGCTGAAACATGGTCTTACCTCTCATCCAAGTGGGACACACACAATGGATGGGCTGGATTTGTGAACCACATCTCGGTGGGCCCAATAACTGATTATGAACATTTTAATGGGAAGGTAACACCTCTCAACTGTTGTATGTGGTGTGGCCCACCCAAGTCATGGATTGACTTGATTTTTAAGGCCGTGGCCCACCATAGAATTGTGCATCTGACTGATGCGGTAGATTTAGACACACATCACAGTGGGGCATGGGAAGTCAACCTCATAGTACCATTTCCCATATATATATATATATATATAAAGGGAAGACGATGATGAGCGGTCAACCAACTTCATTCTCAATAACAAAAGATCACTAGACCCAAAAGAACCAAAACATCCCCAATTGCATCCCTTGAGGTGCTTTTAATAAATTTCACTGTTATTGTTAAAAAATTGGCAAAAGAAAAAAGAAAAGAAAAATGAGAAAGACTTCCTACTTATTCATGATTTCTACTCACAACATGTTAATTCATTCTATGAAATTATATATGATATGCATCAGCTATCATGCACTAATCCTCTAGTTTCTGTATACTCTTCAGCATATGAGATGCTAATTTAGTGGAGATAACATCAGAAAATTTATAAATATAATACCGTCACATATAATAGAAGCCATGTACATGAGATATAAAACAATAACCCGTCAAGGCCATGCATCCATCTTGACGGTATTATTACCATCATCATAACTTTTTAATAGCATGCCAGAATCCTGATTTATTAAAACCCAAATGCATGTTTCAGATTCTTTCTCTAGTGTTCACAAGAAATGAAGAAACTGAAGTAGAAGCAGAAGAGGAGAGGTGGTAAGTGAGAAAAACGCAGCATCTACTTTCTTTTAGCCAAATGGTGAAAAGGAAAGCCAAACAACTGTAAATAAAGGTGGGAACATGTACATTGGCCCATGTCCACTTCCTTTTCGCCAAATGGTGAAAGGAAAAGCCAAACAATTGTAAACGGAACCAATATTTTCAGTATCCGTATAGATGGATGTATCGCATCCTTGGGATATGGAAACATATCAGGTATTGCATGGGAAATATCACATGTATCGTGTAATGGTTCACTGTTTTTGGGAAACATTGGGAATTAGTTGAATTTTCAGTGAAATTTCAGGGGATGTTAAACGAAAAACAGCACTACACACTTAGAAAATAAAAAAAAAATCACAAAAACAAATGCACATAATAAGTTTCCTTTGTATAGGGTCCTAAACTATGCGTTGTCTGATGGAAGTGATGCAACTATTTTCAAAATTGATTCATATCGTTTATAAATCTAAGAAGACATGTACGAAAACACAAGCAATTTCCCCCAAACTCTCAAATCAGAGGTTGAAATCCATGATTGAGCATATAAAGCATGCAAAATCATTGATTTTCATCTTATTTCTACTGATTCCAAGTGATTTACCAAAAAAAAAGAAAAAAAGAAGTAATAGTAATAATCACTATTTCAAAATCAGGCCCACCCGTTGTCCCATCTTGATTTCCGCAAAAAAGTCCAGTTTCTACTCCAAATAAACGAAGGGACTTGGTTGGATTCACTTAAGAAAGTGATTAGAACTAGAAGTGGAAGAATTGAGAAAAAAATGTAGACTTACGGAGTTTTTTGTTTGTTTTATTTTTATTTATTTATTATTATTATTGAGAAAAAGGGGGAGGAATGGTTGGAATTGCTCTGTATCGATAATATCGATTAGTATCATCGATGAAATCTCTCTCTCTCTCTCTCTCTCTCTCTCACACACACACACACACACACACACACACACACACACACACACAAATATATATATAGGGAAATGGTACATGAGGTCGACCTCATGGCAATTTCCATGAGATTGAGCTGTGCGGGCCCCACCGTGATGTGCGTCGAACATATACCCCATCAGTCAGATGAACCATTCCATGGTGGGCCATGGGCTTAAAAATCAAGTCAATCCATGACTTGGATGGGCCACACCACATACAATAGTTGAGAGGGGTTACCCTCCCATAAAAACATTCATAATCATTTAGTGGGCCCACTGAGATTTGGTTCACAGATCCAGCCCAATAATTGTGTGTGTCCCACTTGGATGAGGGGTCAAACCAAGTTTCAGCCGCATCCGAAACTCAGGTGGGCCCCACCAAGAGCTTTTATATGTTTTAGGCATGTCTTCACATATTTTTAGATGTTATGGCCCACTTGAGTTCCATGTGTGTGTGTATCCCAAAAATCAGCCGTATACAGAACTCAGGTGGGCCATAACATCTAAAACCATGCAAAGACATTCTTAAAACATATAAAAGTACTTGGTGGGGCCCATTTGAGTTTTGTATGTGGCTAAAACTTGGTCTGACCCCTCATCCAAGTGGGACACACACAATGGATGGTCTAGATTTGTGAACCACATCTCGGTAGGCCCAATAAATGATTATGAATGTTTTAATGGGAGGGTAACTCCTCTCAACTGTTGTATGTGGTGTGGCCCACCCAAGTCATAGATTGACTTGATTTTTAAGCCCGTGACCCACCATGGAATGGTGCATTTGGCTGATGGAGTAGATGTTAGACATACATCATGATGGGGCCCACACAACTTGACCTCATGGGAAGTTCCATGAGGTCAGAGTCATGGGCACAAAATCCGAACAGTCCACATGATGCGGCACCCCATGAAATTCCCAAGGCCCAACTTCCGGCCTGATCCAAAACTCTGGTGGGCCATAGCAAAGAGAGGCAAATCAAGGGAGATAACTGTTTTCTTTTGCCATGGCCCACCAGAGTTTTGGATCAGGCTGAAAGTTGGGCCCTAGGGGTTTCATGGGAACTCGTGATAACCGGTTCCCAGGTGAGCATTTCACACACACACACACGTACACACACACACACACACACACACATTTATGATATTTTTGAAAATATCGGATTGTGTCAACAGTATTGTCGATACAATGCTATATACCATGATACGCTGAAATGGACATATTTCAGTGGTGTTTCAATTGCTGTCTCATGATACCTGATAATATCAACCAATGTACCGATACCACAAACACTGAATGCTACCTTGGAAAGGAATAAAGGTGGGAACACGTATGTTGGCCTATGTCACGGTAAAAGAAAAATAGATTTCATTTCTGAGTTACTTCGAGGATAGGTTTTGTCGTGAAAATCATGGATAGGGGAGCCAAGTTAAACTGCAGGTGGGGTCATATTGAATTATCAAGAGGAAATGGAACAAGAAACATGCTAAGGGAAACAAATGAGCCTGGGGATTCTAGGATTTGAATTCCTGTGAACCATCAACGGTGTTATTTGGGAGGCTATTGCAATACAAGGGAGTCCTCATACCAACAACACTAGCAGCCTGCCACTTTTACAGCTGATGAAAGCTTAATAAGAATCACTGGCACCATTCCTACAAATTGAAATTGAATCAGTCGGAAGCTTTCTCATAGTTGTTTACCTACTATATTAGGTAGCCTTTGGTTGTAATGCCAAATCATGGTTGGTGGGACATCCAACACCAGACTGGCCTATGTTTTCCTTTTTTCTCCGCCAAAAACAATGGCTGTGATTGGGAAATGCCAATATCTTTATACATGTCTCCCCATACATATCCATAGGATCCGAACATACTGTTTTGTACCTGAACCTACACACATTTGGGCATGGGAGAAGTTGAGACTTATGGCTCCTCTGGGTGCTGATAAAACCAAAGAGGGGTTCTACGGATGTAACACAAAACATTAAAATACTTAATATGTTACAACAATTTTAACGTTAGAAAACCATCCTCCCAACTGCGCCATAGAATTCCACACAATGAAGATACAATTTCTTAAGTCCAAGAAACCACTGACTGACGAAAACTACCCGTAGATTTCTACTAATCAATCAAATGTCTGAAACAAGTTACTCTTCCAAAGAAGAAAGCATTGGAACTGCATCATTAAACAACCAAGCACCAGCAGCATTCAAACAACAAGAACTGATGAAAATCAAATCCAGAAGATGAGATTTATTGGTTGTAAAATCCATAAACACAAATAGAAAGGAACCAATTTTGAAAATGTAACCATGGTTATCCAAATATGAAAATGTAACCATGATTATCGTAATTTGAAACGTAACTATGATTATCCTACGAGTATGAAGATAACCACAAGATCGTCCAAGGGAATAAAAGATTTCACCTTCTCGTCATTAAGATTCAGAGGAATGCTTTGGCTCTTTAGTTTCATCCTATACAATCTCCTCCGCAGAATAATAATCCCCATCACAGCTGCAGCTATCGAGATGGACCAAACAGGACTAACCCTGAAGACACAGAATTTCAGAAGCTCCAAAGGCAGCTTCCACCAAACCACCACCTTCTTTGCTCCCTCACCCGATTTCACCTCACCAGCAGCAGCATCGTCCACCCCTAATGGAGATTCATCTCCATCTCTCTCAACAAACTCAACAGAATCAGACATAACTGCTCCCTCTGCCTCCTTGATCCCACGGGACTGCGACCCATCTCCCCTCTTCGGAGATTGAACATCACTCAACTCACCTTCACCCTCAACACCCCCTGATTCACCAGCAATCAGCTCATCACCACCGGAACCCATCAAAAACTCATTGGGATTCTTATGCTCCGTTGTGATTCCTTCGAAACCCACCTCACCTTTCGCATCTTCTTCATAACCCATCTCGATTTTTTCATCAAAGCCACTACTCTCGAAAACCATGCCATCATCGCTACTCATATCGGACCAAAACTCTCTGAAATTCTTTGGCTCAACCTCGACACCTTCAGTTTCTCCAATTCCTTCAAAACCCACTTCCTCTTTCACATCATCCTCAAAGCCCAACACATTTCCCCCATCAAAACCCTCGAATTTCTGGGCAACCGACCCATCACCACCCGAATCCAACAAAAAATCACTCAATTTCCCACTCGGAAGCTCAATTCCTCCAGAACCCACCGCCTTTTTTGCATCATCTTCGCAACCCAAATCGCTTTTTCCCTCGAAGTCCCCGAATTCCTCAGCATCCAACCTGTCGCTGCCAGAATTCGATCCCAAACCTCCCAAATTCCCACGCGGAATCTCGATTCCGTCAAAACCCACTTGCTTTTCCGCATCATCTCCCTGCCCATGATTCAGACAAGAATCGACAGAGCTCCGATCACCCGATTCGATAAACCCCACTTCCCCATCACCCTCCACGACCTTCTCAGAATCGATAGCGAAGTAATCCGACCTAATCACACCACCAGAGTCAGTTTTGGCTCTATCAAAATCGCTCCAACTTTCAGACGAATCGGGTGCGGTAACGAGATTCGCATCGGGGTTCTGGAGCATTTCCCAGTCATTAAAATATCCAGCTGCTTCCATGGCGTTCTGGAGAGAGACAAGAAGAAAAGTAATGGAACGAGTGGAGAGAGAGAGAGAGAGAGACTTATATCTGTCGAAGAAACAAGTGGAGTGAGTTTTGGCGTTTTTTCTCTGAGCAGGGGTGTCAAAGGGCCGGGCTTGGTGTAGGTATCAGCCCGGATTTTGGGCCGGATCATCAGATGGCCCCATGCAAACTTTTGATTTTTCAGCCCCGAGCCCGGCCCATTAACACCTCTACTCGGGAGTTTTATCTGATACTCCAGTAGAATGCGATGATTCATACACATGCACTCCATAGATGTATCCAAGAAACAATTGAATCTGAACCGTTAAAATTTGAAAGAAAATAAATGGTTACACAACCGAACCATATTGCCAAAAGAATTTTTCAATATCTGATTAATCCACATTAGTTAAATGAATCAAGATTGTAGAATATTTCATTATAGTCGTCTAATAATCGGCCAGATAAAATACCAAATCATGAAAATATTTTCATTTCAGTATATAGAAACGTATGGTTTTCTCTGTAAACGGTTTATGTCAACTATATGTATGCCATGCGTACGATTTTTTAGTTCACGCGTATGACAAAACCTGTTACTCCAGAGTATAAAATGTTTATTTATCTTTTAATTTTAATTTTAAAATTTCGTTATTTTTCTGGAGATGGGGAAGGAAGACGGAAGAATCGCCCAATTGAAGGCAATGATGATACTTCGGGCGGTTTTGTCCCATTAACGAAGGTTGAACTGATTACATCCAGATAATATATAGCTTGTGGTACTGCATCATTTTTCCTCCAATTTACCATGTTTTAGGAAATCGGTGCCATTAAAACCATGGGTCACACTGAAAAGATTATCTTGGCTAAAAATAATTTTGGTCCGTTCATTGATTTGGCCACACTTTTGGAATAATCTTCAACCGTCAGTTTGACTCGACATACATGATTAACCCACCTGGTTAGTGGATCAGCGTATTTTTTTTAAATGGTAATTTTTAGGGTGGGAAATATCATTTTATGGTTCTGATTTTGTAAAGAATTCCATGTTGATGGAAAAAATGTTACCGTACGATAAGTTGTGGTACATTGCGTGGATGGGATGGCTCCATGAGAGTCTTAATGGTTCTTCCATAGTTCGATTAGAAACAAGGGGCTAGTCATTTGGATAGGCTAATGTAGGCTAGTTTATGCCACGTGTACAGTTTATTAGGGAAACGGATTGGCTGCTCCCCTGCCACCAGCCCGGTGGCTGGTGGTCGGTGCTCTATGGGCCCCACTCTGATGTATGTGTTCCATTCCATTCATCTATTTTTACATATCGTTTTAGGGCTTGTTCCCAAAAATGAGAGGGATATAAATCTCAGGTGCACCACACCACAGGAAAACAAGAGTGATTTGATATCCACCATTAAAATCCTCCTAAAGCCCCCTGTATTGTTTATTTGACATCCAATCTGTTGATTAGCTCATACAGACCCAGATGAAGAGAAAAAACAAAGATCAGCTTAATCCAAAACAACTTTTATGACCCCAAAAAAATTTTAATGGTCAAGGTTAATTCAACACTGTTTCTTGTAATGTGGTCCACTTGAGATTAGGATATAAAACAATCTATAAAAGTAGATGGACGGCATGGATGAAACACATACATCATGGTGACGCCCACAGAGCACCAACCATTGGCTGCTGGGGGAGTAGCCAATCCGTTTCCAATGTGAGCTAGTTTATGCCACGTGTGCAGACGGTTTATAAGGGAAGGGGGAATGCCCGCATTCCTGCCATCAAAACTAGGTGGGCCCCACCGGATGTCCTTAAGACATTCACCTGACTCGCTACTGGATGGTGGCCCTTGGGCCCGCCATATATAAATATATGCTTTTCTTTTAATACATGCTGTCGCTATTATTTTGTGAGCTTACTTTAAGACATGATTCAAAAATGATATAGAGTTAGACCATACCACAGTAGTGATTAAGAACGTGGATTGCGTCCTGCCCCCACCAATCTTCAACTAAGGAACCGGTAGTAGTTTTGAGGGGCGACGGTGATGTATGGGTCTCATCCATATCATCCATCCCTTTTTTCTCTTTTTCGTATCATTTCACGGTATAAAACTAAAAAATCAGGCATATCCGAGGATCTAGTGGACTACACAGTAAGGATTAAACCCTTACAATTGAAAACTTCTTAACGGCCGCGGAAGTTCTGGATGGACCTATGTTTATGTTTTCTCTCTATGTAACTTTATAAATAGGTTGGATGGGAAATAAATATCAGTGGGCCTTAGTTTTCAACGGTGATAATTATTATCACCGCTGCTTCCGATGTGTGGTGCACCTTAGCCTTGAATCTGACACATTTTTTTTTTTGGCTTATCTTATGAAATGATAGGAAAAATGGATGAATGGTGTGGATGAGACCCATACATAATGCTGGCCACTCAAAGCTACTGTCCCTTCCCACCGACAGGGTAGGATGCAATCCTTACCATCCCCACTAATTAAACACTCAAAAGTACATATGTACGAGATATTAAAAGTTGGTTCAAAATCATATAAATATACCATGTGTTGAAGCGGTTTTCGGTAAACCCTCCGTTGTTGGCCCTCCTGAACCTATACATATGTGAAAAAGAAACAAAGGACACCCTGGTTAGTGCAGAGGACTCTCCAATGCCTAAGTAGGATCAAAATCTTTTTTTGTAGAGTAGGGTTTCTAAAAAGAGACACTAGTCGAGTAATAGAATAAGAGTTAGCATACCTTAAGTGGTTTGAGATATATATATATATATATATATATATATATATATATATATATATATAGTCATGCGCACCTTTGCACACGGGCCATGGGTGTCTAATCTGAACGGTCCATGTGATGTAGAATCCCATAAAACCCTATGTGACAAATTTTCACCCCGATCTAAAATTCTGGTGGGCCATAGTAAAGAGAAATGCAAATCAAGGGAGGAAACTGTTTTCATTTTTCATGGCCCATCAAAGTTTTAGATCAAAGTATAACTTGGACCTAAGGGGTTTCTGGAGGTGCTGCTTCACATGAATGGTTCAGATTTTGGATCCACATCACATATGATGGGTTCCCAAAAAAGTTCGTACGTAGTACGTACGAACTGGTTCACAGGTGAGCGTTTCCCTATATATATATATATAAAAGGAAAGGGAGCCCAATTGTGCGAGGACTCTTTCCGATATCTTGAAGATCCGTTCAGATCTAAGATTCTTGGAGATTACTGACTTCTAAGATTATCAGGATCTGATCTTATCCTCTAAAGATCCGGGGAGAGATCTTCGGGATGTTAGAGAATTACCCGAATCTATAGCACAGTTTTAAGTCAGCTCCCATTGGTGAGTGACAACTCGGGAATAAGCAATGCTGATCTCCTTGACATTTCAACATTCACCATCTTCGACCAATGATGCTAGATCAGCATTCATCATTTTCAACCAATAATTGTATCGGAGGGTCCATGTTCCCTTTAGCTGGGCGCTAATAGTCCTTGACTTTGTTGTGGGGTGTCGCTTGACCTTCAACCAAACAGTGGCCGATCTATGGTTGTCCAATGGTCAAGCTATGATTGGGCTATGGCCGCGTAATAACCGATCTAGAGTCGATCTATGTTCGACTTATATCCGACCTATGACCGATCTGTGGTTGATCTGTAATTGACCCACTAGGTCATAATACGGTTTATCTGAATGGGCTCATAATCGTGTTCTTTGAGTGTACTTATAGTTACATAGACCTCCTTAAAGGCTCAGCTAGTTTCTGGACGTAGACGCCTTATTAAGCTTGAGTTTTACTGGGTTCGTGCTGATTCAGTAGAGTTGGTTCATTCCATAGGCCGACATATGAACTTGTCAAATTTTCCACAATTCCATGCATAGCTACTTTTGAATTATAAATGATTTTTAACCCAAGTGCCAAACACAATGGTATGATTTCAAATAAAGGGAATCCCCATACAGGAATTTTCCAGTAATTTCAATTTTCTTAACATACAATATTAATTTTTTAAATATTTCCTAATAATAATCTATTATTCAAAAATGACAAGACACAAAGCCTCCCCTATCTTTGATTTTTTCTAATTCTTTTTTCCGTCACTATCAATCCCTAAGCTGGAAAAAAAATCTCATAACTTAGCCAAAGGAATACACGAATGAATGTAGCCGCCACACATCACAGATTTCTTTTCAATGAAAAAAACTCATTTCCAACCTATAATGTGGTCGCGACTTCTGACCGGTCAAAAAGCTACGCCCCAGGTATCATGAGGATCCCTTGGTGCAAAAATCAACCCGATCCACCCATCAAGTGGGCCACACCTGTGAAAACTATGGATAGCCACTGACATGATCCATTCTACAACTGCAGCCCACTGGATTAGTTTACCTTGCTGATTTCTACACCAGCTTACCCTTGTAGTTGTAGGTAGGCCAACTTTCTGAATGGGTTGGATGGGTCCCACACCTAGTAGGTTATAATTTATCATCGTGCGGTTAGAGTAGGTGCTGATGATGAAATGATATATCCTGAAAATATCTCAATATTTCAATATTTTGTAGTGTTTGATCTAGACCGTTCATTAGTTAGGTTCAAGGCCATGCACATTACACCAACCTAACAAATGTTAGCCATTTGATCAATGACTTTTAATATGGATGGGTCAAGATTGTCTATTCCAAACTAGGGATTGTTTCTGATTTTAAAAATATCATTTTATCAGGCAAAGTCATAAAAATCAAATCCCCGTCACTGGCTTGAAAAAGGATGGCCATAACAAATAAGGTAACATAAAGAATGGATTGAATAATCCAATTAATGTTTGAATGATTTGACTTAATTGACAGTCTAGATTGAATGATTCGAGTGTCCAAGTAATTAAGCTGATGTAATTAGGATCGGATTAGGTGTGGCCCAGCCTCACCTAAAAAGGTGCGGCTCTCACTGTGTGGTCCATCTTGATGTATATATTATATATCCACACGGTCCATCCATTTTGCCAGACCATTTTAGATCACGAGGTAAAAATGAAATAAATCCTGGTCTCAAGTGGACCATACCATGGGAAACAGTGGTGATTGAATGAAAGAATATTTAAAAACTTCGTAAGGCTCACCTTTTTGCTTCCTTATTAATGTTTATTTTTTAATCCAATGTATTGATGAGGTTATAAAAACTTGGATGAAAGGGGAAAAAACAAATATAGGCTTGATCTAAAACTTTTGCGGCTCACAGTGGGTTTTTAATAGTTCGATCACCACCATTTCCAATGGGATGGTCTATTGGCAATTTGAATTTGCTTCTTTTTTTTACTCATGGCTTGGAAAACTAATAAAACAAATGAAGTGGATATAGAAATTAGAATGCATACATCCCCACAGGGTAATGGCCATACCTTCTTGGGTGAGGTCAGGCCACACCTAATCCGCTCCCAATGTGATTAAGAGCACTATAAGTAGAGCTATCATAGGCCGAGCCTGGGTAAGAGTTGGAAGCGGCTCTGTTAGGTCCACCATAATTTATATATTTTATCCGCTCCGTCCATTCATTTTATCATGTAATTTTACGGCTTAATCCCAAAAATAAAGCATATACAATGTTTAAATGGACCACAAAATAGGAAACAATTGAATTGAATGTCTACCATTGAAAAATTCTTAGGGGCCATAGAAGTTTTGGATCAAGATTATATGTGTTTTCCCTTCATCTGTGTCTGTATCATCTTACGAATAGGTTAAATGACAAATAAACGTCACTGTGGGGTCTAGAAAGGTTTCAACTGTGGAAATCATTATCCCCACTGTTTCCTATGGTATGATCCACTTGATCTTTAGATATGATTCGATTTTGGGCTCAACCCCTTAAATTAGATGGACAAGCGGATGGATGGTATGGATAGACCACATCCATTCAAGGTTAGCCCAACTGAGTTTAACTGAGTTTACTCAGTACGATGAGAGCGTACTGAGTAACTCAGTAGGCAATCCGATTTCGTAGGCGTTGGCCCAGATTTTGAACTGTTTTAGGCCTGGCCATCGGACTGCCCTATTCAAAAACTAATTTTTCAGGCCAAGCCCGGCTCATTGACACCCTGACTGTAAGCAGGGACCGGGGATTGGGTGAGGCACGAGTAACAGCTTAATGGGTAAGCCCCTGGCCATGGGCCCACCTTGATGTATGTACTGTATATCCACGCTGTCCATCCATTTTTTTAGCTGAGTTTAATGCATCATCTAGAAAATAAGGCAGATTCAGATCTCAAGTGGTCCACACTTTTGGGATTGAATTCCCACCATGAAAAACTTCTCCCGGTCAAAATTTTTTTGATTCAAGCTGCTATTCTCAGTGCGGACCCTATAGGAAGCTCCAGTTTAGCCCATGGGATTAAATGGTATGGAATTGTAATAGATGGAATTAACATTATTATTACACAATGATTGGATGTGTGGAAATATTATGGTATCTTGGCCATCCAATCCCACGTTTGGGATAAAATTCTTGCCATGGAAAAAGCACTAGAATAAGCAAAATCCGTATTTGTAATACTCCGTCCCTTTTAAACGGTGGGTTCCACTGTTGCCTTTGGTGTAGCCCACATGAGCTGTGGATGACCCTCATTTTTGAGCTCATATCTTAACTTTGATGGGCAAAACTAATGAACGGTGTGGATTTATCACATCATTTTTGTGGGGCCTACTCTTAAAAAAATAAAAATAAATAAAATAACAAAGCAAGTGACATGCCCCTCTCCTCCACGATTCTCTCTCTCTCCTTCCTTGTTCTCTACGGTTCAGTTGCACACATGAACGCATTTGACCATCCATGCCATCATCATGGTGGGACCACTCCTCAATCTAAACCGTTCATTGGAACGACACCTCTGTTTAACCTTAGCCGTTGATATCTCTCACCTAGAAACCTCTGGTGTGGCCCACCTTAAACCTCGATCAAACTGATTTTAAACTTCATGTCTTATCTTGTTGCTATAAAACCAATGGACGTTGTAGATTTTTACATCTAATGCATCTGTGGACCCCAACTCATCTCACCAGCCCGGAACTCCATAACTATTACGGGGACTTTCTGTTTTAGCTTTAGCGGCAATGCCGCACACGTCTCTGCACTAGGCAATTCGTGTAATGCTCTCTCGTTGAATTGTGGCCATTATTCTTCCCTCATTCAACACTCCACAACTCTCCAACACCTCCCCACCTCAGAGAACTAGTAAAAAAGCTCCAATCTCTTCGCTTTCTCCTCCGTTTTCTTGTCTTTACCAACCACCGAAAGCTAAGACCCAAATTTTCTGAAACCCACCGGCAAAACACATTGAGAACTCCGATCTTTCATTGCACCAAGCTCCATAGTATTAATCTCCAACAGTTGGAAGAATTGAAGCCCTCGAATCCTTGCTAGACAACAGTTTGCCATTGGAGGGAATCAAATACCGTGTGTCAGATATCAACCTAATAGCTAACTATATCAAACGACTCTCGAGTTGGAATCTAGAAAGAGACTAAAACTATTTTATGTAGAAATCAGACCTATATCAAATATATATTTTCATATCAGATAGGTGATCATTTCCTATTGAAAAATTCATAAGTAATTGCCTTATATAATATAGACATTGAGATATTTTTTATTTGACTGAACCAATGCAAATATTATTATTTTTTATTTTATATTATCTAGTGGTGATAATGAATATTCATTATTTGAATATGACACTATATCTGTCATATTTTCTTGTAAGTTAGATGCATTTTATGTGAACTATTTTTTTAATGCAATAATTCTTACGGGTGCTCTGCCTAGGGTCATTTCCGAAATGATCAGCACGACACGGGTGCTCTGCCCAGGGTCATTTCCAAAAGGATCGGTACGGGTGCTCTGCCATGAGTGATTCCCTAAAAGGATAAGTACACATGGGTGCACTGCCCTGAGCTTTTGTCCCTAAAAGGTTGTACCGGTGCTCTACCGAGGGTCATACCCTGAAAGGATCAATATCGGTGCTCTGCCGTGGGTCATCCCCTAAAAGGATCAACACACATGAGTGTTTTGCCTGCTCCAAATCTTAGTATTTTAAAAAAAAAGCTATGTTAAACAATTTATTCATTTCATATTCATGATTGTTAAATTATTAACTATGATTTTACATCCAATGTTCGCCTTATTTTGATTAATATGTCGAGGTTAAATTTGGTAATATTTGTGAGACTTTCAACTCGGGATTGATGTGATCCTATTGAGTTGTCAACTCTTTCTGTTTTAACCATTTCAAGTTATGAATATTTTGAAGATGCAGGATACTACTATTAGTAGTGGAGCATGGAATGTGGTTGGATGCACGTGGCATGTCATTCTACATAGGATAAATTTTATTTTATTTGAGAACTCTGAATATAGTAATGTTTGACTTGATTTTCTTACTTTAAGTTAAGTTAAATAATTATGCATCGATGTAATAACAGATTATGTAATTAGTTATCTTAGTTTGTGTTTGGATTTTAAAGTTTTCGCTATGGTGGAAAAAAATAAAATGCATATGAATTTGTTATACTTTATCTTTTTATTTTTATTTTTTATATATAGGTCATGGGTCTGGAATTTGGGTCCTGGATACCCTATTCGGGTACCCAAATTTTGGGGCGTGACAATATTTGAATCACCCACATGGATAAAACACATCCATCAATGTGGGGTTCATGTATGTAGTGGATTTTAAAATCAATGGAAATCTCGCGTGAGACCAAATGAAATTCCATTCCACTTCCACTTAACCCTTGTTAGGATTTGGTATGCGGAATCATACAGATTTGGATCTAGGATAGCAATCCAAGAGCGCAAGCAAACACAAGAGAACATAAAGATTTAATGTAAAAAACCCTTTCGAAAAAAAACCACAGCACAAAGCGACAGATCTTCGCTATGAAAATAGAAATTACAAAGAGAGAGGACTTACTCGATTCGAACAACCTCGAATCTTACCCTTACTACACCCTTTAAAAAACCCTATAACACTTATAAAAATCCTTGAAATACCTTTAGGAAGCCTTAGAATATCTTAGAATGGCTCTAGGGACTCCTATTTATGGATGATAAACTCTCACTTACACACATCCCTAAAAACTGTCTCAAATTTACGCAGTCCATGTACCGTCTGTGTAACCCTCAATTAGTCGAGACAGGGCTTCAACCAGTCGAAGGAACCTTTGACTAGTCGAGCCAGTCCTTCGACTGGTCGAGGATCTCAGACTTTAAGATTTAAGGCATCTGTTTAACAACAATCTCAACCATGTCTTCAATCTTTAAACGTGTATCTTCTTGCCCTCTTCTCTTATCTCTATGACGCATCATAGCTTCAATCAATGCTTCTCGTATACACTCCGTCCTTCTTTTATGCAATTGCCAAGCCTAGAGAAGTTGCACAAAACTTGAACTTTTCTGTAGGAACGACCTTGGTGAGCATGTCTGTTAGATTCTCATTAGTATGAATCTTTTCTGGTGTATGCCTTCTTTCTCAAGCACCTAGCGGATAAAGTAGTGACGAACATTAATGTACTTAGTACGTGAGTGATAAACAGAATTTTTACCCAAATTAATAGTGCTCTTGCTATCACAATTAACTGACATGGCCTCTTGTTAAAGTCTTAACTAATTTATCATGTTTCTTAACCAAACACCATCCTTAAATGCTTCTGTCACTGTCATATACTCCACTTTGGGCGTGAAAAGAGCCACCACGAACTGAAGCTTTGACATCCAACTAATTACTCCACCCGCTAGTGCAAACGTGTAACTTCAGGTCAACTTTCTAGAATACACACTGCCTGCGTAATCTGAATCCACATAGCCTACCAATTTTGTCTGTCTTCCCAAAAGTTAAGATGTAGTCTTTTGTACCTTGAATGTATTGAAGTAACCATCTCACCGCCACCCAATGTTGCTTACTGGGGTATTTGCTCACAATACCGATTGCATGTGAAATATCTGGTCTAATACAGACCATGGCATGCATTGCCAACCGCATTAGAATAAGGCTCATACGACATATCCTTCTTTTCTTCATCTGTTTTGGAACATTGTCCTGAGTAAAGCTTGAAATGAGACGCGTAGGGAACGCCACCCAATATTGCTTGTTGGGGTATTCACTCACAATACCGATTGCCTGTGAAATAACTGGTCTAATACAGACCATAGCATGCACTGCCAACCGCATTAGAATAAGGCTCATGCGACATATCCTGCTTTTCTTCATCTATTTTGGAACATTGTCCTGAGTAAAGCTTCAAGTGAGCCGCGTAGGGAACGCTCACAGGCTTTACTTGGTCCATCACATACTTGATCAATACCTACTCAAGGTATTCTGCTTGTGATAACCAAAGCCTGTTCCTCTTCTAGTCTCTATAAATATCAATGCCGAGAACCATCTTTGCAGCCCACAGATCCTTCATCTCGAATGTCCTTGTTAACCGAGTCTACAATACATTGATTTTAAATATGTCTTGATTGACAATCTACATATCATCAACATACAATTCCAGGATGATGAACGTGCCATCACTCAGTGTCTTGCAATAGACACAGTAATCGTATTCACTCCTAAAAAATTTCTGACTCACCATGAAGAATCAAATTTTTATATCACTGCCTAGGCGACATGTCGTATAACAACCTCTTGCAAACTTTTTTCGCAACCTCTTTAATCTTTAAACCGTTTCGGTTGCTTTATGTAAAATAGTTCTTCCAATTTCTCATGAGGAAGTGTTGTCTCCACATCCATCTTTTCACCTCGAGATCATATTGGGCGACCAACGCCAACACGAATCTAATAGACACCTGCTATACCGTCATTGCGAATATCTCTGAGAAGTTGATCATTTCTCTCTGAGTATAACCTTTCGCTACCAGCCTTACTCCGTATCTATGCTGTGACCTTTTGAAGATCCACCTGCATCCAACCGCTTTTCGGCCCACTGGAAGCTCCACCGACTCCCATGTGTCGATATGGTACAATAAGTCCATCACATCGTTTATAGCCACCTTCTACTTCTCAGTACCAGGCTCACTTAAAGTCATCCGAATAGTAGATAGATCTCCATCGTCTGTAATAAGAGCATATGCAATGTAGGAGTCGTCCATGTACCTCGCCGATATCCTGCGATTATGCTGTGCGATTCTTCTCACAGGTGGCTGCTCCACTTATTCTGTATCTATGTCTGTGCATCTCAACCTTCATGCCTTGCCCGCTCATGTGGTCATGCCCAACAAGCCACACACATGCAAAGGTGGAATCCGCTACATCCACTACAGCTCCACCTGTTGAAGTGCTCTCGATCAACCTGTAAAGATTATCGAGTCGTTGCGCTTTCATAATTACCCGTGCCCCCTTAGATACTTTAAGGGCACCATCAAGTTCAGTAAACTTGCATCCTTTTGCCTCAAGTACACTGAGAGAGATCAGGCTCTTCTTCATATCGGGAACGTGCCTCACCTTAGTCAGGGTATGTTCTGTCCCATTCGCATCATACCAACAACCACAACATTGCAGGCACTATCATTGCCCATAAACACTTGTCCACTATCGCACTACCTGTAGCTGACGAACCAACTCTGATGAGAAGTCATGTGAAAGGATGCCCCTGTGTCATTGTTTGGGCAACTGATTGTAAACACAATTAATACATCACTATCATATCCACTCGTTCCATCTGACCTGGCAGCGTTGGCCTCCCTGTATAAAGCCTTAGATTCTCCTCTCTTAGATTTAGGATTTGCACAATCCTTCTTCACGTGTCCTTCCATCCCACAGTTCCAGCACTATATTTTACATTTTGCCCTTACCCTTGGATTTGAATATAGGTTTAAAAGATCCTGTACCTCACTCAGAATATCTGCCCCTCGTAATCAGTGCATCGAAGATGTTCCTATGTCACCATTTAACTTTCTCATGGCCTTCCCTTGAAAGGTGAAGATAACGATGTCGACACTTATGTTTTTATTTGCAGTGCACATCGTGTCCTTCAATGACTCATAAGATGCAGGAAAAGAATTTAACAATATACATGCCTGTTCATCACCTTTGACCGCTTCCTCCATATCCAACAATTTACACATCAAATATTTATTAAAGTTGCTGATGTGGACTTCCAGATCTCCACCCTCTGTCATTTTCAAGGTTTAACATTGTAACTTTAAGTGTAGGTGATTTTCAGAGAGCTTTTTCGCATAGATGTTCTCTAACTTCGCCCATAAACTAACTATAGTTTTCTCCCTTAAAACTTTATAGAGAACCTCATCCGTGAGACATAAACGGATGGAGGCTAAAGCATTACTATCAAGGGTTTTTCATTCTTCGTCATTCATAGTAGATTTTCGCTCATCAAGAGCCTTAATTTCGCCTTGCTTGGTTAATAAGCTAATCATCTTAACTTTCCATAACTCAAAATTATTTTTGCCTGAGTACTTTTCAATATCAAACTTGGCGTTATCCATTATTTTTAATACTTCAGATTTAGATTTGTGCCCCAACGATTGCTTTGATACCACTTGTTAGGATTTGGTCTATGAAATCACACAGATTTGGATTTAGGATAGCAATCCAAGAGCACCAACCAAACACAAGAGAACATAAAAATTTAATGTGAAAAACTATTTCAAGAAAAAACTACCGCACAAAGTGACGGATCTTCCTTAGGAGACTTACCTGATTCGAACAACCTCGAATCTCACCCTTGCTACACTCTTTGAAAAACCCTATAACCATTTAAAAAACCTTTGGAATACTTTTAGGAAGCCTTAGAATATCTTACAATGGCCTTAGGGACTCCTATTTATAAATGGGGAACTCCCACTTACGCACATCCCTAAAAACCGCCTCAAATTTATGCAATCCGTGCACAAACCGCTCACCGTCTGCGTAACCCTCGACTAGTTGAGACAAGGCTAAACAACCTTTGACTGGTCGAGCTAGTCCCTCGACTTGTCAAGGATCTCGATTCCAAGATTTAAGACATCTCTTTAACGACAACCCTAACCCATCTATCCTCTCCAAATGCAGGATGGAATTTACACGTACCAAATGCAATTCCATCCCACCTAATGTCATCTAATACCATTAGCAAAATGCTGATGAGCTGGCAAAATAGATAAACAAAAGGAATATACAACACATACATCAAGGTAGGCCCACAATCGGGCCCTCACCCACAAAGCTATTATGTACACTTGCCTATAATAAAAAACAACGGGAGCATTTCTCCATCATAATCGATGAGTTTATTTGTTAGAAAATATGATGATGTTTCACCAAATATGGTACAATCAAACAAACTATAAGCTTTTTATTTTATTTAGTTTCCTGACTAAAATTCAAGAAAAATCTCAAAATTTGAAAATATCTTGGATATTATCCACTAGAAAGTTCCCGCAATTGTTACTTTGATACCGCGGGTTTGGCTGGTTCCTCAGTCTGCCCTACAATTATGTGTTTCAAGCCTCATATAGTGTGTGTATATCATCCAACCTGCCCAACAAGATTCTCTACCATGAAAATGGGACACACTGAAAATATATAAAGACTGTCCATTCGACTTGGATGGCCACATCATGTAAAATAAAATATCCAACAAGCTTGTAAATTCACGTGTGGCCCATTTGATTGGATTAGCTTATTTCATGGGAGTATCATTTTCATCATGTTTTCATCTTACTACATGGGTTGGGTGCAATACACACCAAAAGTGGGCCGTACATGCTGTCCACATGGACCACACATAAGTATGGGTAGAACTTAGAAGTGAGGTATGCTACAGCTACCGATTTGAAACACGTGTGCAGCATCCCGGCTTTGCATCTAGTTAGAAATAGTGTTTGGATGGTTGGCTTTCACTCCTTGGTTCGCCAGAATGTACAGATTCGGAACTCCATTAAAGCAAATTTTTCTAGCCGCCAATTTGACTTGTACTTTTAGCCCACTAGAGCTGTGAAATGTACAATTGTTAGGCCAGCAGATTGAAGCTATATCTGATCCCACACACGTGTATCATGTGGCAGCGTGTGTCACCAGCAAACAGGTTTATAAAAGAAATCAAAATTCCAAGTTTTAAACTATACCTGCCAAGTGAATCACTGAACAGTTACAAATTTTTTTCATGCCAATTTCTTGGCTGGAAATTTTCTTTGAATATTTTCGATTTTTGAAATTTCTCTCAATATATTGTCGGTAAATCACCAAAAATAAAATATTTGAAAGAATTTAGTGTAAACTAATAAATAATTTTCAATTTTTAAATATCTATTGCTATAACAAAATTTTGAATTTTTTTACTTTTTTTTTTGGGTGATAAATACCCGATATTTTAAAATCTGCCAAGATTCTGAAAACATGATATTGCATTAATATTGCAGTAATATGGTTTAGAGAATTTTGATCTGTTTCGGGCTTATTTTCAAAACCGTTTCCTCTGGCGTAACACACATGGGTCACCCGGTCAAGAATTTTGTTTAGCATCTTATGGTTGAAGTGAATTTCATATGATTCTTATGTTAAAACTCCAGGCCTAATGTGGGGACTATGAGTCTAATGGTCGGAGTGAATTTCACATAGGCATTATGACAGGCCCATAAACATTCAAAGGCATCAATTATTTTTCTAGTTGTTCCAAAAAAATATATAAATTTCTACTGATATATTTAAAAAAGAAAATTTATGAGATGGTCACCCTTAATTTCGTATGAGCTTACTGTGATGCGTATGTGAAATATACAGTCAAACCATAAAATGTGTAACATGCTAGGCCTATGTCAAAACATTAGACTGACTAAGGATTTAGGTGGGCCACACCAAAGCTAACATGTAGGAATGCATCCACACTAAATTTTTACAATACTTACTGGGATGATTATATGAAATCCACTCCAGCTCTTAAGCACTCGGGGCTATGCCTAGGGAATTAATTTGAAGGGTGAGAGTTACCTTGTACATTATTTCCAACCATGTGGTCAATCCTAGGGATGAAGGGACTGATTTGTGGCCCTAGCCTGGATTACACATTAGATTCATGGTGGGCTCACTTGATCCGCGACTCCTTTGCTCGCACAAAAAATCTAATAATGAGATGGTATGATGATAATTATTTAAATTAATGAGCTTAGAAGATATATTTAATAATGAACTTGTATGATAATAGTGTTATAAATGAAAGAATTTTATACACACGAGGATAGAGGAAAACTAAATAATGAGATGATCAAATTTATCAAGTTCAAGGCTTACTTAAATATTCAGTATGTCAAGATAAGTAAAAATCTCTTCTCTTAACGTCTGACTACACACTTTGTTTATAGAAAATTTTAATTATTCATATATTTATTTACTTATTAATATAAATTTTTATTTTTAAAATTTATTTTATTTTTATTTTTAAAACCACGGGTAGTTATTTAAATTAATGAAATAATTTATTTAGAACCTGAAAATTTGTAGTTCGTAGTCAAATTCACTTTTCAAAATCTGGGCCGTATTTGTCCAACTGTCACCGAAAGCAGAGTTGTAACGTCGTGCGTTCCCTCGGGCAGGTATGCACCTTGGCCATTTTGTCTATCGTGGGGAACTAAATTAACTTGCATGAAATCTACACCGTCCATCAGCTGCATCACCCCTTGTTTAGGCTGTATTCTAGCAATTATGTTAGTTCAAAAGTCATATAAGCCCCCTCATAAATTTATATCTCAAAACCTTTAAATTCAGGTGGTACGGCTCACATGAGTTTTGGAATAATTTATTTATTTTTAGTAATTCTTTGGTATTATGAGTCACGCAAGATGAATGGACTGAATGGCATGTTAAAACCAATGTGCGCCCTAGACAAATATGGTGCAGACTATCAGAGTTCTGGTTTTAATTTTTCGGTTCTAACGTATAAACGCAGCAATGTACCCGGTGGACGGCGTGAATCTCATGAAAATTACATCCACGTGGCTCTCGAAGCACGAGGCACGTGGGGAGGTATGCAGCTCGGGTCTTTTCCTTACCACTTCACGATGGGCGCGGATTAGGGGAGGAGGGGGTAACAACTTAGTGGGTGTGAGGCCTGACTTTGATTATTTGTTGTATATCCATGCTGTCCATCTTTTTTTTTTCATCTTATTTTAGGCTATTAAACTAAAATAGAGGTAGATCCAAATTTCAAGTGGACCACACAAAAGAAAAACATGGGTGATTGAATGCCATTAAAAACTTTCTAGGGCCCACCGTTATGTTTATTTTCCACCCAACTTATTAATAAGGTCACACAGACTTAGATGAAGGGAAACACAAATAACAGCTTGATCCAAAGCTTTTGTAGTCCGAAGTAGTTTTTAATGGTAGGAATTTAATAACTAAAGTGTAGCCCACTGGATTAGTTTACCTTGCTGATTTGTATACCAGCTTACCCTCGTAGGTAGGCCAACTTTCTGAATGGGTTAGATGGGTTCCACACCTAGAACGTTAGGTGCTGATGATGAAATGATATATCGTGAAAATATCTCAATATTTCAATATTTTGTAGTGGTTTGATCTAGACCATTCATTAGGTTCAAGGCCATGCACATTACACCATCCTAACAAATATTAGCCATTTGATCAATGGCCTTTATGTACGGATGGGTCAAGATTGTTTATTCCAAACTAGGGACTGCTTCTGATTTAAAAATATCATTTTTGTTAGGCAAAATCATAAACATCCATTCCCCCTCACTGGCTTGAAAAATGATGGCCATAACAAATAAGTAACATAAAGAACGGGTTGAATCATCCAATTACTGCAAAAATTGCATGGTTGTCCATTAAATGTTTTTCTGGTTTAATGGACAGTCCAGATTGATTGATTTGACTGCCCAAGTAAGCTGATGTAATTGGGAACAGATTAGGTGTTGCCTGGCCTCACCTAAAAAGGTGAGGCCATTACTGTTGGTCCACCTTGATGTATATATTCTATGTGCATACTGTCCATCCATTTTGTCGGACCATTTTAAATCAATGAGGAAAGAAATGAAATAGATCCAAGCCTTAAGGGGACCATACCATAGGAAGGCGGTGATTGAATAGCCCACCATTAAAAACTTCCTAAGGCCTACCTTAATGCTGCGTTAATGTTTAATTTTTCATCCAACCTGTTGATAAGGTCACAAAAACCTAGATTAAAAAGGAAAAAAAAAAAAAAAAAAAAACAAATACCAGCTTGATCCAAAACTTTTGTGGCCCATAGGGAGTTCTTATTGGTCAATCACCACTATTTCCTATGGCATAGTCCATGTACAATTTGGATTTTCGTTTTTTTTTTTTTTTTTTTTTACCTATGCCCTAAAAAACTAATGAAACAAATAAATGGTGGGATATAAAATACATACATCAAGGTGGGCCACAATCAGACCCTCACCCACAAAGTTATTACCACACCGATAATTAAAAAAACAACTAGAGCATTTCTCCATCATACTCGAGGAGTCTAATCGGCGGAAAATGTGATGATCTTTCACAAAATAAGGTGCAATCAAACAAGCTTTTAGCTTTATATTTTATTTATTTTCCTTTTCCTGACTAAATTCCAAGAAAAATATCAAACTTTGGAAATATCTCGAATATTATCCACTAGAATGTTACCCATGATTGTTACTTTGATCATGATCGTAGGTTTGGCTGGTTCCTCAGTCTGCCCTACAATTATGTGTTTCTAGCCTCATGTAATGTGTGGAAAATGGGACATTCTGAAAATAAAGACGGTCCCCACTGAGAATAAAGACTGTCCAATCATCTTGATGGCCACACCATGTAAAATAAAATATCCAACGAGCTTGTAAATTCACGTGGTGGCCCACTTCATGATTGGATTATCCTATTTTCTGAGAGTCTCGATTTCATCGTGTTTTCATCTTACTACATTGGTTGGGTGCAGTACACAAACCAAAGTGGTCCGTACACGCAGTCCACATGGACCCCACACAATGGGCTTTAATCGGTGCTGGTGGACCACATAAGTATGGGTAGAACTTAAAAGTTAGGTATGCTACAGCTATCGATTTGAAACACGTGTAGCATCCGAGCTTTGCATCTAGTTAGAAATAGTGTTTGGATGGTTGGCTTTGGAGGGCCAGAATGTACAGATTCAGATTCAGATTTCCATTAAAACAAATTTTTCTAGCTGCCCATTTGATTTGTACGTTATACCCCACTAAAGCTGTGAAATGTACGATTGTTAGGCAGAAGATTGAAGCTATATTTGATCCCACACACATGCATCATGTAGTAGCGTGTGTAACCAGCAAATAGGTTTGGATGGTTGACTTCACTCCTGGGTGGGCTAGAATGTACATGTTCAAATCTCCGTTAAAAAAAAAAATTCTAGCCGCCCGAGCTGTGAAATGTACGGTTGTTAGGCAGAAAATTGAAGCTATATCTGATCCCACACACGTGTATCATGTGGTAGCGTGTGTAACCAGCAAATAGGTTTGGATGGTTGGCTTTCACTCCTTGGGGAGCTATAATGTACATGTTCAAATCTCCATTAAAACAAATTTTTCTAGCCGCCCATTTGATTTGTACATTATGGCCCACTAGAGCTGTGAAATGTACGATTGTTAGGTAGAAGATTGAAGCTATATCTAATCCCTCACACGTGTATCATGTAGAAGCGTGTGTAACCAGCAAACAGGTTTGGGTGGTTGGCTTTCACTCCTTGGTGGCCAGAATGTACAGATTTAGATCTCCATTGAAGCAAAATTTTCTAGCCACCCATTTGATTTGTATGTTATGGCCCATGGGAGTTATGAAATGTACGATTGTTAGGTCAGGAGATTGATGTTATATCTGATCCCACACACGTGTATCATGTGGTAGCGTGTGTAACCAGCAAACAGGTTGGGATGGTTGGCTTTCACTCCTTGGTGAGCTAGAATGTATAGATTCAGATCTCCATTGAAGTAAAATTTTCTAGCCACCCATTTGAATTGTACATTATGGCCCACTAGAGCTGTGAACTGTACGATTGTTAGGCCAAAAGATTGAAGTTATATTTGATCCCACACACGTGTATCATGTGGTAGCGTGTGTAACTAGCAAACAGGTTTGGATGGTTGGCTTGTTATATTTTGTTTTAAAATAGTATTAAAATTTGAATTTTCAAATTTTCGGTAATTTCCCTCCAATTTTGAAAAGTTGTAGTACTTTTGAGTTGTGAGTTTTATACCACATCGGATTTGACATAGTAAACTATCTTGTATATAAGATAGTCTTTTTGCCTAGGGCTTAAGCCCCTTTCAGGGGGCATGTGAATTTGGTCCTGTGGGGGGCTATGCCAATAGCTTTAATCTATGCCATTGATCACACACGTGCGCACGCGCGCCGAGCTGAGCCGTGCCGTGCCGAGCCAAGTCCGTGTCCGTGTGCGCGTGCGCGAAGCGATGCGACTGGACGGGACGGGACGGGCTGGGCTGGGCTGGGCGTGGGTGCGGGTGCGGGTGCGGTGTGTGTGTACTCACGTGGGTGTGTGTATGGGTACTCGCAGGACTGTATGTGCGGGAGTGTACTCGCATTTGCGTTTTTTCGTTTTAAACCAGAGAGATGCGTCCCTTTCAGTTGGTCGCACCTGTTGGGTTTAAACCCAACGGACCTAACCTTTTTATAAAGGGTGCTTATGCACCACTTCGGAGTCTATATAAAGACAACCGATTCCAGTTTCATATATACGAAAAAATTTATCTCTTATAAAACGCTCTCTGATATTCGGTTTTAAACATTTTCCATTAAGTTCATCGCTGAGTCAACTCAGCACTTTCGGATTAAACTGCAAGTGGTTCGAGCCCGTGTACAGTGAGTGCACCGCTGGGACCGGGTCATAGTCGTTGTATCCTGGAGGTCGATTGCTCTGGAAACCTGTTGCACTTGGGACGCTGTCCAAGGGGAACAAATTCGATTTCAAGCCGAGTGACTCAGTCACGCCTCGACTCAATTCAATAAGTTCTTCTTTCTCAAATTTTTTTTTTTTTTGGTTCTCGATTTTTAATAGTCTATTTAATTCAACTAAATATTCCAACAATCTTGAAATCGAAATTGTTGAATTACATAGACTATAGCTACAGTAACAGTAAATGCTTCTACTGAGTTAGCCAAAATCGAACCGTTCGCTGGACAATCATTTAAACGGTGGAAACAGAAACTGATGTTCGCTCTGACCACCCTGAAAGTTTCATACATTTTATCTGAATCATTTACTATAGATCCAGCAAATCAAACTGAAGTAACAGATGAAAATAATTGTAAAAATTATATTCTAAACTCTTTATCCAACGAACTATATGACGTGTATGCTTCTTACGAACTATATGACGTGTATGCTTCTTACGTGTCTGCTAAAGACATATGGACTGCTTTGGAAAAGAAATACATATTAGAAGATGCAGGCGCTAAGAAACATGCAATTGCTAATTTCCTTCATTATGAAATGACAGACGATATACCTGTCACAAATCAGATTCACGATTTTCAAAGTTTAGTTCACGAACTATCAACGGAAGGAATTAAATTGGATGAAGTGTTTCTTTCAGGAGCACTAATAGAAAAATTACCGCCCTCCTGGAAAGAATATAAGAATAGAATGAAACATAAAAAGAACGGTGTTTCTTTGGAAACCACTATCGTACACATACGAATAGAGGAGGCCAATAGAATCAGGGACCAAAAAGAAAATAAAAATGAGATAAATTCAAAAGCGAATCTTGTGGAATCAAGTCGGGCAAATAATAAGAAAAAGGGCAACTGTCATAACTGTGGCAAACCTGGACATTATGCAAATGAATGTAGGCTCAAAAAGAAGAATGCAAATAATCAATTCAAGAAAAAAGGAAACTGCTACAACTGTGGAAAGCCTGGGCATCATGTCAAAACCTGCAGGCTTAAGAAAAACAAAGATAAGCCGCAAGCTAATCTTACAGAAACAGACAATGAGTCTGACATAATAGTAGCTGTGGTGTCAGAAGTCTTCCTTGTAAACAACTTGGAGTGGGTGCTAGACACTGGTGTAGCTAGACACGTGTGCAAGGATCGTAGCATGTTTACCTCCTACCAAGTATCAGGAGATGATGAACAGGTGTTCATGGGTAATGCTAGAACGTCTCCAGTTGTAGGGAAAGGGAAAGTACTTCTGAAACTCACTTCTGGAAAGACTCTAATGTTGAATGATGTCCTACATGTGCCCGGCATTAGAAGAAACTTGGCCTCTGGTTCACTCCTCAATAAGGCTGGTGTTAAGTTAGTATTTGATTCAGATAAGCTTGTAATGACTAAGAATGGAACTTTTGTTGGTAATGAGTACTGTAGCGATGGTTTATTCATTACAAATGTATCCAATGATGATAATAAGAAGACATTCAGTTCTGTTTATATCGTTGAACCTTTTTATTTATGGCATAGTAGATTAAGTCATGTGAATATAGCATCTTTGAAGAAAATGAAAAGATTAGGTTTATTACCTAATATATCTAATGAAGAATTTGACAAATGTGAAACATGTGTCGAATCAAAATTTATTAGAAAATCCTTTAAACAAATAGAAAGATCATCTGTTCTATTAGAGTTAATACACAGTGATTTAGGTGATTTTAGAAATCACATGTCTAGATGTGGAAAAAGATATTACATAACTTTTGTAGATGATTACTCTAGGTTCACTAGAGTCTATCTGTTAAGGAACAAAGATGAAGCTTTAGATGCTTTTTCTAAATACAAAATTGAAGTTGAAAATCAGTTAAATATAAAAATTAAAAGACTTAGAACAGATAGAGGAGGTGAATATGAATCTTCTCAATTTAGAGAATTATGTGAAAAGAATGGAATAGTTCACGAAACTACAGCTCCTTATACACCAAAACAGAATGGAATAGCAGAACGTAAGAATAGAACTTTAAAAGAGATGATGAATGCTATGTTAAATAGTTCAGGCTTACCCTCAAATATGTGGGGAGAAGCAATTTTATCTGCTTGTTATATTCTAAATAGGATTCCTTCTAAATCTTCTGAACAAACACCATATGAACTATGGAAGAATCATGTTTCTAGTTACAAATATATTAAAGTGTGGGGGTGTCTTGCTAAAGTAGGATTACCTGAAACTAAGAAAAGAAAGTTAGATCCTAAAACGACCAACTATGTATTTATAGGTTACGCACAAAATAGTGCGGCTTATAGGTTTTTAGTTTTAAAAACTAAGGATAATATTCTAGATCCTAATACAATTATAGAAGCTAGGGATGCAGAGTTCTTTGAGAACATCTTCCCTATGAAATCTAAATCTATAGGAATAGAGGAAGTCAATGAATCAGATATTGCATCTACTAGTAAAAATGCATACGAGAAAGTAGTAGAAGAGATACAACCAAGAAAAAGTATTAGGGTTAGAAGAGAAACTAACCTAGGAGATGATTTTTTCACTTTCTTAGTAGAAGATGATCCTACAACCTATATAAAAGCAATTAACTCTCCAGATGCAACCTTTTGGAAGGAAGCAATAAATGATGAGTTAGAATCTATTATATCTAATAACACTTGGAAAATTGTAGACCTACCACCTGAAAATAAACCAATAGGTTGTAAATGGGTGTTTAGAAAGAAACTAAAACCAGATGAGACTATTGATAAGTTTAAGGCTAGGTTGGTAGCGAAAGACTTTAAACGAAAAGAAGGAATAGATTACTTTGATACATACTCTCCTGTAACTAGAATTACAACTATCAGGGTCTTAATAGCGATAGCCTCCATATATAAACTGGTGGTACACCAGATGGATGTTAAGATGACTTTCCTAAATGGAGACTTAGAAGAAGAAATATATATGGAACAACCTGAGGGTTATAAGATATCAGGAAAAGAAAATAAAGTATGTAGACTAATTAAATCATTATATGGTTTAAAACAGGCTCCTAAACAATGGCATGAAAAATTTGATGGTGTTTTAAAATCAAATGGTTATCATATAAATGATGTAGATAGATGTGTATATAGTAAAATTTCTGAAAATGATTATGTCATTATATGCCTTTATGTTGATGACATGCTTATTTTTGGAACTAATATTAAATTAGTTAATACAACTAAGAAATTCTTGTCATCTAAGTTTGACATGAAAGACTTAGGAGAGGCTAGTGTAATCTTGGGTATTGAAGTAACCAGGAAAAATGATGTTATTATATTATCTCAATCTTATTACATTGAGAAGATATTGAGAAAGTTTAACCATTTTGACTGTTTACCTGTCAGTACTCCTTATGATTATAGTGTGACTCTCATGAAGAATACAGAAAATAGTGTCTCAATTGGAGTATTCCAGAATAATTGGTAGCCTTATGTATCTAACAAACTGCACTAGACCAGACATTGCTTTTGCAGTAGGTAGGCTAAGTAGATATACACATAACCCTGGAAAAGAGTATTGGAATGCTTTGTCTAGGATTTTGAGATACTTAAAAGGCAGTATAGCCTATGTTTTATATTATAATGGTTTTCCTGCTGTATTAGAAGGATACAGTGATGCTAACTGGATTAGTGATTTAGATGAGACAAAATCCACGAGTGGATATGTCTTCATTTTAGGTGGAGGAGCAGTCTCTTGGAAGTCTACCAAGCAGACATGTATCGCTCGGTTTACTATGGAATCCGAGTTTATTGCCTTGGAAAAGGCTGGAACAGAAGCCGAGTGGCTTAGAAATCTCTTAGCTGATATACCATTGTGGCCAGAGCCTGTATCAGCCGTATCTATTCATTGTGACTGTCAAGCGGCTATAGCGAAAGCAAAGAGTAAAATATATAATGGAAAGAGCGGGCATATTAGACTCAAACACAACATAGTGAAACATATGTTGCGTGATAGAGTCATATCTATTGACTTTGTGAGGTCAGAAAAGAATCTAGCAGATCCTCTGACTAAAGGACTATCTAAAAGGTTAGTCAATGATACATCGAAGGGAATGGGGCTGAGCCTAATATATGAGCTGCCAGTGTCGGCAACCCAACCTATACAAGTGGAGATCCCATGAGATAGGTTCAATGGGTAAACAACAAGACACGAGGTAGACGATTGCACTGAGTTGTATGAGCCTCTTCTATGGTGTACAGTGCGAGCAGCAACGCAGAAGGATGAGTTGTTAGAACTCTTAATGAATCCATAGCCATATATTTGGTGGTATATACAGTTGCTGCATACACTTGATGAAATTCACCTATATGGGTGTGGAGGTGGAGACCGCTTCCTATGAGAATCTAGGCGAATTCTCTAGAGCACTCATGAAATCTAGGTTATGGTGTATGGCTGAAACACACCGAACCGCAGAATCACTTGCAGAGGAAGAGTTGTGTGAGTGGCATGTACTTGCGATCTACATTAAAAGGATTCAGGTTCAAGACTATAGTGTCACCTGATTCCTGTAGACCTGTCTTGCTTACTCTAATGTCGATTCAAGTCTATGGTGACACCGGCACCATTGCACAACTATTACGCTTTAATCCGAAAGGGTTTATTTTAAAACATGTGGGGGATTGTTATATTTTGTTTTAAAATAGTATTAAAATTTGAATTTTCAAATTTTCGGTAATTTTCTTCCAATTTTGAAAAGTTGTAGTACTTTTGAGTTGTAGGTTTTATCCCACATCGGATTTGACATAGTAAACTATCTTGTATATAAGATAGTCTTTTTGCCTAGGGTTTGAGCCTCTTTCAGGGGGCATGTGAATTTGGTCCTGTGGGGGGCTATGCCAATAGCTCTAATCTATGCCATTGACCACACGCGCGCGCGCTGAGCCGAGCGGTGCCTTGCCGTGCCGAGCCGAGTCCGAGTCCGAGTCCGTGTCCGTGTGCGCGTGCGCGAAGCGACGCGACTGGACAGGACGGGATGGGCTGGGCGTGGGCGTGGGTGCGGGTGCGGTGTGTGTGTACTCGTGTGGGTGTGTGTATGGGTACTCGCAGGACTGTATGTGCTGGAGTATACTCGCATTTGCGCTTTTTCGTTTTAAACCAGAGAGATGCGTCCCTTTCAGTTGGTCGCACCTGTTGGGTTTAAACCCAACGGACCTAACCTTTTATAAAGGGTACTTATGCACCACTTCGGAGTCTATATAAAGACAACCGATTCCAGTTTCATATATACGAAAAAATTCATCTCTTATAAAACGCTCTCTGATATTCGGTTTTAAACATTTTCTACTGAGTTCATCGCTGAGTCAACTCAGCACTTTCGGTTTAAACTGTAAGTGGTTCGAGCCCGTGTACAGTGAGTGCACCGCTGGGATCGGGTCATAGTCGTTATATCCTGGAGGTCGATTGCTCTGGAAACCTGTTGCACTTGGGACGCTGTCCAAGGGGAGCAAATTCGATTTCAAGCCGAGTGACTCAGTCACGCCTCGACTCAATTCAATAAGTTCTTCTTTCTCAAATTTTTTTTTTTTTTTGGTTCTCGATTTTTAATAGTCTATTTAATTCAACTAAATATTCCAACATGGCTTTCACTCCTCGGTGGGCCAGAATGTACAGATTCAGATCTCCATTGAAGCAAAATTTTCTAGCCGCCTATTTGAATTGTACGTTATGGCCCACTAGAGCTGTGAAATGTACGATTGTTAGGCCAGAAGATTGAAGTTATATCTGATCCCACACACGTGTATCATGTGGTAGCGTGTGTAACCAACAAACAAGTTTGGATGGTTGGCTTTCACTCCTTGGTCGGCCAGAATGTATAGATTTAGATCTCCATTAAAGTAATTTTTTCTAGCCGCCCATTTGTTGCAAAAAATATTGATTTTATAAATATATATTTTAAAATAAAAATAATATAATATATAAAAAGTATTTGAAAAACACCTTTTTGTAGGCTTTGGGAATAGTCCCACATTGGAAAAAGAAGAGAAGAAAAGTGGTTTATATGAGAATGGTTTAGTATTATAATGCTTACCCGCATGATCCAAAGGAGAATGTACGCACTGGAGCACCCGTGCGCGTGCGCTCAAGCTTTGTACGAGGGTGTGGGCATGTGAGATAGTGCGGTTGTAGAGGCGCTAGTGGCACACTTTGCACATCCGCATCATGTCGTTCCTTCGCAGTTAGAAAACGACCATAAAACGGCTAGTTTTCTCCAACAGCTAGAAAACGGTCATGTGATTTATTTCCTTGGACCATAACCCCAGCCTATATAAATAAGGCCTGAGTGGGTTTCCAAACCATCTCACCACACTCCAGCAATACCAATACGAATCAAAACATCTCCTCTCCTACAAACCAAAATATCAGCAATATAGCAAGGTCAGTCAGAGCCATTGTTCGAAGAATAGACCAACGGTGTGGTCTAGAATAGTTCAACTGAACCAGTGACTGAAGAACTAACCAGTGCAGTGGTCTAAAATCACATATTCTCTTCTCTTCTCTTTTGGAATTTTTTTTTATTGTAATTCTATCAGATAGTATGTAATAGAGTTCCATTTGGTGGGCTGTCGTGTTTGCTGAACGTAGACTCACACCAGGCTCGTCGTATCCTAGAAGCGGTTTGTCTGTAACCTATTAGCATACTCAATCTTTTGAATAAGGGCAAATAACACTTTAAGGACAACATCTCAGACGTGTTTCAGCCTGTCCTTTGTGCAAATCATCTTGATTTTTTGGGTTCCATATTTTACAGAAATATTATTAGTCTATATAATTTTCAACACCATTTGATTTGTACGTTATAGTCCACAAGAGCTGTGAAATGTACGATTGTTAGGCTAGAAGATTGAAGCTATATCTGATCCCACACACGTGTGTATCATGTGGTAGCGTGTGTAACCAGCAAACAGATTTAGAAAAGAAATCAAAATTCCAAGTTTTTAACTATACCTGCCGAGTTTTCCTCACCGAATCATTGAACAGTTACAAATTTCGTCGGTGCTAATTTCTTGGCTAGAAAATTTATTTGAATATTTTCAAATTTTGAAATTTTTCTCAAGATATTGTCAATAAATCGCCAAAAATAAAATATTTGAAAGAATTTAGTGTAAACTAATAAATAAATTTCAAAATTTAAATATGTATTGATATAACAAAATTTTGAATTTTTTTACTTTTTTTTTTTTTTGTGATAAATACACGGTATTTTAAAATCTGCCAAGATTCTAAAAACATGATATTGCAGTAACATCGTTTAGAGATTTTTGAATGGCCGGGTTTCGGGCTTAATTTCAAAACCGTTTTCTCTAGCGTAACACAGATGGGTCACCCAGTCAAGAATTTTGTTGTAGCATCTTATGGTTGAAGTGAATTTCATATAATTATTAGGATGAACTTGTAAAAAACAAATGTAAATGTCTTTCTTAACTATTCTCTTTGGTTTAGCTAACTTGAATTTGCATTGAGCATTTTGTTTTATTTTTACACCCGTACTCACACCCATGCACTTACATAATGCAATTTCACCACAATGGGTACTTGAATCCATGACCTCATGTTGAAACTCTGAGCCTAATGGTCTGAGTGAATTTCACATACATCATGATAGGCACGTAAACATTTAAAGGCAGCAGTTATTTTTCTAGTTGATCCTTTAAAAGTATAAATTTCTACTGACATATTTAAAAAAGAAATTTGATGAGATGCCTACCCTTAACTTTTTTTGGAGCTTACTTTTATGTGTACGTGAAATCTACCTTCTAACCATTAAATGTGTAACATGCTAGGCCCAAGGTCAAAACATTAGATTGACCAATGATTTAGGTGGGCCACACCAAAGCTAACATCTAGAAGAGTGCACCCACATTTAATTTTTAAAATGCTTACGGGATAATTTTATGAAATCCACTCCAACCCTTAAATGCTCTAGGCTATGCCTAAGGAATTAATTTGAAGGGTGAGAGTTGTCTTATACATTATTTCCAATCATGTGGTCAATCCTAATGATGAAGGGACTGATTTATGGCTTTAGCCTAGATTACACATTAACATCATGATGGGCTCAGTTGATCCTCCACTCCTTTGGTCTCACAATAAATCTAATAATGAGATGGTATGATAATAATTATTTAAATTAATGAACATATAAGATAAATCTAATAATGAGGTTGTATGATGATAATATTAGAAATGGAAGACTCTTTGCACGAAGAGAATAGCGAAAAAAGATAATGACATAATTAGATCTATCGAATTCAAAAATTACTTAAATAGCCAATATCTCAAGATAGAAATAAAAATCCCTTCTCTTATCATTTGACTAAACACTTTGTTTATAAAAAAATTTAATTATCAATGTATTTATTTACTCATTAAAATATTATTTTTTTTGAAAATTATTTTCTTTTTATTTTAAAAACTATAATAAATAGTTATTTAAATTAATGAAATAGTTTATTGAAAACCTGAAGATTAGTAGTTCGTGGTAAAATTCATTTTTCAAAATCTGGGCCGTATTTGGCCGACTGTCACCGAAAGCAGCCGTTGTAACGTGGTGCGTTCCCTTGGGCAGGTATGCACCTTGGCCATTTTGAATATCGTAGGGAACTGAATTAACTTGCATGAAATCTACACCGTCCATCAGCTGCATCACCCCTTGTTTATGCTGTATTCTATTAACTATGTTAGTTCAAAAGTTATATAGGCCACATCGTAAATTTATATCGCAAAGCCTTTAAATTCACGTGGTATGGCTCACATGAGTTTTGGAATAATTTTTTTATTATTTATTTTTGCTAATTCTTTGGTATCATGAGTCACGCGAGATGAATGGATTGAATGGCATGTAAAAACCAATGTGGGCCCTAGACAAGACTAATATGGTGCAGACTACCAGAGTTCTGGTTTTAATTTTTTGGTTTTAACGTATAAACGTGGCAATCAACTGATGGACGGCGTGGATCTCATGAAAATTACATCCACGTGGCTCTTGAAGCACGAGGCACATGGGGAGGTATCCAGCCCTGGTCTTTTCCTTACCACTCCATAACGTGCGTGGATTAGGTGAAGGATGGGTAACGGGCCCGTTTGGCCGGGTGGATTGTAAGGGATTGAATGGTACTAAGGTGGATGGCATGGATTTCTAGGTAATGATGATGTTGTCAGTGGATTGTCTTGAGATCCATGGGATTGTTCTATCCCTGGATTGCTATATCCGGCCTGTTTGGCACGCCCGGCCAATCCCGGGATTAAACCTTCCCATCCCTTCCAATCCTTCCAACCAAACACGTCCAAGGCAAATTTGAACGGATTAGGGTGAATTGGATGGGATTTAAAGGTAATGATGGTGTTGTCAGTGGATTGTCTTAAGATCCATGGGATTGGGATCAGATCACCGACTCTGTTTGGCACGCCCCACCAATCCCGGGATTTAACTTCCGATCCCTTCCAATCCCTTCCAATCCGACCGGCCAAACGGGCCCAATCCGTTCAAATTTGCCTTGGACGCGGATAAGCTCCTGCGGTGGGAACCTATGTGGGGCCTACCATGATGTTTTTTATAAATCCACCACGTCCTTCCGTTTTGTGAGCTCATTTTGGGACCAGAGACTAAAAATGAACCGGATCCAATACTTAAGTAGGCCAAAAACATGAGAATTAAACGTCCACAGTTGAAATATTCGTGGGGACACAGAAATTTTGAATGAGGCTTGTATTTTTGTTTCCAGTTCATCTCAGTAGGAATGACGTTATGAACGGTATGGATGGCATGTAAGCATCACTGCCGATCCCACGGAGGTTTCAACGGTAGGAATTTCCCTGTCCACCTTTTCCTTTACTGCAGCCCACTTGAGTATTGGGTCCGGTTTATTTTTGGACTTTTGCCCTAAAATGAACTCAAAGAACGGATGGACGTTGTGGATTAATCAAAACCATCACGATGGGCCCACGTAGGTTACCAGCGGAGGAGCTTCCTGCGAAAGCCTGCGAAATCCGCGTCCCTGACTCTAGGGCCACTTTGATTAATTTTTTGTATATCCATGCCGTCAATTCGTCTTTCCATCTCATTTTAGGTTGTTGAACTAAAACTGAGGCACATCCAAATCTCAAGTGGACCGCACAAAAGTAAAACATGGTTGATTGAATGCTCACCGTTAAAAACTTCCTAGGGCCCACTGTAATGTTTATTTTCCACCCAACTTATTAATTAGATCACACAGACTTAGATGAAGGGGAACACAAATAACAGCTTGATCGATAGCTTTTGTAGCCCCAGTAAGTTTTTAATGGTAGGAATTTAATAACTAAAGTGTAGTCTATCTAAGAATTGGACATGCCTCATTTTTTGTACCATGCCGTAAAATAATCTATTAAAAGGATGGACGGTTTGGATATACAATACAGCCATCGAAGTGGGCCCCTCAGGATATCAGCCACTGAGCTGTTACCTGCCTCACCTTATCCGTCGCCTCATTTGATAGTCTGGATGTATGTCATGATTCACATGAATGCCCTCATATATTGGACACGTGGCCTATTCTAACTCAGATAAACCATAACCCAGCACTCAAAGTGGCGGGACGATCCTGAACGCAACTTGGGTGACACCCGGAACCAGCGATGTAGGTGAAACCCTGACTGTAGGGTCCACTTCGATGTATGCATGGCATATCCACTCCGTCCATCTGTTTTTACAGCTTATTTTAGGATACTGTCCCAAAAATGAAGTAGATACAAGTTTCAGGTAGACCTCGATACAGTACGCAGTGGTCATTGAACTTCGACCCTTAAAAGCTTCATGGCCTCCACCGTAATGTTTATTGACCATCCAACCTATTGATAAGGTCGTGAAGATAAGGATAAAAGGAGAAAATAAATATCAGCTTGATCTAAAACTTTTTGGGCCCACGAAAGGTTTTCAATGGTCATTAACAACAGAAAATCTATAGTGTGGTACACTTGAAATTTTTATCTCCTCCAGTTTTTAGGATCATGGCCTAAAATAAACTGCAAAAAAACGATGGAGGTGGAACTTTACTGTTAGGTTCTCACCCACGTGACCGCGTCACTGGTTACGGTCTCACTCAGTTGCGCTCTACCATCGTAGTCTCTGTATTAATGGACATTTATTTCGTGGATACGGACCATTGACTAGTTTTCATTTAAAACTAATCAGCCAGCCATTAAGCTAGTTCAGTGCAGTTGTGGGTTAAAGACATATCTGGTTTAGTTACACGGCTTCACAGTGAGAGTGCACTAATTATTAATTTAGAGCTGGGCATCGGACCGAGTCGGATCAAATTGGGTCCAACTCGATTCGGTTTGAAATCTACATGAGCTGATCCAAACTTGATTCGATTCAGGACCGAGTCCGGGACATCTGACTCGAACCGATCCGATGCACATTGGTCCGACTCGGTCAGGCAAACCGATTCGGATCGCGTTACGATTGATATCGGGTTGGGTAAGATTCGGATCGAGTTGGGTCTGTGGGTCAAACTATGAGGTATGTGTTATATCCAAACCGTCCATCCATTTGTAGAGTTCATCTAAAAGCTTGAGCCGAAAAATAAGACAGATGTAAAGAGCAGTTGGCCCATGCTGCAAGAAACAGTGGGGAATGAATGTTTACCATTGAAATCCTTTTGGAGATCATGGAAGTTTTGCATTAATATGAAATTTGTTTTTCCTCTTCATCCATGTATTTTTAACCTTAATAACAGATTAGATGGAAAATAAACGTTATAATGGGCCCTACGAATTTTTTAACAGTGAAAATCATCATTCTCGCTACTCTTTGTGGTGTGGTTCAGTTGATCTTTGGACATGATTCTTTTTTTATATATATAATGCTCTGAAATGATCTCGAAATATGGATGAACGTTGTGGATATAAAAAATACATAACTATGGGGCCCATGTAACTTTGATTTCATTTGAGCCGTTCGTACAACTTGGAGCTCGATGTGCATCTCTGCTCATCTTTGCATGACACGTATCTAAACCAGCGTCTTGACGTGCTAGGCACGAAATGGTGACACAGATTAAATACTAACAGGTTGAGTTGGCGTCACCAAGTTTTGTGGGCCCCACTATGATGTATGTGTTATATCCACACTGTTCATCCATTTTTAGATATTATTTTAAGGTATGAACCAAAGAATGAGGTAAATAAAAATCTATAGTGGACCACACTAAAGAAAACAGTGGGGAGAGTGATTTCCACCGGTGAAATTATCCCAAGGTCCATCATAAAGTTTATTTGAAATCCAACTTATTAAAAAGTTAAAAAAAGACATGAAATGAGGGAAAACACAAATATCAGCTTGATCTAAAACTTTTGTGACCTTTAGAAATTTTCAATGGTGAGCGTCACCGTCCCACTGTTTTCTGTGCTGGGTTCCACTGGAGCTTTGGATTTAACTCGTTCTTTGGATATTGCCCTAAAATGATGTCTCCAAATGGAGGGAAGATGTGGATACAAAACATACATCATAGTGGGGCCCACAAAACTTGTTGACATCACTTCAGTAGCTAGTCTCACTACTCAACTTGTCACTGACGTGCTGTGCACGCAAGTGGTTGATGTGTTGTGCACGTCTCTTAGTAAACTCTGGTGAGGCCACTGTGAATGCATGTGGTTTGTCCACGCCATCTATTCATTTTTCCAATTTAGTGGTTGAACCCAAAATTGATGTATATCCAAAGCTCAAGTAGATCATACCATAGGAAAAAAGTAGAAGTATTGATTTCCACCATTGAATCACTCTGGATCGGATCCATTCGGTTCAGATCGGTCCAATTTGACCATGATCCAAATTTGACCCGATGAACGATCGGATCTGACTGATCCAACTCGAACTGCACCGATCCAGGCCTTCGGGTCGGATCCACCGGATTGGATAAAAAATGGCCAGCTCTAATTATTATACTCTGCCAGAGTACCATCCAACCGACATGCACTGCTTGCTTGCGAGGGATGCAGATTGCGTCCTACCCTCGCCCCTCTCTAGCTCAGAACGGGCAGTTTTGTGGGCGGGCCCACCGTGGTGTATCTGTTTATCCAAGCCATTTATCCCTTTTCTCAAATCATTTTAAGGCATGAACAAAAAAATGAGGTAGATCCAATGCTCAAGTGGACCACACCAAAAAATAAACTTAGTTGCATTAAATGCACAAAACATTAAACGTGAGTTGCATTAAATGCAAGAGTCACCTGGGATGTGGTCCATTTGAGCATTGGATCTGCCTCATTTTGTGCTTATGCCCTAAAATGATCTATAATAGGAATGGACGGCTTGAATAAACATATACATCACGGTGGGCCCGCCCACAGAACTGCCCGTTCGAGTCTAGAGATGGCGGGGGTAGGAAGCAATCCAGCGTATTGAGTAACTCAGTACACAATCCGATTTCCACGACAATTTAACAATTGGGCCCAGCTTTAGTGGACCTCTAGCTGTGGGCCCCAACGAGATGTATGATCATTACATTCATACCATCCATCCATTTTGACAGCGCATTTTATGGCATGCTCCAAAAACGTTGGTGATTGAATATCAACCATTAAAAACTTCTCGATGCGGCCAGAATTTTTATCTGCCATGCAACTTGTTGATAATGTCAGAAAGACCTGGAAAGGGCTACACAAATATCAGCTTGATCTAAAACTTTTGTGCCCGCAAGAAGCTTTTAATGGTCAATCATCGCTGTTTCCTGTCGTGTGGTCCACCTGAGATTTGCATCAACTTCATTTTTTGGACCATGTCCTAAAATGGATGTAAGGCACATGCATCACGATAAGCCCCATAGTCGGTGGATCCACTGAAGCCACGCCCTAACAATTGGTACTCACCTGCCACGTGTAATGCGAAAACTGGCTTAGTACCGGAAACGGATTGGCTACTTCCCCTGCCACCAGCCATGATGTATGTGTTTCATCCATTCGGTTCATCCATTATTACAGATCATTTTAGGCTTGATCACAAAAATGAAAGGGATATAAATCTCAGGTGGACCACACCACAGGAAAACAATAGTGATTGGATATCCACCATTAAAATCCTCCTAAGGCCCACTGTACTGTTTATTTGACATTCAATCTGTTGATTAGGTCATACAGGCTCAGATGAAGGGAAAAAACAATCATCAGCTTGATCCAAAACTTTTATGCCACCCAAAAGGTGTTTAATAGTCGACGCTCACTCAACACTGTTTCCTGTAATGTGGCCCATTTGAGATTGGGATATATCTCATTTTTGGTTCCATACTGTAAAATGATCTGAAAAAATAGATGGACGGCATGGATGAAACACATACATCATGGTGGGGCCCACAGAGCACCGACCACCAGCCATTGGCTAGTGGCAGGGGAGTAGCTAGCCAATCCGTTTCCCCCTATTACCTAACCGAGGTCTGTGTATGCGGGGTACAAGTGGGGTCCACGGTTAGGTGACCATGATGTTTACCTTGTGGACCTATTTTGGTCGCGGATGCCCAAAATATTTTAGAAGGTTCCAGCCGTCCAATATTTGGACTTTTCAGGACAATTATTGTATTTTTCTCTTGGCTGTCTTTTTGTTAGTCATCGATTGTAGGACTAGAAACTTCTAATCCAGGAGGTATTCAGGACATCGATTGGAATAGCCTACAACACGTTTTAGGTTGCGTGTAAAAACCCAAGCTCTGTGGGCTCCACCGTGTTGTATTGCAACATCCACTCTTTCTATCGGATAACCGTACCTAGAAAGGATCATTTCCTCTAGAAAACTGTAGAGCGACGTAGATGTGAGCTATGTTACATAGGGAAGCGGATTGCGTCCTACCCCCGAGCAGAGCTCTGTGGGGTCCACCTTGATGTAAAAATATTATCCACTCCGTCCATCACTATTTAAAGATCAAAGATCATTTTACAGCATGAAAAAAAAAAATGAGGCAGAAAAAAGGCTTAAGTGGACCACAAAGTGGAGATTGAACGATCACCATTAAAAACTTCTTGGTAGCTTAAGAAGTTTCGTATCAAGCTGATATTTGTGTTTTCACTTAATCCACGTCTAAATGACCTTATGAATGGGTTGGATGGTTTAAAAAAATCACAGTGGCCCTTAGAGAGGTTTCGATGATGGATGTCATTATAACTGCTGCTTACTTTGATGTGGTCTACTGGAGATCTAGATCTTCTTCTTTTTCTGGATGATGCCGTAAAATTATCTGATAAAAGGTATTAACGGTGTGGATAAAACCCTTAAATCACGGTGGATCCCATGGAGCCCTGCCCGTATGGATTACCGTCACGGTGAGGTGGGACGCAATTAGCTTCAGTAAAATATTTGCTATTGTGAAGGATTAGGTGGGCTGGGATTTAAAAAAAACGTAATTATTACTTATGGCATGGCAAGAAGTGTCCCTCCTTACTGTGAGATAAGCTTAATTTCATACTATGTTTGTAATACGGTGGTACATTGAATGGATATACCCACCATCATTTGAAACTATTGAGAATAACACGTGTGTTATATTTAAACCATTCATCTATTTTGTAACCTCATTTTATGGCACGGGCTTAAAAATGAGGCACACAACTTGCTAACATTGAGTGAAATATGCACAGGACCCAATGCAATTCCATCTAATCTAATTCCAAGCTTTTCCTTTCTTTGCATTGAGTGGAATTGGTGTCAGTACACACTGCACTGTTAGCCACCCCCACTAGGGATTGATACCAAGACCTCGAGTGTTGAAACGAGGTATCTCCACTAAGTCTACCAGTTGAGCTATCGATCTAGGTGTGGAAGTTAACCTAACTTACACTCGTTTTAGAATCAACCCTTGAATCCCTTAATGTGATCATTTAAGGTAATTTAATAAACTCTAAAGAAATACCTAAAGGAAGATATTTAGAAATTAGACCAGCCCAACTTAGGCCTGAACAAAACCAAACCTAGATGTTTGGAAGTATGTTGGGGAACTAATAATCATCATGACCTAAAAAGTTGGGGAACTTGTTGTTGCCAATTCAATTAAATAAGGCCATGCTTATAGCGAAGGCATGGATTGGTTGGTCATGTGAGAGTAAGATACACAGACATGCCAGAGTGTACTCAACTCAAAGTTTTTGATTGAATCACTAGTGTCCTCTATGTTGAAATGTTCATATTGGATGTTAGATCGAGCTCCAGCTATCCTCTCAACCTCCAATTTGCATTCCATTCAGGTGATTTGTGAAAGGGTAGGAGGTAACCACTCTGAATGAGTTATTTTTACCTTATGGACAATAGACGTGAGTTTACAAGCTTAAAGACTTTTTCTTTCACTAGTATTTAGAGTTGTATGCCTCTCAAATGAAAAAGAATGTATAAATAAATAAAATTGGGCCAAATAATGTCGCTTTATTGATATTTAAAATAAATGGTCCATTACAATCAATAAAGTAATAATCAACCAGAAATATAAACAAAACAAAATAAAGATAAATACATGATTCGTTGATCGAACTTAAGGGTTGACAACCCCAAGTACAGGGCTGCGATGTAGTAATAACTTAGTGAGGTCGAGGTCGAATTCTCAGAAAATGGAGAACACGACTTAGAACTAATATACAACTAATGATTTGTCTGGATTTTTAATCCAATAAGATAAGTTAAAGGATTTTTAAAAATAATATAACAATAAAAAACTAATGGTACATGAATTTACTCATAACAATCACAATATCTTGTTCATTAATTTAATATATAACTCAATTGAATCGAAATTCTATCATATCCAATCAGAAAATAATTTTGTTAAACCAATTATCTGTTATTGCACTTATCTATGCACTTTATTTGTCAATCATGTGAGTCCTTATATCATGTAGTCAGTTGAACCCTTTGAAGTTGAAGACTAAAGACACAAGTGAAGGTGGAGTTGTGTGAGTCCTATCGTGATTTGTGTCTAACATATATCCCATCAATCAGATGCACCATTCCATAGTGGGCCATAGGCTTAAAAATCAATTCAATTCATGACTTGAGTGGGCCACACCACAAACAACAGTTGAGAGGGGCCACACCACAAAAATCAAGTCAATTCATGACTTGTGTAGCACACAATATATTTAGGAGAGAGAAATCCACTGTATCTTGTTAGAAATGGACCAATGAAACCCATTACGTTCAAGTTAGGTCGAGCAACCAGAGACCCCAACCAGAGCCTGACCGAAGTTTTATTGGGTTGGTGTTTGCATAGCCCAAACCTCAGACAGAATAAACCCGCCCGACATTCAGCCCTACCCCTCGTACTTTATACCAGTAATGTTCACATTATACGAACTTCCACACAACCTTTCCAGAAACTGTGTCACTTGTGGATAACAACCTAACTGCGCTAGAGGTGAGGCAATCATGATGGTGCGTTGTTAACGGACTTTTCATGGTTTGGCTCACACATGGGGTCCATCTAATGAGTGTATTTTTCCAAATTTAGCTCTACAGAATCTTTATAAGTATACCCCAGATTTTGCATGGACTGGGATGTACAGGCATGCATTTGATCGTGGTGCAGACCAAGCATACAAGCGTACGTGTTTATGTTCATCTCTCTCTCTCTCTCTCTCTCTCTCTCTCTCACACACACACACAAACATGTTACCAGAGACTACATGCCATGTATTGAAAGTCGGGGTTTGGCAGTTCCCTATCAATATTTTCAAATTTTACAAAAAATTAACAAAAAAAAAAAAAAAAAAAACCTTACATGTACTGAGAAACATGCATGCATGCCACTTCCAAACATGGTCCCCAAAAAAGATGTAATGATCTCCATACATGCAGATATAATCCAGGCGTGTACCATCAAAGTGACACACCATGCATGTCTTTCTCTCTACTCCTTCATAGATACCTCCAGTTCTCCATTTTCTTGGTGCGTTTGGATGTACACCCAAATCAAAATGTGGTCGAAAAAGAAACTGAACTGAGTGTGGATTATCAGTGGCTGGTTGAAACGAATGAAATTGAAATTGACTCTCCCCGCCTGGGATTCCTGACGTAATTCCAAATGTAGCCTTTATTAATCACAGGTTTCTGTGAAGTTTTGTAAGTAGACCACCATGACTGTTATATCATCCTTGCAGCCTCTACTTGAAGAAATATCTACCAGCGTTTTGCAAGATTCAATGGAGTTTTTGTGTCTCATCACCACATCAACTGCCTCCTGATTAGTTACCTGATTAACCCAAATTAATTAAAATTAGATACTTAAACGCATCGAAAATGAACGTCTGCATGGAACGTAAGGATGAGTTCTAGATCATTCGTACCTTTTCCCACAACCCATCAGAAGCAATTATCAAGAACGTAAGGATGAGTTCTAGATCATTCGTACCTTTTCCCACAACCCATCAGAAGCAATTATCAAAAACTCGCAATCCGATGTTAGCCGAAGCTGATTAGTTTCTGGCTCTGAAATTATCCAGTCCTTTAAATGAACATCTCCGATCGCTCGAGAAACTGCGAGTGAACCTTGAACTCTCCAGACACCATTGCAGCAGTTGACGTAACCTCCCTGAAACAGATTCATGCACAATGTGTTATTATTGAACTAATGCAGAGAAAAGAATGTGGTTGTTTGTAGAGATCAGAACCATTGATTTGCAGGGCTAAGATATGTATGGACAATATCCCGAAAGGCCAAGGTGATGGGACTGGTGCCCATATGATCAATGGCCTAAAATTGACAGTTGATTCAAAAATTAGGCCATTATCTCACAACAATCAATTGTCGGAGCTGTCCAATGTTCTCAGGGTGGCCCACCAAATCAATGGTTCCTGTCACTATGTACATTTGTCACATTGATTGTGAGGATGATGGAATTTCATAGAACTGTATCAAAGCACCCTCGTCATTCCCATCACTCGAATCATTTCTGAAAATGATTTTATGGATTACACCAAAGAAATACTTGTGCAAAAGCCTACCGAGTTCTCAATCCGAATCCGCTCATCTTCACTCTCGGGGCGGTGGTCCCTCGTGAGTGCATTCGCTATGCCATTCCTACTCAAAACCACTCTACAATCACCGACATTAGCTACATGTAACTCCCCATCCTTCAGAAACACAGTGGATGCGCAAGCTCCACTACTCACGCCCTGTTAACAAAACCCAATCAATGTAAATCACGTTAATCTTTCAATGATAGAAAGTAAATCTATCCATCTTAACCATGCCCCTTGAATTATGTAGGGAGTGTTTGGATGGTCAATTGAACCAAATTGCAATTCACTCAACTTGTTACCTCCCAAAAGAAAAAAAATAAAATAAAATGGGAGTAGCATCATTTTAATTCATAATTGTAAGACAAAGAAAGAATTAGAAATGAATACCTTCGAGGGAACTTAAAGAGTAACACCAATATATAGGTAATAAGATGGGGGAACATAGGCTTTGACAATTTCTCATGTGCAATTGTTGAAGGATCTAAAGGGCAAGAGCAAGGCACAAAAGGTCAACCATGGAGGTTGCTCAGAAGGCCTAACTGAAGTTATGGCCCTTAATAGAGAGTGGAACAACGAAACAAGATTTATGTAGCCGAACCCAACAAGCCATAAGGCTTAGCTGATGCTGATGCACTTGTTGATCATGATTAATTGAAATTTCCAACTTGAACTTTAGCAACCACAATTGGGAGGCTAACCCCACTTTGGTCATTTACTCTAAACTGATTTTTTTTTGCGATTCAATTCAATTGATGATCCAAACACGTTCAATTCAATTGCAAAATTAATTTCTTTAAGAAGTTGAAAATTTCAAATGGAGTTGGTGGTTAGGTGCCATACCTGACTAAGAAACTCCTTATCTGTGGTCAAGTAGCCTGCCCTAATTGCTTGTTGTACTTGGTCTTCTGCCTCTTCTAGATTCCTAATAGCTGTTATAATATTCTGTCCCAGCTTCTCAGTGACATAGTCCACGGCTGCACGCCCTCCGTGCCCGTCAAAAACACCAAAAAACGCCTGGTAGAAAATTCCAGAAAACTATTAATATAATTTTCTAGTAATCCATTTTTAAACGTTAGGGTGTTGTTATAAGACAAAATCCACAATAAGATTAAAAAATGTTGTGTATGAGAAAGAAAGGTCGGTTTTTCCTTTTCTTTTACCCTTCACAGACCTAACAATGGTAAAAAAAAATAAAAAATAAATAAATAAATAAAAAGAAGAAGAAGAAGAAGAAGAAGAAGGTAACATAATCCACAAATGCATTTCAAGAGAAATTTGAGAAGGCCCATGTGAGGAAATATCACACGTTTCTACAATTACCGGATATTAATCAAACCCCACAATAGAAATTGAAGTACCTGTGTGACACACACGTCTCGCATGGCACTTTTTTATTTTTTTTTACATGCCTCATGATCCACCTGATGAGTGGAACAACTTGATTTCTGGGCCAGGGCATCTAGATGGTACAGCCCACCTGTTGAGCTGCTTGGATCGAGTAACTCGAAAATAAACTCAGCATGTCTAGACCCAACTAGCTTTCCATGAATTCTTATTTCTCATTTGGGGTGTGTTTCGTTGAATCAAAATCATATAAAACTTCATGATATTTTGCAGCCTTAGTTAGAATTATGTTTGATAAAAATAAAAAGAAACCAAGATATTATATGCTTTTCTCTTACCTGTTTGGAGTCTCCTAAAACATCTGTTATAACACCATAGCCATCTTCCATGGCCTTCCTCCCTCCTCTCCTAGATACCATATAGAAATCTCTCCCTTCAGCTTGAAATTCCTTCTCACCCAAATCTACACTCACTTCATCAAAAACTGAACTTCGGTAAGACTCTGGTATGGCAATCCTTGCCGGCCTTTTCCTCACCTTGCCGAGGACATTAACTTCTACCACTTTGCTTGTTGCCGGAGAATTAAATCCTTGAGGCATAGAAACCATTTTCTTTCGTGGACACTCGCTTGCTGCAAAAGTAGCATCATCTCTCATGGAACTCTCCTCTTCGTGGCTTCCACAATGTAAATTCTCTTGTTGGTTTTTCTCCGTGGCGAAAGTTATACCTCCTGCCACGTGATCGAGTGGCCAGGAACATGAATTCTCTCGCAGGCACTTCTCAGAACATGATACAAGAACCGGGCCTCCGGAAGCCAAGGTGGGTAGCTCAAATCTCGAATCCTCAATTGGGTTTGTTTCTTTACCTGAACTTTCTTGCTGGCGATTCACAGGTGCGAAAATCACACTTTTCGGAGCGAACACTGGTGATCGAAGGCCTGCCCATGAGAAAGTAGGAGAAGAAGATGATGAAGAAGCAGAACTAGAGCTTAGAGCCATGGAGACAGCCTCTCTAAGGACTGGTAGAGTGTGCAAGATGAGAGAAATGAGAGAGAAACTCCATAGAAATTCAGCCAAATCTATCATCTTGGGAAGTCTTCCTCTCCTTCGTGCTCTCTCTCTCTCTCTCTCTCTCTCTTACTAGCTTTGGTTTTTTGGGCTCTCTCTCTCTCTCTCTCTCTCTATTACTAGCTTTGGTTTTTTGGGCTGAGAAGTTTTCAGACTATGGTTTGGGTTGTTAGGGTTTTTGTTTTTATAAGGAGTGGGAAAGACCCGTGAAATCTTAATCATACTGAAAAGGATTGGAGAAGGTATGGTTTGACTGGTCAACGGTGAAAAGATCATGAAATCCAACGGATTTTGAATCTGTACAAGACATGAATACTTCCATGCGAAGGAATTGGTCGAAAAGCAACCCTTTCTTACCGCTCAAAAAGGTTATGTCCTTCTCCCTCGCCGACTATTTGCCGATTATTTGAGTGCTCTTAATCTCTCCTCGCCGTACATGGCGACAGCTCGGATGGGCTGTCCCACCGTACACGTGGCATTTATCTCCAATCCGAACCGCCCATATAGTGGGACCTGCTGGAGATTGGGTTCGTGCTCAAAATGAGATTGACTGGGCGATAATTCTGGTTAATTAGTGGTTGGTTATCTTGTTGAATTTGGACCGTAAACTAATTTTCACAAATCAACCGGTTTAGATCATGTGTGGGATTTTTAGCTGTGTATCATCTAAAGTAGGTCGTACTATTTGGACGGTTTGGATATGATGGGCAAGCCGCGTGTATGGTTGGACAGGTCACGTGTATCCTCGCTAAAGGAGATACCATGGGCCTGGTACGCTGGGAACCTAGGTGGGGCCCACCGTCATGTTTTTGAGAAATCCACTCCGAGATTATTTTTTTTGAGCTCATTTTAGAATATAATGCCAAAAATGAGCCGGATACAATACTCAAGTGGACCGAAAACGTAAGGATTGAACTTCCACAGTTGAAATATTCGTGGGGCCCAAAAGTTTTGAATCAGTCTAATATTTGTGTTCTCAGCTCATCCCAGTAGGAATGGCGTTATGAACGGTATGGATGCAATGTAAACATCACCTTCCACCCTAGGGAGGTTTCAACAGTAGTATTTTCCCTACCCATCTTTTCCTTTAGTGCGGCCCACTTGAGTCTTGGATCTCTCTCATTTTTACTCTCAACACTTAAAATGAGCTCAGAAAACAGATGAACGGAGTGGATTTCTCGAAAACATGACGGTAGGCCCCACATAGGTTCCCACAGCAGGAACTCCCCGCGAAAGGCTTTGGACCAAATCCGCGTCCCATTGCCCAGTATGAATTTCAGGCTGGTCCATTCATCTTGCATGCGTTCACATCTAAACATTCAATCCAGTCCCTGGATAATTGTTTAAGCCGTCCATTTTTTTATATTAAATGTACATAGGTGGACCGATCGACTGATGGGCCACCTTGTAATGAGCAGATAGTTAACAACAACTGCCGATATAGGCATTTTAAAATCGTTCGATTAAAGATTTGTCATGGACCGGACAAACATTATGCGATTGATTGAATAGTTATCAACATCCGATTGGTAATTTTTTTGGATGGCTTTGGCTCATCCAAAAGTGGCCCACTAATTAGACGGATCAGATCCATCCTAACATTGCAAAAATTAAGGGTTTTGTACGGGTGATGCATTGTATACTACATGGTACTCCCAAGCTTTGGATCCTTAACCTCAGAAATAAATTATAATACAGTTTCGGGTATCAATCGTTGTCATTATTTTCAGATCTAAGAGCGTTTCATTTGTCTTTCGCATGCGAGTAAGGAGGCTTATTATTAAAGAAGGCATGAAACACGCATTGCATGGAAATATCGAAGGAGTCTTAATGTGAATGGAATTCAATAGTTGATACATATGGGGCCCGTAGTTTGGTGAACTAGACCATTGAACTCGTGGCTCCCCTCATGGGCGGACAATGCCTAAAGAATCTCCTAGATCCAAAAGCTCTTAACCATTCAATTGTGGGACCCACGTGCATGATCGAGAGTGTTCCTATAGATCTATAGCCAGTAACCCATGGTTAGAAAATTATAAAGTAGGTTCTACGGGCCTGTTTGGCCGGGCGCATTGGAATGGATTGGAAGCGATTGGATGGTAAAATCCCGAGATATGCCAAACGTGCTAAACAGACCTGGTGAACTTGTCCCGGGATATAGCAATCCCATGGATCTTAAACCAATCCACTGACATCACCATCTTTACTTAAAAATTGATCCCATCCCTCCTAATCCCGTCCAAACGTGCCAGGGGCTTGTTTGGTTGGACGGATTGGAAGGGATTGGAAGGTAAAATCCTGAGATATGCCAGGCATGCCAAACAGACTCGGTGAACTTGTCCCGGGATATAGCAATCCCATAGATCTTAAATCAATCTACTAACACCACCATCATTACTTAAATCCATCCCATCCCTTCCAATCTGCCTGGCCAAATAGGCCCTTAGGAAAGAAAAAAAAAGAATATAAAATTCTAATGGTTGATTGATAAATCTTATGGTTTTGAATTCGGTTGCATGTTTGGTATGAGTTATGCATGCTAGAGACGACAATGACTCAACTCAAACTGAATGCCTTATGACCTCAGGCACTAAAATCAATATATTAAGATCGGATCCGTGACAGTCACCATGACTAGTTAACCACTAATTGCTTAGAATCAAGCAATATGTGAAGAAGAGAGTCAATACTTCTAATGAGTTCTTTTTATCTTTGGAGAAATAACTATTAATTAAGCACGTTATAAGTCACACTCTTTAATATAAAGCAAATATAAGTAAAATTAATAAAACTAGGCTAAAACTGATCAATTAAGTAAATAAGTTTTAACTATGGTCAGTTGAAAAAGTAAATGATGAAAGTTAATTTTTAAAAAAAAAAGGATAAATGACACCAATTTGTTCATAACAAGATGGTTGTCACGAATAACTATAAATTCATATCAAGAAAGTCATTGAGCACAAAAGCTGGATCGTCTCCTCAACTAACTTCATGGCTAGACATAACAAGAAAGTCGTCAAGCATGAAAGCTATATTTCATGTTCAACGGGCTTCATGGTTAGATAGTTGTCAATGACGATAGTCCATTCATCAAGGATTGAGCTTCATTATGCAAGACAATCATAGTTCGTAAGAAATGGTGGACGTATGTTCATCACACGGCTAGCTTGGCGGCTGGACAATTGTTATGACAACTGCCTATTTGTCACAAAGGACCAAGTTCCAGGGCAAGACTGTCGTGGCAAGCAGAGATCTTTGATTGTTGTTGGAAAATGACAACCTTCTTACTTCAATCAATGGAGTGACAACCTATTCATTGCTTCGAATCCTCACTTCATGGTGACTAGTCATTGGAACGACTATCTATTCATTGCTTGGATCCTGATTCCATAAGCAAGGATGTCATGGAATAGCTATTTGTTCGTCGCTCGACTAGGTTTCATGGCGCGACAGCCATAGTTAAACGACTACCTGTTTATGGTTTGATCGAACTTTGTGGTGAGATGATAGAGAGAAATTTTTAGGCCCCCAGTAAGATGACCTCGCTAGTCATTCATTTGAGATGTAGAGATCTTCCTAAGTCCAACGACATGAACATGGGCCGAAAGTCTCTAGCTATCATATTTTAATCCAATCGATCCTTACTGATTTGCAGCATTGTGCTAGTTAATAGATGGGGAGTTGGATTGAAGAAGAAGAAGAATGGTAATGATGATGACAAATGTCTATTGTAAACAGAGGAAAGGCAAATTTGGAGTCAAATAAGTAATGTTGTGTTGTATTAGAATATAGTGGGCCTTAAGCTCTTTATTCTCCGTTGAATTTATGTGTAAGGCGGTTTGTTAGAGACACCATTTAAAATTAGCCTCCAAAATCTTCTCTTGATTAATTGGCCAATTAATAGATGTGACTGATTGCACTTCTAACTCAAGATAAGTTTACCAGATTTTCTTCCAATCAGTTAAAATCCGGGCCTATACTTACCTTGGCCAAGCCTCCGACATCCCTAATGGAAATGGCTTGTAATAGGAATCTTCATCTGACCCTGACGCCATGTAAGCCAAACATAAAACCTGCAGTTAAACGTAGCTTTCGTGAAATTTTGCCCTTTTCATCCCGCCTACAGCCACATTCATAGCTTTTTTCTTTAGCCATGCAAGGGTCGTGGTCCACCCTTCAACCATCATTTCTAGAGGTGAATTACTTGCCACCCCATCATGAAAGTTAGACTGGTGGTCCAAAGCTAAGTGGGACCCACTGCATGTTTGTGAGAAATCTACTCCATTCATCTATTTTGCTAACTCATGTTAGGGTATGTGCCTAAAAATGAAGCCAATCCAAAACTAAGTATGCCACGCAACAAGAAGATGGTGGGGATTGAACGCTCACCGTTAAAATATTTATAAGATTAGAAATTTTGTATCAAGATAATATTTTTATTTTCAGTTTATATTAGTGGTAATGATGTTTTAAGAAGTGGACCTTGGAAATGTTTCAACGGTAGTCATTTCTTTCCCCACTCTTTTTTTTAATTGTGTGGTCCACTTGAATTTTGAATTTATCTTATTTTTTTACTCACTAACATAAGCTGGCAAAATAAATAAACGGATTGGATTTCTCACAAACATTGCAAGCAATCTAAACCCCATTGCTATATGATCATTTAATCTTAAAAATTCTTTTGAGCGTACCCGATCCACAGATATACCCATCATGTGTTTGGTTTGGGTTGGTGAAACATGACCATCCAACGGTAGATTTCCAACATAAAATAAAATAAAATGGAAAATCAATACGTTGGCGTGGATCGTATCAAACGAGAAAACTTCACCGATGTATTCCGATGACTGACACACTTAAAAGAATCGCCGACCAATAGCGCGAATAGAACGAGAACATAGGAGCTGACCGGATCCTGTCTTTGTCAGCCTATTTCCTTTGAGCTGCTGACGTTGCAGGTTGAGTTCCTGATAGCTCCATGTCGGCATCTGCAACGGCCCCATTACGCGAGAGAGAGAATATGTTGACTTGGTCGGCCACATGATGAATTGGTCAGGCTCCTCTACTTTTGATTTTTTCTGAAGGAATTACTTCATAGTGTTTTGTCGCCTTCGGACGCGGATTAGGTGACCATGCTACAGGTGGAAACGGATTGGCATGCTCTGTGGGGCCCACCATGATGTATTTGTTTCATCCATGCCGTCCATTGATTTTTTCTAGATCATTTTATGGTATTGGAGAAAAATGAGATATATAAAAATCTCAAGCGGACCACATTATAGGAAACAGTGATGAATGAACTTTGACCGTTTAAAACCTTTTGAGGGCTATAAAAGTTTTGGATCAAGATGATCTTTGTTTTTTCCGTTCATCTGGGTCTGTATGACCTAATCAATAGATTGGATGACAAATAAACAGTACAGTGGGCCTTCGGAGGTTTTTAATGGTGGATATCCAATCACTATTGTTTTCCTGTGGTGTGGTACACCTGAGATTTATATCCGTCTAATTTTTGGGATCAGGCCTAAAATGATATGTAAAAATGAATGAAAGGAATGGATGAAATACATATATGATGGCAGGGCCCACAGAGCACCGACCATCAGCCACCGGGCTGATGGCAGGGGGAGCAACCAATCCGTTTCCGCTGGCGGTGGTATGTTGAGGACGTGGATTTGGTGGTGTTGCCTGTGGTGGTGTGCGATGTGTTGGGCGTTGTGGGGGCCAGTATGATATGATATATTTTATATCCATGCCGTTCATCTATTTTGTAGCTCAGTTTAAGGACTGGTCCCAAAAATGAAGCAGATCCAATTGCAGGTGGACCACACCACAGAAAATAGTGGTCATTGAATGCCCGCCATTAAAAACTTTTTAGAGCCCACGGCAATGTTTATTTGCCATTCAACCTAGTTTTTTGGATAAAAGGAATATACAAATATCAGCTTCATCCAAAACTTTGGTGGCCCATAAAATTTTCAATGGTTTTTAAGTTTATGTCCTAAATAACCTGACAGATGGCCCACTTAAGTTTTCGATCGACCTCGTTTTTTACCGTATGAGCTTGCAAAACGGATGGACGGAGTGGATTTCTCACAAACATCTTAGTGGACCCAACCACATTCACAGGAAATCCGCGTTTTTTGGTGGATTGGAATATGGCTCAGAGACTGTGGTGAATGGCAAGACCATCTATCACGTTACCCCTACTGACCACCTGTCACCATCAAGAAATGAAAATGACAGGACAATTCCAACCATTGGATCAGCAGCCTGTGTTCAGATAGAAAGTAAAGAGCAACACACTACATTTTCTGCTGTTCACATGTTAAGTCGTTCACTGACTGAACTTTTGGCTAAAATCCATTTACAGCAGGGTTCAATCAAGGTATTCAAAATTGACTACGTAATTGAAATGGTCATAACAATTATTCGTCACGGGATTGAAACAGCTCGTGACGGCCATTGCGAAAAGGAAAAAATAAAGTAGTAATGATCCGTGACGGCTCGTAATAACCTGTAATAGCGCATAATGGTAACAGTGGTGGCCGTAACGGTTCTTAATAACATGTAACGGCGCATAATGGTGACAGTGGTGGCCGTAACGGTTCGTAACTCGTAACAGCCCATGATTGTAATAGTGGTGGTCGTTACCGCCACCGCCGCCGTTGCGATCTGCAAACATGGTTTCATGACTCAACCCAGTTAGTTTCTAATGCAAGCCAGGCCTATCTAGCTTGCCGCCTTGAATCTTATAGCAATGGGTTAACTCGGCTGACCCAGCCTGACTCGGATGATTCAGCCAAGTTGACCCATACGACTCGTCTGGCCAAGAAGTCATGGTCAGCTGTCATGCAGAACCCATATGGGTGTGCCTCGATGAGTTACTAGTTCTGGCATGTGGGGCTTATGGCTGGGCAATCCAGACCATTGATATGTTATGGATAGCTCTTGATGGACCATGCTCCACATAATTTCCAAACTGAGATAATATACGTTGATAGATTGTTCCAAGCTGAAATTTTTGATGGGCATGCTCTGCCGAAGGTGCAAATCAACAGATCAATGGTCTGGATTACCAAATCATTGGCTTTATTTGTAAGAATTGGCCATCAGGGACGAGTCACACCCTACTCAACCGGTATAACTCGGCCCAAGACCATATGACTCAGTCCGAGTCACTAAGTCATAGAGCCATGGGCGAAAATGCTCCACACCAGACATTGCCTAGCATTTGTCGTCGTGCTTGAGTCCGTTGGTCACAACTTAGGCTCACCACAACCCACATTCAGAATGGTCCGGTGATGTTGAAGTGTGCATTTTCAGCTACACTGTACATGAGTTGAACTGAGTCGAGCTTGGCACAGCTCGACTCGGCTCGGCCACTAGCTGACCTTAGCTCGAACTCGGCTCAGCTTGGTCCTCGAGCCTAACTAGTCAGCTCGACTTGGTTCGATCAGCAGATCAGGCCAATTCATTCTGAGCTTGAGCCAAGATTGAGCATGTGCAGCATTTTCTCAAATTTATAGTGCAACTTCAATTTCTCACTGTTTTTGTAGCAGTTTATAGGTATTTCATCAAACGCTCCGTAGGCAACATCAAAATCAAAATACAAGAGTATTTGTTTCATATCTATATCTTCCTCACCGCCAGACGACACTTGGTTGAGTCATTTCATCAAACACGTAGTGAGCAACATCGATATTAAAATAACCGAGTCATCGAACTAGTTTGATTTGAGTTCGATTCGAGGTGAGGTTCGATCCTAGTCAATTCGATCTCGGACAAATTCAAAGCTCGAAAATTTTCCAAGCTCCAAAAATCAGCTCAACTCAGCTCGAACTCAGTTTCAAACCAAGTTGAATTGAGCTTTATTAAGTCGAGTCGAGCGAGTTAACTAAGCTAACTGGGTTCATGTACAACTCTAATTTTTAGGCACTACACTGGATAAACAGATGATATGATCATCCACCGACCGTCACTAATAAGTAGAATTGAATGTGGGCCCATGAAATTAAAGTTTTAATGGATCAGATTCAACTCCTCAAATCAATGGTCTGGATCATCCTTTCGGTTAGATTATTTAAGTTGGTCCCAAAATCTCCTAGATGGAATCATGATAGTTCCAACCATATGTGGTCGCTACGGGGAGATGCATGGAGAACAAACTCATCAACATCGGACGAGACTTAGCTGCCACTCCAGATCCAACTATGTGCGTGCGACCCTGAGCGCAGGGCTATATATCTACGCCGTCCATCCATTTTGCCAACTCATTTTAGTGCATGAGCCCAAAAACGAAGCAGATACAAATCTCAGGTGGACCACACCTGTGGTTGATCTTTGATCATAGTTGAACGGATACTATGTTCAATCATCACTGTTCCTGTGGTGTGGCCCACCTTAGGTTTGGATCTAAATGAGCTGGAAAAATGGATAGACGGTGTAGATAAAAAAACATACATCATGGGAGCCCACAGAGAGCTTATCCAAAGCCCACGTCTCTATCGAATCCGAGTCCAAAAACGTGAAGCGTTGAAAGTGAAACAGTCATCCATGAATTAATGCGTTGGAATGGGTTATCCTACACAACACGTCTCAATAAATAAACGGCCGGAACGAGAGTTGAAACAGTCTCAATGAATTAAATCGGCTGAACTGTGTATTCTAGTATGGACATGGACCTGTTTGTTTACTCTGAAAAATCATACTTGACGTGGAATTGGAAAAATGCTCAGTATTAAATGTTGTTTGTTAAAGTAGAATTTGAAAAGCACTACGATTTTTCATTGAATATTTTCCGCAATAGGAGTTTTGGCTTAATGGTGAATACGGAGTGCCTTTCATAAATTTTTCTATATTAAAATAAATAAATAAATAATTGCTTCCAAAATTACCTATATTCAAGTTACTACGGAGATTTTGTATCTTTGAATTGTTTGCCTAATACATAACCAACTTTTAACATGTGAAACTTTTTTATGCCCCATCAAAGTTTATGTGTTTGATCCATACCGTCTATCAACTTTTTTAGGTCATTCTAGAGCATGAGCTCAAAAATGAGGTACATGCAAAGCTCAAGTGGACCACACCATAAAAACTAATGAAAATTGAATAACTGTTATTGAAACTTTCTAGAATCAAATGTGATGTTTATTTCCCATATAACCTTTTCATAAGGTCACACGTACCTGAATGAAAAAGGAAAAACATAAATTTCAGCTTGATCTGGGCCTTCTAGCCAACTTAGCCTTATATCTACATCATTTTTTATTTTATGCCCCCAAATGATATGAAAAAGTGGATAGCCGATGTGGATAAATCATATACATCACCGTAGGCCCCGCAGAGCCACTAACACGGACACCATTCTCTGCCACCATCACTAGATTGCGGATGGACACGGATTTCCTGCTAAAGCCTTTCCCACGAGGTTCTTGGGCCAGGATGTAAGTGGGATCCACCGTGATGTTTATGAGAAATCTAACCCGTCCATCCATTTTTCGAGCTTATTTTAGGCCATGAGACTCAAAAAGAGGAGGATCCAAAACTCAATTAGGCCATTGGAGATGAAACAATGAGAAAGGAATGCATCTAGTTGAAACCTTCTTACGCTCCACCTTGATGTTTATATGCCATACAACCCATTTATAAAATCATGTTCACTTAGATGAAGTGAAAACACAAAAACTGATATCGATACAAAACTTTTGTGGCCATATAAATATTTCAATGGTGGTCACTAATCCTATTGTTTCCTCTCGTGTGGCCCATTTGAGTTTTGGATACTCCTTATTTTTAGTCGCATGTCCTGAAATGAGCTCCAAAAATGGATGGACGGGTTGGATTTTCCACAAATATTGCAGTGGGCCCACCTAGAATCCTTAGGTTGAAACTTCTTCTGAAAGCCTTTTGCATGAAATCCGCATCTCATGCAGATTGCACATTCACTCTGCATGAAATCCGCATCCCATGCAGATTGCACATTCACATCCCACACTATTCATATATTTTGAAAGATCATTTTAGGACATGATATCAAAAATGAATTTAATAATTTCAAATTTTATTTTGTATGGTTAAAATTATAACTTGAAATTTTGCTAAAAATGTCATTTGTTTTTATGTAGATAAATATTATTCGGTTGATGCTGCTTACACTCACACAAAAGGATTTATGGCACCATACCGTAATGTTCGGTATTGGTTGAGTGACTTTTATAGTGGTGAGCAGCATACTAAGAAAGAAAAGGTTTTTAATCATATGCATGCGAAGTTACTAAATGTAATTGAAATGGCTTTTAGCGTGTTGAAGGCGCGTTTTGCAATTTTGAAGTAGATGACACGATATTCCTTCCCGACGCAAAGAGACATAGTTATTACATACATGACACTATATAACTACATCAGAAAAGAATCCATTTCCGATTCTCTCTTCCAACAATATAATGATGAAAATGTTCTTTTGGAGATGAATATCAAATCAAAGAAGGATATGCCCGAAGTGAGAGTATTAGGAGACTTTGAATAAACTATTATGTCTAGTATGCGATAAGAAATTGCCACCACACTTATACATGCAAATCATTGATTTTTTATTTATTTTTTATATAAATAATGATATTTTAATTTTCTAATAAGTGCTTTATTTTATTTAAATTAAATATACTAATTATATTTCATTTAATAACAAATAATTTATTTTTAATGTAAAGCATTTCCAAACAGTAGATGGGGGCAAATGTGTCAAATTAACATATTTTAGACATTTTAGATGTTTGTTAACAAATAGGTTGTTTCAAATTCAGTACTTATTTTTCAGACTTCAGTCATAATTACCAAACAAGTATTTTGACTTCAGATTTCAAATTTTAGATTCAAGCTTCAGATTTCAGATTTAACAAACGGGGCCTAAGTCATGGTTTCAAAATTAGATTGGTTAAAAAATCTTGACCGCTTATTCGTGGATTTGTTAAAATGTGACCGTTGGATATTTCACATTTTTAATTGTCCAATGTCCATCAATTAGAGGGTCATCTAACCAAATTTTTTTAACTTATGGTCCATGATAGCAAATTGCATTTGTGTGGTGTGTGTGTGTACCTCCATCGTGTGTTGATGTGTCAAAGTTTTATGGCCCCACCATGATGTATGTGTTATATCCGCACCATCCATCCATTCTGAGAGATCATTTTAGAGTATGAGGCAAAAAACAAAGTGTATAAAAAACTCAAGTGGACCGTCCCATAGAAAGCAATGGGGATGGAATGCCTACCATTGAAAACTTCTTAGGAGCTATGGAAGTTTTGAATCAAGCTGATATTTGTCATTTTCCTTCACCCAGGTTTGTGTGAACTTATGAACAAGTTGGATGGCAAATAAACATCACGGTGGGCCCTATGAATATTTCAACAATGGGTAGAGCTGGACAGAATCTGACTCGATCTAATCCGAACCGAAGGCCAGGATCGGGTCGGATCGAGTAGGCCCACTCAGATCCGACCGTACATCAAGTCGAGTTCGGATCAGTGGTCAATCCGGACCAATTCAATCCGCACAATGTTCATTCAACACTATTTACTATAATGTTGTCCACTTGAGATTGGGATATACCTCATTTTTTATTTAATACCATAAAATGATCTAGAAAAAATAGATATATGGCTTGGATGAAATAAATACATCATGATGGGGTCCATAGAGCACCGACCACCGACCATTGGCTGGTGTTAGGGGGAGTAGCCAATCCGTTCTCTCACTCGTGGCTCAAGGTGCATCGAGCACCGAGCTTTGAAAGGAAATCATATTGCCTACTGAGTTACTCATTATGCTCCTATTGTACTGAGTAAACACTGTTGGGCCCACCGTGAATGTACGTGGTTTATCCATGCCGTCCATCTGTTTTTCCATCTTATTTTAGCGGTTGAGCCCAAATTTTAATCATACCCAAAGATCAAGTGGACCATACCATAGGAAATAGTTGAAACAATGATTTCCACCATTGAAACCTTTTTAGGGCCCACAGTGATGTTTATTTCTCATCAAACCTGTTCACATGATCACACGGACATGGATGAAGGGAAAAAAACAAATACAATCTTGATCCAACACTTCTGTGGCCCCCAAGAAATTTTCAACGGTAAATGTTCAATTCACATTGTTTCATGTGGTGTGGTCCACTTGAGGTTTATATACACTTCATTTTTATGCTCAAGCCCTAAAATTATCTGTTAAAATGGATAGATGGAGTGGATAAAATACATAAATCACGGTGGACCCCACAGAATTTGCACAGTACGCTTAGGGTACCGAGTTACTCAGTACGCAATCCGCTTCCCTCTTATAGACGCCGATTTCATGCAAAAGCCTTTCGCAGGAAGTTCCTGCGTAGGATGCTAGGTGGGTCCCACCATGATGTTTGTGATAAATCCACATCGTCCATCCATTTTGGGAGCTCATTTTTGGACATGCAGCCAAAAATGAAGTGTATCCAAAACTCAAGTGGCCCTTACAAGAGGAAAGTGTAGTTTTAGTGACCGCCATTTGAAACATTTACATGGCCACAGAGTTTAATTGCAGAAGAAGTTTTTAGTGTTTTCACTTCATCCGAGGGGGAACGACCTTATAAACGGTTTAAATGGCATATAAATATCAGGGTAGATAACAAGAAGGTTTCAACGGTCGGAAACTCTTTCCTCAGTTTTCCCTCTCGTCCGGCCCACTTGAGCTTTCGATCTACCTATTTTTTGGTATGTCCTAAAATGAACTCCCATAATGGATGGTGTGGATTTCTTACAAATATCATTATGGGCCCACATAGCATCCCAATGCAGGAAATCCGCGTCCCAAGAAAAGAAAGCCAGAGGCAGATTGGCAAGTGTACCACGCACCAGGCCAGCTAGTCTGGTGTATTGACATCAACAAGTTTTGTTGGTCCCATCACGAGGTATGTGTTATATGCAAACCGTTCATCCATTTGGCGGGCTCGTGTTAAGGCTTAAGCAAAAAAATAAGACAGATCTAAAGATCAAGTGGACCACACTGCAAAAAACAGTGGGGGTCGAACGTCTACCATTGAAACTCTTTTAGGGTCATAGAATATTTGATCTGAACCGTACCCAACCAAATCCGACTCGGTTTCCCTGACCGAATCAGGCTAGCAGTGCAACGGATCGAATTGAGTCAGAGGACCCGGACTCGGTCCCGCATTGAAAATTTCAGACTGAGTCGAGTTGGGCCCAATCCAGTCCAACTCGACTCAATGCCCACCTCTAACGATGGGCATCATTTTCCTCACTACTTTTTGTAGTGTGGTTCACTTGAGGGTTAGATCTACTTTATATATGTGATCCTGCCCTAAAATGATCTTGCAAAATGGATGGACGATATGGATATAACACATACATCATTGTGAAGCCCACATAACTTTACCACATCAACACACCACGGATGTTCGGCACACCACGAAGATCCACTTCCCTAAATTGCTACAAGTAACTTGAAGAGTTTAATTTGAATGACTTGTATGTTACGTGTCTACGTACTCTATTAGAGAATTAATGTTGTTTTATTTTCAATCCCTATCAAAATGTTTTATTATTGTTAAATAAAATGAGATAAAAATCAATTTTAAGTGGCAACCAAACATGTCCTCATGCAGTTTTCACAATGAAAGATTGAAGAAGTAACTCCATCCAAAATCCAAACTCTACGGTTGACGCACTTGTCTAAGATCCTGGCCATTCATTAGGTGAGCCCACCCCCAAGCATTCCTTGATTTTTTATTTTTTTTTTAAAGGCCACTCTATCCTTAATTAGACCGAGGGCGCCAATTAAGGTAGATTGATGGTTGTTTTCTCCACATCTACCATTTTTCTCAAATAGTAAAAGATTATCACTCCATATATAGCTTGGTGATAGAAAGACTGTTTCAACACTTAGATCATGAGATGGAATGTCCATGTGGTGTGGGTTTTATAAATAAATAAATAAATGCTTCTTTGTAAGTGGTTATTTTTACTCTATATATTATCTTTTACAATAGTTATATATGCTTATATATAGACAATTGGGATTCATAATTGTTTATGTTTTTACTCGTTTTCAGCTGGAATCGCCGACCTTATTTGACTACTTTCCCACACAATTGGATTTATCCTTGTTATTGCGTGAAACGTTCTCATTTGAGATAGAGACCTTGATCAACTATTTAAGAGATAAAATAAGATCATATGGCCACACACATGTACATGCATACATGTGTGGCCCACCTCATCAATGGGCTGGCCAGATATTGGGCAACAAAATGGTCAAGGGTCAAGGTAGCCTCGGCTGATGTTTGGACGTGATTTCACACAAATATTTTGGTATGAGTGCATAAAATCAATTTTTTTTTTTTGGGGTTAGCTTGTTAGTACACACCCATGTCAGTACACACACTCCATGTTAGCCACCCCCACTAGGGATTGATACCAAGACCTCGAGTGTTGAAACGAGGTATCTCCACTTAGTCTGCCAGTTGAGCTAATAATCTCATTTAAGTGTCATACAAAAATCATTTTCATGCAAATCAACTTGGTGAAGTAGAGCTAAGTCAACTACAGTAATCCCATTTGGCATGCAAAAATCATTTTTGCAAAATAATTTTGGAATTTTTACCCCAAAATGCCTATGTGATCATACTTTTTCAAAGGAGATTTACATTACTGCCTTTGCCTTTCTTTTTCTTTCTTTTTTTTCCTTTACATAGTGGAGAATTGAGAATTGTTGGGTCCATGTGGTTTGTGTTTGACATACAAAGCGTCCAACAGGTTCACACCAACATTATTATTAGGTGAACCAAAAATTTTGGGGATCCGATCACAATGTGAGCCAATCCAAAAAGAGAACACACACAAACCACTCAAATACAAATTCAAGTGTGGCCCATCTGATAATTTGATTGACCTGGATTTTTGTTAATGCCATCATCATGGTGAGGTGCATATGTTAGATCGCTTGGATGCTATACATACCACTTGGTCCCAAAAGTCTCGACTTTTACTAATTTTTTAAAGAAAAATGGGATGAAGACATTTTTTGTAATTTCCTTCCAAAAAAGTTGCATCTACATAATTTCTAAAAATCAGAGGCATTATTTGGTAGAATGTTGATTCCTAATGAATTTGCCAGTAAAATTCCCAAAAATTTTCATGAATTTATGTGTCATGAAAAAAATATTTACAGTGTTTACAATGTTGAAAGTCGAATCCCTAATTAGAGTTTTAACGTTGAATGTTGAGCTCCTAATTAGAGTTTTGCGGTGTTGAATGTTAAATTTTCAATTAAGATTTAACAATAGTGAAACTAATTTGGAAATTTCAATTTTCAATCCCTAATTAGGGCTTCTTTGATTTTTTAATTCCCATATAATTCACTATAAATGGATAATAATTATTTCCATTTATAATTCTTGATTGTATTTGCCTCTAAATTTGAGGTAGAAATGCATAAAAATTGTGGAGCCCAGCATGATGTATGTAACCTATCCACGCCATCCATCCCTTCTGCCAAGTGCCAGCTCGTTTTAAGGCCTGAGCCCAAAAATAGGTCAGATCCAAAGCTTAAATGGACCACACCCCAAGAAACAAATGAGATAAATTCTTACCATTGAAACCTTCTTAGGGATCCAAAACTTTGGATCAAGTTGGTATTTTTGCTTTCCTTTTATCCATGTCCATGTGACATTACAAATAAGTTAGAGGACAAATAAACATCATTGTGGGCCCTAAGAAGAAAACAACTTTCAACAGTGTATGTCTTTAGGGCCACTATTTCATGTGGTGTGGTCTACTTGAACTTTAGATATGCCTCATTTTTTTGGCTCATGCCCTTAAATGTGCTAGTAAAATAAATGGGTAGCATGGATAAGTCACATAGATTATGGTGGGGCCCACAATTTAAGTTAAACTCGACAACTCCCTTTTCGAACTGATTTTTAAGGCGAAAATGTTAACCGATTTTCATTTCTTGCAAACATCGAAAATGAGTTATTATTATCTTTTTAGTTGTATTTACCAAGACAAACAAAAAATCAAACATGTCTTGATTTTGTAACGTCAAAACTTTAATTAGAGATTTAATCCTTATACAATGTGGTTAAAAAATGGATTAGAAATTCAAAACTGAAAATCCTTAATTATGATTGAAGATGTAAATCATGCTTAAAGAAATTTAACAGCGTAGATCTCGCACAAAGACAGTGGCTTATCCTGGGCTCATATTAAACAAATAGCACGGCTGCATAATGATCATGAGTTAGGCTTGGGCCTATTTGTTTTGGCCCGTCATAGGCTTGGGCTAAGCTTAGGTCTACGTCTTACTTTGTGAGCTAGGCTTAGACGGACTTTAATCTAACCTGAACCTAGCCCATTGACAACCATAATTCTATTTGCAAATGTGAAAAATGGCCAATGGTGAATACATTTGTGAAATCTGATGCTTGATGTTTTCTTAAGGATTAAGGTAAGTGAATTATAGTAGTGTGGGTGAAGTGAAAATGTATTTAGTGTCATATGATTTTTGTGTATCTATGTAATTAAAGGAAAATTTTAATAAAAATTCTATTATTTAGGCTCTGCTTATATAGTACATGTTGGTTGTGGTTTATACATATTCATAATCTATATTGTTAATTATGTCAACTAGTAGTTTAGATTCCTATTTAATAATCTATCTATGCATTTAACAATTCATTTAGAATTATTTATATTGTCTAATCATTATAATAAGCTTGTGTAACTCAAATAAATTTGATGTACAAGAATATTTTTTTAATATATTTATTAGATTGAAAATACTTGTTTTATATGAATTCTTAAAATTTTCAAATTTGTGGATAATTTTATAATATGTGTGTGTGTGTGTGTGTGTGTGTGTGTGTGTGATATTATTTACCTTATTTTTACATATAATTAGATATTCGACAAATCACCCCTTATATTTTCCTAACATATAGTTCTTTACTAATTTAATGCCCCATCAATGAACAATAAATTATGTTGATGTCAACAAATCACTAGAAAATTATTCATATATTTAAAGAATTATAAGAAGTTTCTACCGAACGTACCTAAATTGTATGAGTACAATACATAATATGTTACTAAATGGAATAAAAAGTAAAACTAAATCCATAAAGATATTAAATAATTAAATTCCTTCATGCATATTATATATTTCAAGTAGTTTATATTTGAATGATTTAAATGCATTTTATTTTTTAATATTAATTAGGAAAACGAATGATAATACCTTAGAAAGTCACGAATTTTCTCTATCATGCTGAAGTTTAGAATTCAATAATGAATCAATTATCAAAAAGCAATTTAGTAAGTAGATGATCAAGAAACAAGTGAAAACGTATCGGTCAATATAAATAAGAAGTTAGATGATTAATAACCAAAAGTAAGAATAGAGTTTACTTCTAATAAAAGTGCATTTGAACTTTACAATAAGTATATATACTAATAAGATAGGTTTTAGTGCTCGAATATCTTTATAAAAAAAAACATATAATATTATTGTTATATGTGAGAATATATATTACAATAAAGAATGTATGTATATATATATATATAAGAACAAATAAATTGTTTAGTTAAAGGTTATCCGTGGGATTACAAGAACTCAATATCTAGTAAGCATGGAAGTTAAGCTTCAGATAAATGAAAAATACAATGTAATTAAATTTGTGATAGGATATAATTATAAGATTGCTACACCAATAAAGACCCACTTGTTAATTTCATATACTGGCTTGACTATACTCCAAAAAATTAAACAAATATGAGAGATAATTTAAGAACAACACCTAAGTAGCTATAGAATTTTTTAAGCATACAATTTAGAAGTTGAGAGAATCAAAGTTTCTTATCCATTAACTATAGAAACTATTTACAAAAAAAATAAAATGAATAAAAGTGATGGAAAATGATGATGTGAACTCATTCTAAATTTTTAGAAAATAAAGGTAGAGGATCTTTCTTTCTTTTATGTGATACAAGTAAATGAAGATGATCAAATATTAAGCATATTACGAGTATATGAAAAGTTAATGGTGGATAGTATTTTTTGAAACATGGTTTACTTTAATACTGTATACATAATAAATAATTACAAACATTCATTTGCCCCATTTCTAGGGATCGATCATCATAAAAAACTGTAGTATTTGATATGACGATGCTATACAGTGAAATAATAAAAAATTTCAAATGGTTATTTTAAACATTTTTTAATGCAATGTCAAAAAAATAACCAAAGACAATCCTAACATACGAAACTGTTGTAATAACCAATGCAATAGTTATAGTTATGTTGGAAATATGTCACCGTCTATATATTTAGCATATCTACCAAAAACTCCAAGTACCTTAGCCATATATTTAAATGTTTAAAACTTTGAATTTAATTTTAATATATGCATATATAATTATGAAGAGTTTATAACTGCGTGAAATAATATGTTTAAGAACTATAAGTTAATGCAAAATAAGTAATTACCTGATCTACTTGAAGAAAGAAAAATAAACTTTACTTTATCAATTAAATACATTTTGTGCTAATTTAAAAAGCCAATAACAAAAGTAGTGGTTGAACAACAATATTTAAAATTCATAATAAATTTCATAACAAGGCAAAGTACCGCGATAATTTCTTAATGCGAAAATATCAAAAGAAGTGACAAAGTTGTATATTATAAAAATGTTTGAAATATTTCAAGATGAGTATAAGAAAACTCTTAGTTCTTCAATTTTCAATTGTAGTGAGTTTAGTATGGTTATAAAGTTTTGAATTGTAGTATATATGGTTATTGAGTATTCCCTTCAGCAATCCCACCATTATCAAATTTATGTTAAGATTTATTTAAAAGAATTGTCATCTTTAGATAATGAATTATGTGACATCTTATTTAGTAAAGTGTAAATTTTTTATACATTTATTACCACTATCTAATAACAATATACCGATGGACTCCAAAGACAGTCATCTATGTTCAAGTAATTTAGGAGAAGTATTGAATAATGAAAATACTTACATTCATTCATTTTCACCCAGGTTATTTGGACCATTAATTATTCTCTCTATATGGCAGGAAAATATTTGGAGGTGACAACGATAATCCTCTATTTTCTATTTTCTTATAAGAAAACTAGTTGCAATACAACTTTAATACATCAAATCAACTGCAATATTTTGAAAACTATGAGATATCTTAAGAAGCAATTACTCAAGTTTGTGTTGTTGTTCATGTCGCATTATTGATCAATTGACAATTACACTTCTTATTAGTTTTACATTGGACCATGTATCGGTTAGTAACTTGTTTCGCTGCTAAGACATTTAACACCTATTCTTAAGCAATACTTTAGTTATTTTTATTAGTCTTTTTTCCTTCTTATTATTTAAATGTGGTTAATGTTTCATCGTGGTTGACATTTTCCTGTATATATAGTTTTGTGTAAATTGGGGCCTAAAGCTACAATGGTTACTAAAATATTTATACTTAATTTTTCTTTTGCTTCAAATCATTCATCAGCACTCTCTTACTTACTTTTGATGACTATTTATATAGTTGAAAGCACTATCAATTTATTTATTTCTTTATTTCATGGAATGGAAATTTTTTTAGCCTTTTATAAAATTTTCATGTATTTTTTAAACCATTTATATATATATATATATATATATATATATATATATATATATATATATATATATATTCTTATTTTTACATAACTTCTTATAATTTATTGGAAAAAAAATCAATATAAGCCTACACCATCCAGTGTAGATTTGTGTGGTCCAAAACACCTTATTGGATTTGTTAGGATTTTATTTTTTTGTTTTCTTGTTATTTTCATGAAGTTGTGTCTTGTGCAATTAATCTATTGTAAATAGGAAAAAGTGTAAAATACTAATAATAAATAGTTTTTCTCATTTTGTAACATTTCACTAATTATACTGAATTTCTCCCAAACAAATTGTATATAAAATTTTTGAACTATATTTTATCATTTTGCATTTCATGATTTTTATATTATATATATTTACTTTAAAAAGCAACTAAGTTATGAAATTTTATTGTCTTTTTAATTTAGAAGAATTTCTTTTGCCTTCTTAATTTATTTTTCTTTTTTCATGTTTGGATCCATTATCTGTTTTGATTTTTCTGTTAGCTTGTCTCCAATAGTATAATGCTATTGAGCTTGACTATTTGATTGTCATTATTGTTTTTTTTTTTCTTTCTTTTTTAATTTTACAATATTTATTTGTACTATCTATTTAAAAAAATAGTCCTCCACAGTGATCTAAAGACATGTGTATAGACTGAACCACACATTTTAAGATGGTGTCATGCCACTTGAGTATAATATTATATCAAGTATAAATGCAAAATTCACATATCCATTTGTCACGAGTAAGTAAGATCAATAAAAAGCAATTTAGATTTGTTAATAGTGTGAACTATCTTCATTATCATTCTTTATCTTGTTCATTTTAATTTGTTTACTGTATATCTCCTGATATGTTTAGAGATTATACCTCTGTATACTTTTTTAGGACCGATTCTTTATTTCATCAATTTCAACTATGTTGCAATTCAAGTCGGTTGTAATACCGATTCAATAAACTATATTGGAAATGGTATAGCTCTGCTTTAAATAGGTCAAGCAAAAGTATCAAAAAAATAAAAGACACATCTACTGAGAAATAATTCTAACCTTTAATGGAGTGAACACTCCATGTAACTCCCCCCATACTTTAATGTGTATATGTCGTTATTTATCCTTTGATTATGGATATCATCTTGTAGACCAGTAACGACATTTGCATTGTCTATACTTTGTGCATCTAAACTTTTCATGCCACCATCATCCACCTGGTAAAATTACTCATAATCCCTCTCGCCCTACCAATTTTATCCAACCAACAATATTATATTAACATTATAGAACTTTTGCAACACTTTAACAAATATGACATTAATTAATATAAAAAAAACACCTACATTAGGAGTTACACAAGTTCAAAATCTCACATTTAGATTTCATGGTGTCTTCAACTCCAGATGCACTCATACTAAATGATGTCATTACGAATATTACAAAATCAACCTTCATAAAAGTAAGCAACACATGATACTAGTTATGTCAAAATAGCAACCCAAAACATGTCATCTTTACTTAAATACTAACAAAAAACCAATCACCCTCCCAAAAATTAAATAATAAATCATACTAATTCAAATTCCAACCTTTAAAATCAATACAACCTATCACGAACATAATTACTCAACCTTTAAGCATGATTTACATATTTAGTTCTTAATTACGGATTTTTCATTTTAAATATTTAATTAGGATTTTTTACTTTTGAATTTCAAATTCATTTATTTACTACATTAGTTAGGGATTGAAAATTGCAAATTTCCTAATTGGGGATTTGACATTGCAAAACTCTAATTATGAATTAAAGATTGAAAATTTTCAATTAAATTCAACATAACAAAATCGTAATTAGGAATTTGACATTCAATACTACAAAACCCTAATTAGGGATCAAAAATATAAAATCTTCATGTGGAACCCTGACCAAGGAGGTTCTTATGGTTGGAAGCGAGGTGGGGCCCACTATGATGTTTGTGAAAAATCCACCATATCCATCTAATTTTCCAGCTTATTTTGGAGCATGAACCCAAAAATGAAGTAGATCTAAAACTCAATTGTGGTAAATGGAAAAGGTGGGGATTGAATGCCCACTATTGAAACATTTGTGGGGCCACAAAAGTTTTAGATCAAGCATTTTTTGTTGTTGTTACGTGTGTTTCCAGATCATTGCAGTGTAAATGTCCTTACAAACGGTTTTGATGGTTATAAACACCAAATTTGACCCTACAGTAAGTATTTTCCACCCCACTTTTTCATGTTGTGTGGTCTGCTCGAGTTTTGCATTTGTTTCATTTATTGGATTATCTCCTAACATGAGTTTGCAAAACAAATGGATGGGTGGATTTCTCACAAACATCACGGTGGGCCCACCTAGCTTCCGACCCTAGGAGCATCCTGCATTGGTGGTTGCATGTGACCTGTGACCATTGCTTTCGATTGATATGGTCATGGCTTTAGTGGATCACCAACATCGATGGATCCCCAACTCTGGAGTCGACCGTCCACCGTTATGTACGTGCTTTACGTATCCTTTGTCCATCCATTTTTGACATCTTATTATCGTATTTAGGGTATGATCCCAAAAATGAAGCAAATCGAAATCTTATCTGGATCACCCCCAGGAAACTGTGGTGATTGAATACCCACCATTAAAAACCTTTTAGGGGCTACCGGAATGTTTATTCACCATCCAACCTGTTGATCAAGTCACAAAGACTTGAATGAAGGGCTACAAAACCATTGGCTTGATCCAAAACTTTTGAGGCCCAAAAAAAGTTTTTAATGGTCAATCACCACTGTTTCTCATGGTGTGGTACACCTGTTTCCCGTAGTGTGGTCCACCTGAGATTTGGATACCCTTCACTTTTGGGATGGTGCCCTAAAATAAGCTGTTGAAGCTTTGCTGGGACCACATAATGTTTGTGTTATCTAAACATATTGGGGAGGTCACATGGATATGGATTAAGGAAATAGCCTATTCATAAGGTTTGATCAACATGGATGAATGGAAAATATAAAGAGCAGATTGATCCAAAATTCATGTGGCTCCCAAGAAGTTTTAACGGTGAGTGTTCAGTTCCCACAGTTTCCTGTGGTGTGGTCCACTTGAGCTTTCAACATGCTTCAATTCTAGGCCCATGCACTAAAATGAGCTGGAAAAACGGATGTGCGGCGTGGATAATTCACATACATCGCGGTGGGCCCCACAGAGTTTACTCAGCACACCCTTCAAAAGCTTCTCTTAATTCACATACAAACGGATGAAGTGAAGCTCGCCCACCAGTGCCAGAGCTGCAGCCATGAACTCAGAAAATCCCCCCAGAGTCCGGCCATCAAAACCTCCAAAACGCCTCTTATTTGACAGGCGTTACGGTTGGGTGTACTCTCTCTCTCTCTCTCTCTCTCTCTCTCTCTCTCAGGGTTTCTGATAAACCCTAAACTAGGTTTCTGATAAAGCTATTTCCTTTTCTTTTTTGTGTAATGGCAGGTTTGATGAATGGAAGGAGCCTTCAGAAGAAGCTTTATCCGGTGGCAGAGGAATGTAAGGATTTTCCTAGCAAAACTCAAGAAAAATCTTGAATTTTCTTCATTTTTTTCTTCTTTATCTGAAGCTGAATTGTTTTTTTTTTTTTTTCCCTTAAATTGTCTTTTTTCATTTCTTGAAATAGGTTTTGCATTTTACCTCTTGCGAAGGCATTGGTAAAGATCGCTACACAATCGGTATGGATTTTCAGTTCATTGCGTTCTGATTACATGTGGTAGAATGCAGAGATGGAGCATTTTGTTTCAATTTTCTTATGGGTAGAGCTGGTATTATTAATGCGTATGAGTTGCAAGGGTAGATTAGGATTTGGCATATTTATTTGGGGGGTTTAGAAAAACTACATTCTCAGTCATTCTGAAGTACAACTCTCGAATACAGATTGGGATTCCTAGTCTAACATTGATAGTTCTATGCAATGTCATTCCCATTCTACTGCTAGAGGAAATTTAGAAACACCTTATCTCTCCTTGAGAAATGCCTTAGGGATCGTTTGGATGCCTGTAAATGGTTTAAGCTCCTATCCTGCTTGTATTTATGCTGTAAATGATTTACAGGTTAATCATTGTCTATGTTTGGATAGCCAGCCAAATTTTCCATTTATAGCCAGTAGGCTGTAAATGGAGGGCCTGTAAATGAAATCCATACTTTTTCCCCGTAAATGAGATGGGGGTAAATGCTGTAAATCATTTACAGCATGTAAATGATTTTCAGGCAAAAAAGGCCATCCGAACGCAAAGTGTAAATGATTTACCTTTAAGTCATTTACAACATGGCCCATTTACAGCCATCCAAATGACCCCTTATTTACTTTTTGTATTATTCTTGATGTGTGTGTGTATTTTGAAGATTTATTTTCTTCTAATGAATGGAAATTTCTTGAAAACGAAGAGAAAAACCCAAGGCATTCCATAACAGTAACGGTGACCGTAATGGCAAAGCCGTTACATTACAATACTGTCCGTACTGGCTCATTTTATTTTTTGAAAAAAAAATTTTTATTTTGACCTTGTAATGGATCATTACAGGGCTGTTATGGGCCATTTTTTCTATAATGGCCATTATGACCCCTTAGCGCGTAACGTGTACCACCATCACCGTAACTGTTTTGGAATACCTTGGAAAATGCAGCAAGTGAAAAAACTAATGCAACATGAACAGCCAACCTTCAATGCAGATAACACAATCCACCCACTAAGATAACACAATGATGTAGAGCGGGTCGCGAACAGTTTCATGGCCAAGATGGATTAGAAAAGGCCCGGTCGATGACAGAAGTGATCCAGATTGTTGGACCTTAGATCGGGCGTATCGCACAATCCGAAATGAGTTATCGGGCGTAAAATATATGATTTTGGGGTAGAACGATCTACTTTAGCCAGCCAGCCCAGCTACGCCGGGTTGCACAAGCCGGATTTGCGAAATACCCTCGGATCAACGGTCGTTTCCCTATTTTAATTTCGTTTTAACTATAAATAGTAAGTTTTAGTTTGATTATAACTCTTCATCTGTCGGGCTTTAGGAGTTGCGCCCAACGTGAAAAGAGCTTAGAATAATTAGGAGGACGGTTTGGTGAAGCCAAATAGGACACTTACTATTTTTGGCCGAAAACCTTGCGCACTAGTAGACATCACGACCGTCTATAAATAGTAAGTTTACTATTTATAGTAAGTTGCGAATCCTAGGAGTTTTAGTTGTAGTTTGCTTCTGATTTTTCTCCCATTGCTTGGTATCCCTATTTAAAGGGTTGTGAACTCGTTTATTTGATTCATTAATCAATTTCAAATTTTATAGAATTTATTTTCTATTTTGCTTGCTTTCTTTCTCGTGGATTCGAGAAGCCTCTGTGAGGAGTCCAGAGAAATTCCGTGGATTCAGAATAGTTATCCTCTTGAGGAAGATGGTGCTCGACCTCATCACGTTCATCCCTGCGTCACACAACAATAGAGCTGGCCATTTGCAACTTTGCCCGAAACCACAGCCCCAGACTTGTGAACTCTCCCTTTAGACAAACCGTTTGCATGTGAATTCGCATATCTATGAACATGGGAGAAAACAACCAGGAGAGAAGCATAAATTTATGCTGATCCGTCAATCAGATTCGTGGGTCTCCAAGGAGGAGAACCTTCTTTTATCCATTTGATAACATTTATAGAATTCCCATAGGTTTGTAGAGGGCTTAGACTAGACTTAGCAATAGCTCCCACTCCATGAAGACCAGTTGTTGTTTCAGTGTAATTGAAGTCATGAACTCCCAATGGTCCTTAAAAGACCAAAACTACAGACCACAATCATTCCTGGTCAACCTTCGAAATCCAACTGGACCAGGATTGCCAAACTAACAACCATCAAAATTAAGCTTGAACCATCCAACTATTCCAACTAGAGAGGGATGATCATCTGTCCATTCCTTAAGTGATTGATCGTGAGTACTTGTTTGTACCAAAGAGTCATGCAAAAGCCAAGAAGCACGGAGGCCTCAAATACTTCAAAATGTATTGAATGGGATTGGGAACTCCAAAAGGGGAAGGCGGGAGAAGCATTTAACTGAGAAGGGCAATAATTTAATTGATGCTAATTTGTGTGCATATAAATTTTTTTGAAGGGTGTTTAGTAAGAGGTGTCAAGTCCAACTAACTGGACCACAAATATTGGTCCACCCAGAAGATAACTTCCAACCTGTTAAGTGCATGTGTGATAATGATGGCGCGACGATGGTGTGCGACGATGATGTGCGACGATGATGTGATGATGACAGCGACAACGATGGTGTGACGATGACAGCGACGATGATGGTGCAACAGTGGTGTGCAACGATGATGGTGCGACGATGACAACGACGACGATGGTGCTACGATGACGACGGTGACGAGGATGACTCAGTCAAAGAAAACAGGGAAAGATAAGGTTTCGGTAGTGGAATCGGAAAATCAGATTGAGAAAGATGGGGCACTCTCACAAGATGCTGAGACTGAAGGATCATGGCAAACCATGCACAGGAGAAACCGGAAAGCTTCATTAGATAAAGGCAAAGGGTGGGATTACTCTAGATATCCCACTCTTTGTGAAGGGAATCCCAGACGGATGGGCTCCTGTAAATTTTGCCAGAGTTTTTGGTCGTGCAGGGGCTGTGATGGATGTTGTGAGACCAAGGGATAGAAAACTCGGTTCTTACAGGGATTTCGCTCTGGTTAGAATGAGTTCTGAAGAAGAACTTATTAGAGCAGTTTGGATGCTTCACAGCGAGAGCTTTGGAGGTGCTAAACTCCTTGTCCAGAGAGCTAGGTTTGGACCTGAACTCAAAGTTAAAAAAAGCCGTGGAGAGCTCCATTTCAAAAAAGATCATCGAGCAAGGCCAGAATTGAACGCAGCAGGAAAAACCGGCATCATTCAAAGAGGCGTTAATCTGACCTATTGAGATAGCTAGGAATAAAAAAACTACCACCCTCTCTCGGGGGATCGACATAGGTAGAAAATCGGTGGAGAGGAATCAAGGCCCCAAATCGGTTCTTTGCATTAATCAATCTTGTATTGATCAATCCAAAAATCATCTGGCAAACTCAGTGGTAGCGATAACCAGAGCTAACGTCTCCATCCCCCAAATCAGATCCTGGATAGACGAATGTTGTAGAGTTACCCCGGAGCAATATAGTATTCGCCCGATCAGATATAGCGATCTATGGATCAAACTAAACCTGGGCATTAATTCAGATATCCTAGTCTGGGCAGGCGCTCTGCACAAAGAAGGCCTTGTCCTTCGTATCCAATACTGGGAAGATTTCTCTCTATTCGGCTTGGAAGAAGTGTGGATTCTCATATGGTCGGTTCCTCTAGAGCTATGGTATGAAGAATTTTTTCTAGAAGCTGCAACCACATTAGGTAACCTCATTGAGATGGATCCAAAGACCCTTCTAGGCGAGGAGAAAGGTGTAATCAGAGCAAAGGTTAGACGCAAGAAAGGAGATGTGCTGCCACCCCACATCCTAGTGGAAGTCGACAACAAAATCGTCTCTCTTCCGATTTAGTTGGAGAAGAAAGATGATCCATCCCCTCGTTGGGGAGATCTTTGGAGATCTAGGGAGCTCCTCCCTCGGCTGCTGGAGACGACGATAGCCATGGATTCCAATGGCGGAGCACGAGACTCATGCTCCTCTGGAGCTCCATTCTGATCGCTCATCATCCTTCCAGAGACAGTTGTCCTCGACTGTCGAGCAGCTATGGCTTCGACGAAGCAAGCGACACGTGGCCTCGAGATTCGTAAAGATTTCGCTCGTGACTCTGATTGGATCTCTACGCAGAACCTTCGTATGGATGTGAATCGTCCACGTCGCCCTTCCGATATGGGTAGAGACCCGATTAGCTCAGCGACCCGATTCGAGGTGTCTCATCCTCGTCGTCCTCCCAATACGGGTAGAGACCCGATAAACTTAGCGACCCGAATTGAGGTGTCTCGACCATGTCTCCTACCAGAAGTGCACAGAGACCCGTGTCGAGAGATTCGACTTCTTAAAAGGTCATGTGACCCATCTATTGCTCAAGTTGACGTTCCGATAGTAGCTTTCGAACCGCAGGCAGAGTTGACTCTCCAACTCATCCCAGTTCCTCAGGTATTGGATCTCCCGACCCCAACTAGCTTCGATTTAAACCAATCCCTCCCTGTCCCTCTTTGGTGGATAAATCCTCACCATCCATTAGAGACGATGCCTCTCTCTGGGAATCTGAAGACCCTCCTGAGCCCGATCTCCGGTCATCGAGTCCAGAATCTCTGGCTTCTCCCTCTAATCCTTCTTCTCCGCCCCAATCCCCCAGAAGCGGGATCTCCCAGCTGGCCCTAGCTACTTTATTCCGTGAAGATAGTCCTGCAGGCCTGATTGAAGCAGAACCCCTTCAGATTTGGCAGGAAGGTAACCCAGATATTACAGGAAACTCTCAACTATCGCATCTGGATCCTGAATCTCAAAGGGCAAATCTGATCAAAGCTATTCAAAAAAAGAAATGGGTTCGAGATGCGATCGGTCAGGCAGATCTCTTGGACTGTCTTTCGGGGACTGTCTGGAAGATTTCATAGCCCTGTTTCAATGCGTTGAAGATAGGGGTCGCTCGCTTCTTGGTACCAAATCCCCAAGGCAGCGATCTCCCTGATCTCGTAGCAACAGAGAACTGCACAATCTCTCTTCGTCTCTCAACCCTTCATTCGGCTTATTATCGGGAGTAGGAAACGTCATTAACCAGGGTAGCTCAGTTTCCCTATGAAGATCTTATCGTGAAATGTTAGAGGAGTGGGATCGAAGCAGAAAAGAAGATTGATAAAAGATACTTGCGGGAGGAACAATCTGGACGTCATCTGTCTTCAGGAGACAAAGGTGCCAGTATTCTCCAATCAGTTGATGGACTCTCTATGGAACACCCAAGATGTTAAATGGCCTTCGTTGGATGCCAGAGGTAGTGCGGGAGGAATTCTCGTGGCTTGGAATTCTTCTAAATGGTCTCTGGAATTGAGCTGGACAGGGGAGTTCTCTATTTCAATTATTCTGAAAAATTATTCTCTGAATTTTCTTTGTCTCATCAGTTCTGTTTATGGCCCTACTGCTAATAGCAGCAAAGTCAATTTCTAGGCGAAGCTCAATGCCTCTAGATGCAGGTTCAATGGCCCTTGGTCTGTTTGTGGAGACTTCAATATCACTAGATATGCTGAAGATAAATCCCATGCTAGCAACGTCTCTCCTGCAACGAGGACTTTCTCCTCCTGGATCAACGATCAAGAGCTGGTGGATCTCCCCCTTTTTGGTGCCAGATTTACCTGCACGAATGGGAGAATGAAGCCGACCTTAGCTAGACTGGACAGATTCCTCATTTCTACTGAATGGGCTGATGTATTTCCTTTCGTCTCTCAATCGGCCCTTTCGAGAACCACCTCAGACCATTCTCCTCTCATCGTCTCAGCTGATAATCATAGTTGGGGTCCTAAACCTTTCAGATTTGAAATCTCCTGGACAAAGATTCAAGGATTCTCGTAACTTGTAGAAAATTGGTGGGCAGAATTTGAGGTTGAAGGATTTGTTGGATATAGGCTAAGCTTCAAGCTGAAGCTTCTGAAGGAAAAGATTAAACAGTGAAGAGAAAAAGAATTGGATACAAGGTCAAAGGAAATGGAAGCCTTATTATCAGAGTTGCAATCTATCGATATGAAAGCGGAAGAAGGAACGTTTTCTCCTGATCTGATCTCAAATAGAACTCAGATTGTTCAAAATATTTCAACCAGAGTGCTTGAAGATGAGATTGCCTAGAGACAGCGGTCGCGGTCTAAATGGATTAAGGAAGGGGACAAGAATACTAGCTTCTTCCACAGCATCGCTAGCGCTCGGCTTAGGCTCAACAAGATCAGCAACATCGAGGTTAACGGCTCCATAACTGAAGACAGAAAGCTTATTGAATCAGAGGCCATTAGTTTTTTTAGCAATCTCCTTCAGGGAGAGAAATGGATCAGACTGGGATTAGACTTCTTGCAGTTAGATAGGCTAGCAGCTGCAGATGCCACCTGTCTTGAAGCCCCCTTCTCGTTGGAAGAAATCAAGGCGACGGCGGACTCAGTGAGGGGGGACAGGGCCCCCGACCCTGATGGCTTCCCTATTTTTTTCTCCCAGAAATTCTGGGATACTATCAAGGTTGATTTCATGGCTTTTTGCAGAGAGTTTCACGACAGAGGCCGCCTCTCTAAAAGCCTCGAGGCTTCTTTCATCGCCATAATTCCCAAATTCCAGCGGACGTCAAATTTCAAGGATTTTAGGCCGATAAGTCTGAGTAGTGGGCCATACAAAATTTTGGCAAAAGTGTTGTCCACTTGGCTGAAGAATGTGATCGTGAAAGTCATCTCAGATAATCAAATTGCCTTCATCCCGGGCACGCAGATTATCGATAGTGCTCTTATAGCGTTCGAATGCTTAGATTCCATTCACAAATCCAAATCTAAAGGCATCTTATGTAAGTTAGACCTTGAGAAGGCTTATGATCACGTCGACTGGGCCTTCCTCCAGTATATGCAAGCTCGTATGGGATTCGAGGAGAAATGGATAAGATGGATTGGAGAGTGCGTCGGGTCCGCCCATTTTTTAGTCCTCTTTAACGGTAGTCTGAAAGGTTTCTTTAAGAGCTCTAGAGGTCTTCTCCAAGGAGATCCTGTATCTCCTTTCCTGTTTCTTATTGTGGTTGAGGCCCTATCCAAAATGATTATCAAAGGCCAAGAAGAAGGAATTCTAAGCGGCATCAGAATAAAAGGTCTCGATAATCCGATCTCTCACATCCAATTTGCCGATGACACGTTGCTTTTTAGCGAAGCCAATCAAGATAAGTTGAGTAACCTTCGTACTACAATTCGCTGCTTTGAGGCAGTTTCCGGTCTTAGGGTAAATCTGGCCAAATCCAAACTGTTTGGGGTGAATATGGATCCGGAAGTCAGCAGGACTTATGCCGATTTTTTTGGTTGTTTCGAAGGCAGATTCCCGACATCTTTCGTTGGTCTCCGTTTGTGCATGGGTCTTCCCCCTAAATCTTTATGGGATAAAGTCATTGACCGATTCGAAAAATATCTGGCTAAATGGAAGTGTAGATACTTATCGTTTGGGGGTCGCATCACTCTTATCAAATCAACGTTATCTAATCTCCCTCTATACTTCATGTCTCTATTCAAATGCCCTGCTTCAATTCTGGCTACCCTTGAGAAATTGAGACGCGACTTTCTATGGCATGGGAAAGAGGAGAAAAAGAAATTCCATTTAGTTGAGTGGAAGGTAGTGTGTCAGCAACATAAAGATGGTGGTGCATGGCTAAAAAGTCTTAAATCTATGAACAAAGCTCTCCTTGGTAAATGGACTTGGCGATTGGGGAACGAAAATGGGCGTCTTTGGAACAAGCTAATCAAAAGCAAGTATGGTAGCTCTTGGGGCGGATGGTGGTCTAAAGATTCCTCTTCTTATAAAGCATCGGCTTTATGGAGGGGCATTCTTTCTTTGAAAAAAAAAAGGTTCTTCAAGGGGTTGATTTTGCTATTCGTAACGGTCGCAAAGTCCGCTTTTGGGAAGATTCTTGGGTGGGAGACTCTCTCCTCAAAGATGACTTTCCAAATATCTATCGTATTTCTCATAATCAGAACTCTTCAGTTGCTGATTTCTTCTCTGTTTCCGATGGAAATGTGGTCTGGAACCCAATTTGCAGGAGGAATCTCCAGGACTGGGAGGTTTCCGAGTTCGTGGCCCTCCTTGAACGGATTTCTAAGAGCAAACTGAACATCCTAAGTGAAGACAAAGTAACTTGGAAAGCTGAAAAAACAGGTCTCTTTTCGGTCAAATCCTTTTACAAAATTCTGGTAAGCTCTCGCTCCCTTGAAGATGATATCTCTACAAGCCAGATTTGGTATCATGCGGCCCCTCCAAAGGTTTCTTTCTTTGGGTGGTTGGTTGGTAAAAACAAGGTTCTTACTATCGACAACTTGAGGAAAAGGGGCATGATCCATCCGAATATCTGCCCTTGTTGCATGGCGAACGAGGAGATGGTAGATCACTTGTTTATCCACTGTCCCTTCATCCATCATATCTGGCCTCATATCTTGGGTCCCTTCGGCATCAATTGGTCCTTTCCTTTCTCCTCAGCCCAATTACTTATGGCGTGGCATGGTGTCAGCCTAGGTAAACAGAGGACCCCTATTTGGAGACTAGCCCTCCTGGCTACCTGGTGGACAGTTTGGGAAGAAAGAAATGGAAGAATTTTCAGAAATGAATCTAAGTGGAGCGAATCTCTTGTTTGAAGAGCTAAACAGTTGATCATAGATTGGGTTGTTAATGTTGATTCTCTTAAGGGTTGTAATGTTTTCTTCTTAGGAGACTAGGTGGTTCGCTTTCTCAGCGTCCCCTCTCCTTTTGTCTTGTTTTTCTTTTCTGCTTTTAATGAAATCTTTGTTATCCTTCAAAAAAAAAAAAAAAACCTGTTAAGTGCATGTGATATACAACTCTTCCAAGGGTTTGGCCCCACCATGGGGATTTGCAAAAATCAGCCCCATCTACTCATATGGTGAGGCACCATTGAAAACAATTTCTAGCCATTTGATAAATAGCAAAATACAAGTGTGCCCACTCGATGAGTATATGTGGCTGATTTTTGCATAAGATGATCCTCATGATGAGGCCAACCTATTGGATGGGGTAGCTGTCACACACACTCGATAAGGTTCGTAGTTATGCACTGGGTGGACCGTAACTTATAGTCCAACCAGTTGGAGTCATTAGTTGATTAATGCATATTATTATGGCTAAAACTAATTTATTACCAATTGGGTACTGTACTGCATTAGGTACCCGACTTGACTTGTATTAAATGGGTCAAAAAGAGTTGATCCAAATCCGATCCAAATTTTTAACAGGTCTGAAAAAATGGATCTGGTGCATTGGCTTTTGCATGTTTTTTTCCTAATTCCATTGCATTGCTAACAATATCCTTCATTTTCATGTCCATACTGACCTCATCCATCTAGACGAGTGGGTCACAAAAGGTTTTCGATGTCTCTATGGCTGGTAATTTTTGCATGTTGTGTATCAGTCATCGTTTCCAGGTTGCTGGTCTTACAAGTTAATGATATTTAGGTCGTACCTTGTTTTTGTCTTTATTTGTTTCCCTCGCTCAGGTAGATTTTGTTCATCATCCTAGCCATGCCCCAGCCGTTTGTAGTTGGCTTTGCAATTTCCTGTTTTCCCATTTGATGCCCCATCCTTGGTTTCTGAATGAACCTTCATATCTCTCCTCACCATGACCCCTTAGGTCCTACTCTCATCCTCCGAAACTCCTCCCCAACATGACTTGTATTGAATGGGTCAAAAAGAGTTTATCCGAATCTGATCCAAATTTTTAATTGGCCTAAAAAAAGAGTTTTTTCCCACTATAAAATTCACTTTTAACCCACCAACTTTTTTTAACGTCGAAAACTTTACTTTCCAATTCTAAACTGGTGTTGTACAGATTGACTATTTTTAGACAAAAATACCCTTGTTTTTTGGGTTATTTTCCTTTCATTCAGATATACCCAAAAACCTAAAAACCCATCTTCTTTTCTTCGTTTTTCTTCCTGAAATATCCAGTTATTGTCATTTTACATCTGCAATCTTTCTCAGGGTTCTATTCATTGCTTCAAATCGGTCGCATTGATAAACTTGGAATCTTCCGGGTTTTGTCCATAAGGGTTTTCTTCAATCTTTCAAAGGGTTCTAAATCATGTTTCACTTCAATGCACTTTTCTTCTTTTTCTTCTTGAACTTGGGTTTCATTGGTATGGTGGCTATGGGAGGTAAGGAAGAACAATTAATGTATTTTTTTCGCAGTTAATGAAAATTTACCGAGTACATGTGCAAATTCACCTAGTACTCGGTCAAATTCACCTAGTAATCAGTCAAATTCAACTAGTGATTCTCCGAGCACTCGGTCAAATTCACCTAGTACTCGTTGAAAATTGACTGACAACTCGCTGAAATTGACCAAGAACTCGCATAAATTAACTGAGATCTCATTGAAATTGATCGAGAACTCGGTGAAATTGACCGAGAACTCGTTGAAATTGACCGAGAACTTGCTAAAATTGACCGTGAACTCACTGAAATTGACAGAGAACTCGAGAAAATTGACCGAGAATTCACTGAAATTGATCAAGAACTTGGTGAATTTCACCTAGTAATTCACCAAGTAATTGGTCAAATTCATCGTACGCTAACGTGTTTGTTCTCAGTTAATGGCTGTGATAATCATCATCTGCTCTTATGGTAGGGAGTTATATGTGAAAACAATGGATACATGTACAAGGGTGGAAAGTCAAAAAGTATTGCTTTGAGTGTCGGGACTACATATGAGGAGCATCTATCTAAAATGTATATGATTATTAAGAGTACACCGAATGATTATGATATTAGGATGAAAGTATTGTACCCTTGCTCAAACCAATCAATCTCTCCATTTAAAATTGAAAACGACAAAGATGTGCGAGTTTCTTGGCAGCATAGTTGGAACATTCAGATACATACATCCAAATGTGAATAGATGGCATCACCTTTATCTACAAGAGTACATGCGCCTTCATCATCCACCACCGATGACAAATGTGTACGTCTAAGTGACATTCCACTGCTCGAGTTGCCTTGAACATCAAACTTCATGATTGGTTAAGTTAACGTGCCTTTCGAGGATGATGCATTCATCAATGCAGATCTGTCAGAATATTCGGATTTATTGGATGACCTGATTGAGATAGTCGTTGGACAAATGTTTAAGTACAAGAGACAGTGTTAGTGTGTTTTGAGCCAATATGCAATTTGCAAAAACTTTCAATATAGGATCTTATACTCGTCATCAAAGAGATTCACTGTGTTATGTTTCGAAGATAATTGTGAATGGAGGGTTAATGCATCTAGGGTGAATGATGCGGGGATATTCAAAATAAGGACTTACATGTCCTAACACACATGTGGCATGTCATGGATGAAGAGCGATCACCGGTAAGCAAGTAGTAAGTTAGCCAATGAATTGGTTATTAGTCGTATTGAGCAGCGCATGAGATTAAGGCCGAGTGACATTATATTGGCTATGCATGAGAAATATAATATTCTTATCAGTTATAAGAAGTCATGGAGGGCTAAGGAGATTGCAATCAAGCGCGTAATGGGATCTTATGAAGACTCTTACAATGAACTCCCTTCCTATTTGCATGAGTTGAGGAGGGCCAACCCGAGGACGGTGACAGCCGTGCTTGTTAACCTAGAGACGAGCAGGTTCGAGAGATGTTTTATTGCTCTTGGACAATGTGTTAGAAGTTTTCAAAATTCTTTACGAAGGGTCTTGGCTATCGATGGGACACACCTAAAAGGTAAATACAATGGCGTTCTATTCGTTGCTACAACCTTGGATGGAGACAATCATATTTTCCTAATGGCCTTTGGCATCAGGGAATCAAAAAACAATAACAGTTGGAATTGGTTTCTTACCCACCTCAATTGTACGTTAGGATCTCTTCCGAGTCTTGTCATTATATCAGACCGCCATAAAGGTTTAATGAAGTCTCCGAAGTCTTCCAAGATGCAATCCATGGATACTGCGCATACCATATTTACAGAAACTTGGTTGACACATTTAAAGGCAAGTCGTTGGAAATTTATTGTTGGCGGGTTGTAGAGATGTGCAGGAAGTTGCCTTCGAAAAGTTAATGCATGATATCGAAATAGCCAACCCCGCGATACATGCATGGTTGACAGAAATAGGATACGAAAGATAGACATCTTCACACTTTCCAAGAAAAATATTCAACTTGGTCACTACAAATATACTGGAGTGCGTTAATGCTTTGTTCAAAGAAGCTCGAGAATACCCTGTGACTATACTGATAAAGACGATCAAATTTAAGATATAAGAAATGTTTTACAAGAGGAGAATCTGCATCATCATTTACTGGACCGTTGACTCCATGGGCCAAGGAACAATTAAAGGGTCTTATACCGAAGGTGCGAGATGTCCGTTGTCATGCAATTTCTCGAAACGAGTATTATGTTGTGGGAGATTATAATGATACAATTAAGCTCAGTGAGCTTTCGTGTACATGCCACGAGTTTGACATCAAATGGTTCCTTTGTTTGCATGTTCTTTCAGCATGTATAAACTATAATCTTCCTTATTATACCTACTGATCCCCATTATATACGGTACAAAATTACCAAATCACATATAGCGAATCAATGTACCCAGTACGTGACAAAAGCCAATGGGAAATATCAAACGAATTCAGAAACTATTGTGCGAAAATTAAACCCACACAACTTAAGAGGTCAGCAGGAATGCCAAAAAAGATAAGAATTCCTTCACGTGGAGAGGAACGGAAAACAATAAAGTGTGGAAGGTGCAAACAAACGGGGCATAATCGATGGAGGTGCAACTTTCCAATAGCAGAAGAATAATGTATTTTGTAATGTATTTTATGTTTGAATGTAATGTGATGGTGAATGATTCAATTACAAGACGTCTCTAAAAATGATTGAAATTATGGATTTACTACTACAATTGAGACTTGGAAATAAAAGTAATAATCATGAAAGGGGATATTGACCCTGAATATGACTTTGACGAATATGAGGAAATCAACCCATATTCCTTTTCCTCATCCTTCACATAGATCGACATGTTTTATTTGCCATGAGAACATTGAATGATTCTTTCAAGAAGTCACGCATTGCAAGTATAATCGAATAAATTCACCTTTGTAAAACCTAAACCCGATGATTACAAGTACTAAGTCAATTTCATCGAGTTCTCAATCAATTTCACAGAGTTCTCAGTCAAATTTAGCGAGTTCTCGGTTAAATTCACTGAGTTCTCGGTCAATTTCACCTAGTTCTCGAACAATTTCATCAAGTTCTCGATCAATTTATCCAAGTTCTCGATAAATTTCACCGAGTTCTAAGTCAATTTCATCGAGTTCTCTGTCAATTTCAACGAGTTCTTGGTCAATTTAACAGAGTTCTCGGTCATTTTGACAGAGTTCAAGGTGAATTTCACAACGCCAAGTGCAAACATCCATTTTGATCTCACAATTCAAGTAAAATTTGTGCAATTGAAGTGAAAAACAGGAAAGTGCTTCATTAACATTAGCAAACGTGTCTATTACATTGTTTCCTTACAAAATAACCCTGGTAACACCTAAGCTACAACACGACAATACATGAAAGGAAAAGAAACACTAACTCCTAAACATCATGCGAAGAGTGTATTTAACATCAAACGACCCCTAAGATCTACTGATCGGCGGAGTCAGGCGAGGGAGGGGGCGCACCTTCCTTTTGCACGCAACACAACGCCGTCTTTAGTGTGCGGTACATCTTACACACCTTGCACTTCAGGTACTGCTAATCCTCTTTCATCTCGGCCACCTTGGCCTCGAGTGCACCTAGATGCTCCTGTATGCCCCGAGGTGCAAGTGGCCCCACGTCTTCTCTCTCGACTTTAGCTCATGTCTCATCCCCACCCTCTTCGTCTTCACCTTCCTCTTCTTCCTCACTCTATCCTTTTTCTTCATCTATCTCATCCCCAAATTCTTTGATCTGTGCCCTCTGTTGCTTGGGGCCACATCCCATGCAGTTCAATGTATCTTTGATTACCAACTTAACCGGTTCAGGTTCACTGCTGGATCCCTCGAATCCATGCTGTCGGGCCATCCTGCAAACGAGGTGGCCAAATGAGAGGCCCAACCCATCGCGATGCGATGCTGGGGCCGTCACAATTTCGTAAAGGATAACTAAGGTAAGGCACACATCCTCCCCCCGCCCTACCTAGTAGAGAAGCTCTACCATGTAGGTGAAGCACTCCGTTTCCTGCTCTTGGATACACTTTATATGTGAAGATGTGGTGGAGCAGTCGGTGCATTATTGTCATACATGAGGCGAGTATGCTACTCTCTCTCCTCCACTCAACTAGCTTGCCACACAAACTCATCGTACGCTCATTCCAGCGTTGCATTGTCTTCAAGTTCTTCATGCCAATCTGGACTCTTCCCCATGGCATGTTAAGTACTTGTCCGATGGCTTCTACGTCGATGTGGACTGCTCGCCCACCGTAGTTAATGTCAAATCCCAGAGGGTCGAGCTTTGGATTTCGGATTTGGGTGTAGAACAACCGTACTTATCCCGCATCGGCCCGATAATTCCCTTTAAATATGGGTGCCCAACCGAGGTGCAAGAGTCGGTCTAGCACCTCGTACTCGCCAAATAGACTGTTGTCCACTGTGACTTCGAAGACTACTTTTCGGCCCTGATATTGACCCGCATCCACTACGGGCTGAGCCGGTTGATCCAACGTAGCTCTCGGTGGGATCCACAACGAAATCCCCGCTTGCCGGTCATTGGCCCTTTTCGTCCCCCTTTCACGGCTCGGCCCCGCCTCATCGGGGGCTGCTCTCTTCTTCCCCATGAGGGAAAGAATCAAAGGAATGACCAAATATGAGAAAAAGGTTGCAATAAAACCCATTTTCTTGCTAGGGTTTTCGGATTTTTGGTGAAGAATGAAAGATGGAGTGGTGGGGAAGGAAAAATGAGCTTGGGAAGAAGAAAGGAATGCATTTGACAGTGGTGCCGCTGTCATCTGACTCTTTCTAACGGTGGTGCCGCCGATCCGGCGATGACACCTCCGTGCGTCTGTGCTGTTTTGGCAGTGTGCTGCCAATGGAGCCGTGGTGCCACTGCCCACTGTCTAGTTTTGGTCTATTTTGGGGTTTTTGGCGGTGGTGCCGCCGACTTGGTTGAGATCTTAGTCATTGATGCCCATATAGGCATAACAGGCGTCTGGAAGAAAGAGTGGGCAATGCTGTAAGGCAGTGGCATAATTACATTGCATTGCTAACAATATCCTTCATTTTCATGTCCATACCGACCCCATCCATCTGGATGAGTGGGTCACAAAAGGTTTTCGATGTCTCTATATCTGGCCATTTTTTGCATTTTGTGTGTCAGTCATCGTTTACAGGATGCTGGTCTTACGAGTTAATTATATTGATTATACCTTGTTCTTGTCTTTATTTGCTTCCCTCGCTGAGGTAGAATCTGTTCATCATCCTAGCCTTTCCCCAGCCACTTGGTGTTGACTTTGCAACTTCTTGTTTTGCCAACCAACCCCATTGAAGGCCCCATCCTTGGTTGCTGAATGAGCCTTCATATCTCTTCTCACCATGTCTCCGTATGTCTTACTCTAATTGTCCTTTCAACCCCCTCAACCCTGTTCGGTGTTCACCTTCTTGCTGTAGCTGTCTCTAGTTTTCATTGCACATGACTAAACTATCTAAATATCCCCTCCATTTAATCTCTTACTGGGACTGCTCTTAAGCTGCTATGGATGATTTAATCCTTATCTTTGTAACACTGAAGTACTCAATCCCTGTTCATGCTACCTTCTAACCGCTCAATCCTCCGTATACAACTAAGCCTGTCAAATGACTTTCTAATATAATTTCATTTAAGTTTCATAGGTATTCCATGATCACAAAGCACTTCAGAGGCACATCTCCACTTCATCCGCCAAACTATATGCCTATTGGAAGAAGCAACCTCATTGATGTCTTTTTTAATAGAGTAGGTAACAAAATATATTGCATTGAGGGATTTCTTGAATTTTGATTTCAACTGTAACTGTTCCTACAGCTTTCAAAAAAAAATGTAACCATTCCTGCTAAAATTGCATTCTAAATGTTCCATTTGGTCCTGCTTTTTTTATTTTTATTTTTTATGCTCTAGATTCTGGAGCTTTCTTCCAACCTCCTATTTAGCATTTATCTGCTTCTATGGTCTCATCAACCAAAACCCCATGTCATATGCAAACACTGTATATCATGTGACTTGATCCTTCACATTAGCAGTTAATTCATCCATATCCATAACAAGTGCAAAAAGGTAGGGGGGCTTAACCTTAATGTTAGCCCTAGATGAAGACCCATGGCTACTGGGAACCCATTTGTCTCACCAGGGCCTGTTCTTACACTTCCAATGGCACCGTCATGCATATGATGTCGATATGTCCTCTTGGGACCCTTTTTCTCCACATCACCTACCAAATAACCTTTTGAAGTACTCTTATCTTCCGCTTTCCCCAGCTGTATAAAAACCACATCTTGATTCTTCCTCTTTTCTCTATACTCCACAATCAATTGTCCAAGTAGAAGAATAGCTTCAATTATTGCTCTCCCTACTAGAAAGACGAACTGAGGATAACCTTATTTCTTGTCTTAATCTTTGTTCTACCTCCCTCCTTGAGGTCGAATTTAGTTCTAAACTTGAAATAAAATGCCCATAGAGTGTTAACTTTGTTCCTGCCATGTACACTAGTGAAGCGACCTTAATAAATCGATTAGTTGCAATGGCATGTGCAATGTATGTGGAGACACTTCCCTGTTCATGCACCCCTAACTTAATAAATCGATTAGTTGCAATGGCATGTGCAATTCCAACAAGCACACAAACTGTACACAGACATTGTGTTCTCTATGTCCTGGCACCTTTACTTGTTTTGATAGCATAAATCTTTTCTTATTGTTCGAATTTCATCTCTAACCCTTATCAAGTGCATTAATGCTGGGCATTTGAGCCTCTGGGCATTTGAGCCTCTCTCTCTCTCTCCCTCTCTCTCAATTTTCCATCTATGTTAGGTGGCATCTCTCGTCTAATGATAGGACCAGCGACATCAATAGTCTGGGTCACAGACACAGATCAGGTGGTGTTGCCCAACACCACCCCCAGCAATGTTGTGTCGATGTGTTGTGCACCATGGGGCACAACATGATGTATATGTTTTATATCAATGCCGTCCATCCTTTTTGGCCCCTCATTTTAGGGCATGAACCCAAAAAATGAAGCAGATCTGAAGCTTAAGTGGTCCACACCACAGGAAACAGTGGTGATTGATCAGCCACTATTAAAAACTTCATAGGGGCAACAAAAGGTTTGGATCAGGCTGATATTTGTGTTTTCCCTTCATCCAGGTCTGAGTGTCCTTATCAACAGGTTGGATGACAAATAAACACTACAGTGGGCTCTAGCAAGGTTTCATCAGTGGGTGTCATTAACCCTACTGTTTCCTGTGGTGTGGTCCAGGTGAGCTTCGGATCAGCTTCATTTGTAGATTCATGCCATAAAACAAGCTGAAAAAATGGATGGGAGGGCATGGATATAAAATATGTATATTGCATTGGGCCCCACAGTGCCCAACACATCAACATGCCACTGTTGGGGGTGGTGTTGGCAACACCACTTAATCTGTGTCCCCGGATCCGCCCACTTTTTTAGAGTCCTGTGTATCAGCAAGATATACGTTTGATGAGGCTGAAGACCCTATGAGATTTCCCACATCTGGAACATTTTCTTCTTGATTTTACATTTAAACACCTGTGCAGGTCAATTTTGCAGTGGTCTCTGTGGACCAATTTCTCAGAAGGCCCAAGCAGTTCTCCCCTCAGGCGTTGAAAGTGGCTCTAAATGATCAGTTTCAGAAATTCATGTGCTCCATAAAAAGAACCAATCTCAACTTATTAACCCCCAAAGGGAACTCTTCCATACTCTCCGAGGGTTCCATCCAGCATGTGCATCTGAAGAACAATGGTTCAGAAAATGGGTGAAGTATGGCTGTTGGAACAGCTAGTGTATGATGGCATGGTCTGGTTGAAGTGGATCACGGAGGCGTCTTGATGCCTTGTTGCACGAGCTATCCTGTATGCTAATGTACCGCAGTAAACCCATCCAAGTGTAAGCAGTTTCACAAATGTGATATGTTCAACTACAGAAATAGTTATGTTGCTAGCTCAAAAACCACCGTTTTGAAACCCAAGTTTGGGCCTGTTTGATGGGAACTAGCGAGCTTCCTTGCCACCATAATCAGGATTTTGGAATGTTGAAACAGCTGAATTGGCCATTCCATCAAACCAGAGTGACAATGGGTGGAGTATGAAATATGATCTGTTATTCAAGTCTTTTAATATGATTTTAACATGGTAGTTAAAGGTCCTTTTGGATGTGCCCCAGATCTCCATTTGAGCAGATATCCATGGGTGAAACCACATCCCAGCGGGGTGTGTTATACCCCAACTTGAAATTATCGGAACACTGGAAACTGCAGAAGATTACACTCATTCCCCGGTTTTAACTTGCTCAATGTGAAATCGCAACAGTGCTCAAAGCAAAAATTGGAAACCTGGGTTTATTTGTTCAACTGATAAACCCTAGGCCATTGAGGGGATCCCTGCATGCTTCCGCTCTCCGCTTTGTGAATGCACTGACAAGTGGCCCCAATCCATTGTCATTATATTCTCATTTTGGTGCTGATTTTGCTTAGTATTGCCTTTAGAAAAATCTATTTTATTGGTCTGGGTTCAATCTTGTGTCGCATGTTAGGCTGTTAACAGGTTGGGTCCTAGAGTACTCATACGGGGAGTGATTGGATCTGGGTCCTGTAAGGTTGGGTCTCATTCTGTAAGACCTGGATCTGATGGGTCATGGGTTCCTGTTGGGTATCCATTGGGTCTTTGGACCTTGGTTTAAAGTTGGGTTCTCTGGATCGACAGGCAGGCACTTAGAAATTGCACACATCAACTTAAATTAAGCCATCTGAATTGTGGGATCCACCAAAAGTCAGGTTTGTTGAACAATTCTGACCTTGGATTAATGGGCATTTGTGTGTTGAATTCATGCAGTTGAACATTTTTATCTCGGCCATCCACTGAATATTCACAAATCAGTTAGTTTTGGAATAAAATCAGTGTGATTTTTGGTTTGCAGGCCATCTAAATCGGGTCCCACAACTTGGACAGGTATATCTAAAGATGCCAACATGCTGCGTCCAAATGGTCATGCCACTCTGCTGGAGGTGTCAAAGCTTTTCTCTCTTTCCCACCCACGTCCATGTCTAATGTAATGCGGTGCAATGTTCTTACTAAAAACTCAATAACAGCCATCGGCTAGGGCACACACGCCACACTTATGCCTGAAATTAGCATCCAGTGACTCATTAAAACCAGTAGGTGGGCTTGCACATAGATGTAGACCCGAGTCTTTATGGCCTATGTGCTAACTGGCTTAGTTGTCACCGCCTTGACTGTAAAGCCATTTGAGACAATGAATCACTGAGCTATACCCATTGCATGTGGCTCTAATTCCCCACTATGGTAGAGTTTATAGTGGAGATGTACACGAACCAAGTTAGCTTGGTTAACTTGCTTGACTTAACTCAGCTTGAAACTGAGTTTGAGCCAAGCCGAGGTGATTTTTTGAGCTTGAAAAAATTTCCATCAGAGTCCGAGCTAAAAAGAGCTCGGCTCGACACAGATCGGGTTCACTTAATATAAATATTTTGTAAATATTTATATATTTAAATAAATTATATTATATTATATATTATATACTTTAAAAACCCTAAAACTTAAACTCGAACTCACTCGTAGGCTCGAAAGATCGAGTTCATGCTCGGCTCGAGCTGGCCCAAGCTACTGACCAAGTCGCCGAGCTCGCCAGTCAGGTTCAAAGACTGTAGAGCCAAGTTCAAGCTAGGATAGCCTGCTGGCTGAGCCAAGCCGGGTCAAGCTCGGCTCAATTTGGCTTGTGCACAGCTCTAGTTTATAGCCATAAGCACAGCTTGTCTTAAAATTTTTGTAGCAGTCTAGGCAATGAACAAAAGAACCAAACCATTTCAAAGGAGATGATTGCATCACATGTTAAGTATTTGGGTAGATATATGAGATGAAGATGAAATGGCATATCATTGACAATCAGATGTAGCAACGTACAAGGACGAATGTAATCAGATGTCCGAGTTTAGGATAAGTTCCAACCCACATAGGTGTGATGTTTCTTACATCGGAATAACCCCATCATCAAACAGTCCTATAATATTATCCATGCCGGTTGCACTACCAGATCAAGCAAAGTCACTATTGCTTGTTGTTTGCTCGTATAAGAATGGGAGAGAGAGCAGTATAATATATTCCCATTGAGAGAACCATTACGGTTTCTCGTTAACCCACTTTTTAAGCTACAAAATCTGGTTTTCAGAAAAGAACATTTATAAAGATGGACTGAGTCAAGAAACATTACAAGAAGTTAAAAAAAAAAAGCATGTGTACTCTTTCACTCGTGTGCACATTCACATGCTTGAGTTCGCACACACATGTGAGGATCTAGCTTAACACATGGAAAGGCGGATCGTCTATGTATCAATAATAAAGATTCAACACAACAATCTTAAGGCGTATTTGATTGGGAAGATATTCCCGATGCCTTAATATTGCTGATGAAAATCTTGCTCTTCCACACCTCACACCTCTTAGTAGAATTAGGGTTTTCTCACTTATGTGGGTGAGTGGAGCAAGACATCTATTTGTAGAAAAGATTGCTAGAGAAGCTTACACATCATACTTTTCTTTTTTTAGAGTCTCCACACCATAAGTTTCTATATCCAGCTTAATAACCGTGTATCGGGACCATGGTTCAGGTGTCTTGTCCCAAACCTATTAACAATGATTACAACCATAGTGGGTTTCACTGAATCGCTCAATCTGAATAATCTAAGGGTCAAATCTAAACATGTGATCACGTGTGGTCCGCCTTATAAAAGTTTTAGAAAATATAGTCATCATATAATTAGTTCAATATTTACGAGTTTGTATATTTCAAAATATAGGCAAAAACTTTTTGGCAATCGAATTAATAATCGACATCTATTGGTGGAAGTTTGAAGGCAAAAAGTTTTAGGGGTCATTTGAATGCTTGAAAAATCCGGCTTTTTACATCATTGAAGCCAGTTGGATGTTTGTAATTGCCTGTAAATTCATTATAGGCTGTAAATACATTATAAGTTATGGAGGATTTTAAAATCCTGACATTTTATGATATTTTGTATTACAAGTCATCTGTTTACAAACTCAACCATCTCTTCTTTATTTATGTTTTTTTAATAAAGAGATTTGCAGCTGGTGGCCTTTCCCGTCACCCCATTGGTTGCAGCCAATAACTAGTTATAAACGCTTTACAACTAAGTTAAATGAGACAAACTCTGCACACTTTATACTCGAAAAGAATTTTAGGTGTAAAATATTTACAACTTAAAATTTTATAAGCATCCAAATGAATTCTTCCCTAAGTGAAGATATCATTTACATAAAAATTACTAAAAAAATGAAGGATTTGGAGAAATTATGAATTATTTTAATGCACTATTTGATTAGGTGTGTACGTTATTTATTATTCATGTTTGTAGATAACTTTCCATTTTAATTAAAATTTGTATTTTAATCTTATTTATATGCTACAATACCACCAGGATGCATGCACACACATTTATATAGTTGTAGTTTTTTCCTCTTTTTTTTGAGTCAAAACTATATTAAACCCAAACCTTTCATTTTCCCCATTTTCAACATTTTCATTGTCTTTATGAAATTTTGACACTCATTTTTAAACTTTACAACTTCGAACAAAGCACAAAAAATCCACGGATGGTTGTTTTGTCATAGAACATTTCGTAACCTAACCCATTATCGAACGGCAATGTCCTGATTTCTCCCCTGTCAATAGGCTGCTAATGCCCTAGTTCTCAGCTCGGATTTTGAATTGTTTTGCTCAGGAATATTCAAAATTTTGATTTTGCTTGGCCTGAGATTGGCCCATTGAGAGCTCTACATATCAATCAGTCTTGGCAACGCGATGAATTGTAAAACGAGGGATCAACAACCAATTGTCTAAGATTAGTGGGGTCCAAAATTGGATGGTGAGGATCCTCTGATGGGTGAGATTTTCCATCATGGGTCCCACCAAATGAATGCTTGCAGACACCCGGAGGGAGGGGTTCACGTAAAAGCTAAGGGCGTGTTTGGCCGGACCGATCCCACGGTAATGGGTGGGATGGGATTCAAAAAACATCATTATTACCCATGGTAGGGACTGTTCCTTGCTACCATGGGATGAGCTTAATTACCTTTTTTGTTTGTAATACGGTGGTACATTGAAAGGATATACCTACCATCATTTGAAACTATTGACAATAACATACATGTGTTATATCTAAACCGTTCCGTTGTTTTGTAACCTCATTTTATGCATGAGCCTAAAAATGAGGCAGATTCAAAACTTATGTGGCCCCAAAGAAATTTTCAACGGTAAGTATTCAATCCCCATTGCTTTCTATGGTGGGGTCCACTTGAGCTTTAGATCTACCTGATTTTTTGGCCCATGCTCTAAAATGATCTCAAAAAATGGGTGGACGGTGTGGATATAGCCCACACATCATAGTGGGACCTACAAAACTTTCTAACATTGAGTGATATTAGCACGGGACCGATACGATTCCATCTAGCCCACTTCCAAGCTTTTCCACTCTTCCCAAACATGAAGTGGAATTGGCACAGGACCAGATGCAATTCCATCCCACCTAAGCCCATCTAATCCAGCCGGCCAAACAGGCCCTAAAAGCTTTCATCAAGCATTGGATATTTCTTCCCACAAATGGGGAGCCTATCACGTGTTACCTGCAGTGGGTGTTTCCCTGACCGTGGGGCCCACCTTGACGTATGTATTTCTTCATCAGTTTTTCCACCACATTTTAGGACAAGGTCCCAAAATGATGCAGATCCAAATCTCAAATGTCTGCACAGAAACAGTGGTTATTGACCGTTAAAAACTTTCTGCGGCTCCAAAAGTTCTGAGTCAAGCTAGTATTTATGTTTTCCCTTCATTCGGGAATAACCTTTTTTATGGTGGGGCTTAGGGAGTTTTTAATGGTGGACGTTTAATGACCACTGTTTCCAATGGTGTGTTCCAATTGAGATTTGGATCTGCTTCATTTTTGACAAAATGTCTAAAATGAGCCGAAAAAACTAATGGACGGTGTGGATATATAACACATAAATCAAGGTGGGCCCCACGGTCAGGGAAATACCCGATGCACCTAATCCGCTCCGCATCCCCACAAATGTAAATTTATTTATTTATTTATTTATTTTTATTATTTTATTTTTATTTTTTTTGTGGTTAGCTTGTTAGTACACACCCATTTACAGTTCACACGAACCATGTTAGCCACCCCCACTAGGGATCGATACCAAGACCTCAAGCGGTGAAACGAGGTATATCAGTCTGCCAGTTGAGCTATGGATCCGGGTGTCCCCACAAATGTAAATCGCAGGCTATCCAGCGAGGTGGGTGGGACCCTGACTGTGGAGCTGACTGTGATGTATTTGACTACATCTACGCCGTCCATCTGTATTGAATGCTCATTTTAGGGCATGATCCAAAAAATGAAGTAGTTCTAAATCTCAGATAGGCTATAGTACAGGAAACAGTGCTGATTGACCATTAAAAACTTCTTGTGGGCCACAAAAGGTTTGGATCAAGATGATATTTGAATGGCCTTTTTATCATGTGTTTGTGACCTTATCAACATGTTGGATGGCAAGTAAACTTCTCGATGGAATTCGTGAAGTTTTTAATGGTAGGGATTCAATCATGGATGTTTCCTGTGGTGTGGTCCACTTAAGATTTGATTCAACTTCATTTTTGGGATCATGCCCTAAAATGATCTTTCAAAACGGTTAGACGGTGTGGATTTAAGACACATACATCACTGTGAGCCCCACAGTGAGTCTCACCTAATCCGCTCCCTAGATCACGACGCGAATACGTAACTCATATACATGCCACTTGTCAACGTTGACTTTCTGCTCAGGGACTCAGCACACCTCTTCACATGTTTCCCACGCGAGGGTCCGATAGGGACTGGAATGGTCTACAGCAACTGTTTTACGTAGCTGTGTAAAACACCCAACCTCTGTGGGGCCCACCCTATTGTATATCTAAATCCACTCTGTCCTTTACTTGAGAACCCTAATTTTAGCCGTACATACAAAATATCAACCAGATAAAAAACTCATATGCACCACACCAATTCGAACACTAAAATTACTCCTAAAACCTTTAAATCGGTGTGGCCAACCTAAGTTTTGGGTCAGGGTTGTTTTTGTATCTTCACTTAATCCTCTTTAGCTACACCTGATTAACGGGATTTGATGAGAGATAGACCCCGTAGTGTCCCCACGCGCAAACCTATGGTAGGCATTCCATCTCTATTTCTCCCCCTCGCGTGTTCGACCTGGACTGTGGATCTAAATGAATTTTCTCTCCGGAGACTAAAATAGAGTATAGAATCCGATGGACGGATTGGATTTTAAATATAATATTGTGGGCCCACAGAGGCGCTGCGAAAACAGGTATTGTAGAGAAAGAGCCGTAGCGCAAAATCGTCACCCTCCACCTGTCATATCATGCAACCAAATGGGGAAGGAATGAGCCTCCCTTGTTTAATAAATGGAAGTTAGGTGTGCGAATCACATGAAAGTGAGCACAAGTTGCCACGAGACCGTTTGGACATGCAAGTCAGATAATTCCCAATTGTCAGCGTGGCACGTGGCAATTAGTAATATGGCATGGCCATGGTTTCACGGAAATCCCAATCCATCTTGAAAGGGAAGAAATGCAAAAAAATCCCATTAATGCTTCCATCCAATCGTGTATAAATGTAAGCACAAGAACTCCATTCACCATTGTAGTGCTTCCTTCATCTGAGTTTTCCATTTCATGGGTTGGTCTCCTGAATTGGCTATGAAAGCCTATCTCCACGCTCTCAAGCTGGTAATCTCTCTCTCTCTCTCTCTCTCTCTCTCTCTCTCTCTCTCTCTCTCTCTCTCTATATATATATATATATGTGTGTGTGTGTGTGTGTGTGTGTGTGTGTGTTTCTATGTGATTGAGCTCATGGGAACTTCACATAGGGTCGAGCTGTGTGGGCCCCACCTTGATACGTGTCGAACATCAACACCATGCATTTGATGGGTTCCCTTTAAATTATGGGATATCCCAAAAATGAGTCTTATATTGAACTCAGGTGGGCCATATCATCTAAAATCATGTGAAGACATGCCTAAAACATGTAAAAGTTGTTTTAATGGAGGGTAACCCCTCTCAACTTTTGTATGTGTTGTGGCCCACGAAAGTCAGGGATTGACTTGATTTTTAAGCCCTAGGCCCACCATGGAATGGTGAATCTGACTGATGGGGTAAATGTTCGACACGCATCACGGTGGAGCCTGCACAACTTGACCTCATGGGAAGGTCGAACTTGATTTTTAAGCCCAAGGCCCACCATGGAATGGTGCATCTGACTGATGGGGTAGATGTTCGACACACATCATGGTGGAGCCCGCACAACTTGACCTCATGGGAAGCTCTCATGAGCTCGGCCGCATAGAACCTTTTCCATATATATATATAAAGGCCCGTTGTATAAACAGTTTGAATCATAGAAATATGACCCTGAATTTTTAGCCTCGACATATACGGTAACAAACCTTGATTAATTGGATAATCTTACATTGAATAAATCATCATTTTTTAAGGGTGTATTTGGTTGCACCAAATATCGTGAAATTCCATAACTAATTAATCTAATTTGGTGCAAAGCCTCATGTTATTTCATGAATAATCAATTTGTTTTGGTATTTGTTGCAAGAATCTGAATCCTCTGCTTGTGACAAGCAAGAAAATCCTGCTTTCTTGCATGGTGATTGGTCCAAGTCATCATTAACATTGTCAGCACTAATAAATTAAATGCATTGTGTGACGATGTGGTCCAATTAGATTACAACAAGCAGGATTTTCATGCTTCTGGCAAGCAAAGGATTTGTATTCTTATTACAAGAACCATTTCGTTTTAGTTTCTATTTTTGTATAATTAATGATGATTAGTTGGGATTGTAAGTCTTATGCTTTGTGATTCATTTGTATTCCAGTTTAAGGATTACTACAGCCAGGACTGCACCATCGAGAGCTTGCGACTCATCGAACCCAAGTGCATGGAGTACATTTCAGCCTTGGCAGCGGGCAATCAAGCTCACCTGATGGTGGAGATTGCCTCTAGAGGCATCTCTCCGATGACGATCGCACTAGCGGTGGCCGCAAAGCACACGGGTGGCCAACTTATCTGCATTCTTCACAAGCAAGAAGTCCTCCATGAGACGACGACCCAAATCGCAGTCTGCGACCTCGAAGATGTCGTAGAGATTGTGGTTGGTGACCCATGTGAAGTGATCAAGCATTATAAGAACATCGATTTCGCTATCATAGATTGTAGAATGGATGAGTATTTGAAATTGTTCAAGACCATTGATATGAACCCAAGTGGGTCAGTTGTGGTGGTGAACAATCTCTTCCATAGAAAAATTAAACCATCATATGCCCAAGTTGTTAAAGGGAGGGTTGGGATTGAGTCTGTGACCCTACCCATTGGTGAAGGAATGGAAGTGACAAAAATAGGATGGAGTTGTAAACATGAGAATAGAGCATCCAAGAGAAGTCATGTAAAGGTTGAAGGGATTGTGTAATGGACTGTTCATATTGGCAATGTACCTGAAATATGAATACTTTAGACCCAGTGCTCCTACTTGTATAGGATGGACAGTCCGACCGGCAGATCTGGACTGTCCATTAGGTCTAGAATACAATACATGTGCTCCCAGATAAACTTCACACCAAATGGGCAATTCTGACCATCTGATCAGTATCCTATAAACCGACGGTGAAGATCAATATTTGTGGAAAGCCTGATAAATAACTAAAGCCATCTGTTTATTGGTGCCTGGAAAATGGAAAGGTATAGAAAAAAAAAAAAACTCATAGAAGGATCAGACCATGTTGATATGTGCCGTATGCACTAGGTAGTCCGGATCCATCTTTTGCGGCTGTGTTTTCGTTTCAAAAATCAGTTCAAAAAGGACTAACTTAAATTTGTCGGCCCCACCATGATGTATGTAAGATATCTGTTTATCTGTTTTAACATTTCAGGGTATGAGCCCAAAAATGAGATAGATTCAAAGCTCAAGTGGCTTACACCACAGGAAACAATGATCCTAGACTTCTACTGTTGAAATATTTTTTCTTTGTAAGGCTCAGAAGACAATTTATTTATCATCTAACCTGTTCATAAGGTAACACTAACATCAATAAATGAAAATTTTAAATATCAGTTTGATCCAAAACTTCCAAAGCCCTCCAAATTTTATTAACGGGGGGCCTTCAATTCTCACTATTTCTTGTGTTTTGGTTCACTTTTGCTTTAGATCTACCTCAAATTTTTGGGCTCATGCCCTAAAATTAGCTAGCAGAATAAATGAATAGCATAGATAAACCATATTCATCACAATGGGCCCCACATGAAATTCACATTCAACTTTGATTTTAATGTTCAAAAAGCAAAATGTAAACTCTGCCTTGAGAATTGTGTTGTAATTACCTTGAAAAATGATTAACACCTATTTTTGGGTTTTACAATAGTAAATTAGAAAACAAACAACCCCTTAGACATGCATCCAAAAAACACTTAAGAGTGAAATATATCCCATTTGAGACTAGGCATATTCACAAATTTGAGAAACTTGTGGATTTGTTCGAATTTGAATTTGGTGATCAAGATGTAAAAATCTTGAATTTGGGAAGCTTTTATTGCGACTTGAGCTTTATTGTATTGAAAATAGTAATTTTGCCAATTGATAAATTTGACTAATTCATGAAAGTAAGCTATAATCCCAAACAAACCCATAAAAGGAGGGAAAAAAAAAAACAGTCAACCCTCAACGTTCTATGGGTGCACCCCAAGTCATTTTTTTTAAAAATGTTAGCCAGTCAGGTTCTTTGGGTGCACCCAAGTCATTTTCTTTTTCTGATGTTGCCCAGTCAGGATCTTCGGGTGCACCCAAGTCATTTTCTTTTTCTAATGTTTACCGGTCCGGGTTCCTTGTGCCTAATAGTGAGCTTTCCATGATATGCACTGAGTTTGTACATGTGGGACCCATCTCGACCCGTCGTGGATAGGCTTGCCCCGTAAACCTCTCAAATTGGAAGATCCTAAACATCAACTCTTTGATCTTTCCCTCTATTGAATGTGGCTAGTTGGTGCATTTCTTCCTTATTGTGTGCATGTCAACAATGAAAATATTAGAGTTGATCAGATGAGATCTTTTAGCATAGCCCATCCCTAATGATGTCCATCAGATCAATGGCTTGGATAAATCAATTACCAAGAGTATCACCTGCAGTGCACCACATGCAAGTTCTTTCATTGTTGCAACAAGGAACTTGCTCAACATGTTGTTTCTAAGAAATATTCCAAGGCATATACAACAAGGCCAATAAAAATACTGAGTCCAGATCCAAGCAAATCTCTGTACATTAATCTCATAGAATAAACGTTCCTCCAGCTATGTTTCAATGCATTTAGTTGTATCTAGGAGTCTAGCTAGATACAGTTTGTGTGTTTTAAGTTCATCTAACTGCCATATACTTAGATGCAGTTAGACCACATTTAAATACAATAAAATGCATTTAGACACACTTAAATACACTTAGACATTGTACACCTACAAAGGTTGTATCAGACAGGGCCTTTTATTTATTTAAGCCACAATAAAATAGATACATGGATTGTCACAAATTCATGTGCTTGAACCCAATAATGTTACTTATCAAGCATACAACAAGTACATACCTATATAAATACATCCACCCATGTCTAGACCCTTCCATACACAAAAGTATCAGTGTATAAGAGCAAAGGTTTCAAGAGGAAGTGAAAGAGCTTGAAAGTGGAGCAAGAGAGGGAGAGAAAGAAGACCGAATAGATGAGTCTTGCATCCATGGCTGCACTGCTGATTGAATGTGAGTCATATAAGCTATTTAAAGGCCTCAAAGATTGGGAGGTTATAGTAGGATAAGATAACCATTGATCTGTTGGGTCCCACTTAGATGGCTATGACCCAAGTAAGATCTTAGGATTTGGATTTTTGGGATGCATGGATGGTGAAGAAGAGAAATGCAATAACTGTCCATGTCCAACTGAAATGTTATGAGAATGATGCTTGAGATCTTCCAATCCGGGAGATTTTTAGCCCATGGACCTTCCATGGGTAGGGACAACAGACCAATGGTCCTGATTACCGATCCGTGGGTCCCACTTTTCGGAACAGTAAACCAGTGTATGGTATGAAAGGCGGGTCGCCCATAGTGACATTCTCTGTGAGATAAGAGCAATGGACTTCCGGGCATAACTAACTAACCGTATTTCCTTATCCGTTCCACCATACCGGACGCGGATTGGGTGAGGCGGGGGTAACAGCTTAATGGGTGAGGCACTGACAGTGGGGCCCACCTATTTGTGTTTTTTTGTATATCCACACCGTCCATCTGTTTTTTCAGATTATTTTAGTGAATATCACCAAAATTGAGGAATGTCCAACTCTAATGTGGATCACACAGTAGGGATTGAATTCTTACCACTAAAAACTTCTTAGGGGCCACAAAAGTTTTAGATCAAGCTGATATTTGTGATTTTACTTCATCCAGGTCTATGTGACGTTATAAACAGGTTGGATGGAAAATAAAAATTACATTAGACCCTAGGAAGTTTTTAATGGTGGGAATTAATCGGTACTTTTTTCCTGTGGTGTGGTCCACTTGATATTTTTATCTGACTAATTGTTGGAAGAATTCCCTATAATTAGATAGAAAAACGGATTAACGGAGTGGATATACAACACATATATCTATGTGGGGCCCACGGTCAGGGCGTTACCCAATAAGCTGTTTCCCCTCCCTCACCTAATCCGCGCTCCACCGTACGGGGACTCTTCCCGGGAAATTATATGATTGAGGCGCCTCCATCGTATCATGACAAAGCCTCTTTATTGTACACGTGGCAAAGGGATGCTAAATCATGACCGTCCACCTTGTGGGATATTCCACCAAAGTTCCATATGTCAAAAATATCATTGATGGGACAATCTAACCATTTATTATCCTCGATTTCTATTACTCATGTCACTTCCCATTCCTTGGGTAAAGGTTACCAGACAAGAAGAATTATACGGTGCTTTGCTGAGCCAACACACGTGCACAAGGCTGCTCGTGTACACAACACACGTGTACCAGCATGCACATTAGTACAAGATCCAATTCATTCACTGTTTAGATGCTCGTGTATGAGAATCAGGTTAGTCCAGTCATTGGGTGGGCCCCACTTTACTAAACAAAGGAAACGCTAAAAAATGTTATACTAAAGTTTGCTAACATCTTGGAACACCCACTTAATTAATCAAATTTATTTACAGGAGAACATCAGTCACTAGCCCGATTTGGTACTTGACATGTACTTTAGACCCGAGATTTACATCCACTGAGTATACTTAAACCATTAGATATGCTTATATAAATTTGTCTAAAAATTCTACCATGTATTTAAATTCCACTCATACTTAGCTTTATCTCATTAATAAGAAATTAATCATTCATTTTAATAATCATTTATTAACATAATTAAGGACCATTTTATTCGAGATCTTATGAAATGAAATAAATCTTTTTCTAACAACTTAAAAGAAATAATTAACAATTTAAACACGTTAAATATAATTAAAGTAATAATTATATTTAGTCTAATATTATAATTTCTTCGTCTGTCAAGTAAGGTCACGTATCCCTTAAGTCCTTTTTCGGCTCAACCACGTACTCCTATTCTTGAGTCACCGGCTCACCCTCAATCACATTTATACAGTTTTACATCAATATAAGAAGTAAGTGGGCCAGACCTAGTAATATTTCCCGATATGATTCTTCACATCAAATTCAGAAAGAAAATTCAAAATTTATACAATGCATGAATGCATCAAGTGAGAATCCGTCCACTTGCCTAAGTTGGAAACCTATCAATCCACATATGCACATTGGCAAGCTTTTACCATTTGGTAGGCATAGGCAAGGCCCACATATACTCCTTGAGTAGGCTTCCACTAGTATAGTAAAATTATGGTAACAATTCTATCAGGTATACCATCTAAGGAGGTCCTCCAGTGCATGAAAATGATAGATGCAAAAACATATCGAGTAGTCATGAATTATGCATTGTAAAGATCATTTAGATTTTCAAATTTGAATCAACACATTCCTATACTATTTAGTTATATCAGTATGTCATTCAATTTATGTCTAATTAATAATTTAATATCAGTGTACATTTCCACGTGGATGAATTAGACCTACACAATGGATGTTTAATTGATACAATTCGTTCAATGTGTAAATCAATGCCATATTAAACTACTATAAAAAGAAAACAAATAAAAAATCATTATACTAACCTGAATAGATGAATTCCCAAAAACCTCCTTCTCATTTTTCCTTTCGTTTTTTCTTTTCTATGAGTTTCTTTCTTTAGTTCTTTGAGTTTTCGTAGGATTCTCGCTCTCACACGCTCCCTTTTTAAGAGAGAGGGTTCGTTGGGAGACTGCGAGATACGAGGAGAATTTTGAATAAAGAGAGATAAAAGAAAGGATAATGAGATCGGAGGATATCTTTCTCAATCAAAAATAAATTTAAAATTTTTAATTTTTAAATTTTATTTTTAAAAAAATACGGGTGTTACAACATTTAAATGATGAGACCCACCTAATGGACAGCTTGGACATTGCACTGTCTAGTTGGCACATGTGGTGGCATGTACATAAATTGCCTTGTACACGCGAATGGGGTTAAGCAAAGCTCAAATTATATGATCCCGCATCTTTGAGATCTTATTAGTAATCTGAGTCATTGCCTTGTAGTTTGTAGTTTGTATAAGCATACCTACAGGATTTAAAATCGGTGTATAATATTGTTTATCGTTGATATAGGTATGTGGTTGTACGGGAGCATATTATTCCGTGTACATAGATCACATGTTTGGCCAATGCAATTCAAGTGTCACATATGTGCACATATGCCGATATCGATCATTCAAGTGCCCAACATGTGTTTCATGTGTTGATAGCACATTTACTACAAATGTTATTATAGACACCCCACCCAGGCTAGAAACTTGATAAAGTATGGACGATCCTTATGAACTAAACCTAAACCCTGAACCCTACTTAAAACTTTAGCCATTTCTAAGCCTAACCCAAACCCTAGCCGAACCCAAGCCATTATCCCAAATCCTAGTCGAACTCGATCCATTACCCAAGCTATCACCCAAAGTCGAGCCATATTTGAGCCATCTTAAAACCGAATCTCCAAAGATTGGCCCTTAGCCAATCTCCGGGCTCAAATAAGTCCATTGGCTAAACCACGAAAGCAAACAGAGAAAGGCGATAATTGGATTACCGCTGGACTGAATTTCGAACAAGTACACTCAACGGCGGTAATCCGATTGCCTCTGCCTCTCAAAAAATGTGCACCCCCCCCCAGTTATAGCTATTGCTCCCCTCAAAAGTCAACTATATTGATCTGTTTGATCCTAGAATTCCTCTTATTTACCATTTTACCAAGCCTCTTAAACCTATAAGGAAGTGTCATGTGGCACCCCCTTTCCTCCACCAATCCTAAGCCGACACATCATCATTTACCCTCCATAATCCCTAGAATTACCAGAAAATCATCCCAAAAGGCTATAAATGCCCCTCACCTCTCCTCATTTCATACCAACAACAACCAACCAACTACCAAGTAAGCCCCCACCAAGAAAAGGAGAGAGGGGGGGGGGGGGAAGTGAGTAAGAGTGAGAGAAAGTGCTTGAGTTCCCAAGCTCCCATCTGTTTAGCCCCACTCTAGCATCCTTTAACCATCTATTAGCCTTACGGTCCTACTTAGGTCAATCATCCTTAACCACAGTGCACCCAAACATCCAAGTCATTTCAAGTGCAAGCCAAAAATCATGCAATCATCACTAGCATTCATATTTTATCAATCGCATCATTACTTCCCTTCTCAACCCCTTGCTTCTCTAGATTACCATTAAATGTATGCTATGTGACTTGTCGGAATTCAAGATCCGGTCACATCAGAAACTCATGGCAGTCTAGTCCTCTTACATAACATTCTAACATTATCACATCTCCTCTTAACCTCATTTCTGCTCTATGCATTTTCTAGACGTATGCTCTACGGTTTACCGAAATTTCGAACCCTGCTATATCAAAAATTCAAGTTTGCCTAATCTCATTTTAGTACTTCATATCCTATCATTTTATCCCATATGATTAGCCTACTACACAAAATAAAGACCGTACGCCTATATAGGCAGAGGGGGTGCCTAACACCTTCCATATCTATAGATGATGTCCTTTACTCAAAATCTCAAGTTGCAAATTAGGAGTCAACTTAAAGCAAGAGAGTCCTCAGATTCTTTAGCTTTTACAGATTTTGCAGGTTCTAGCCGGTTGTGGGATTTTGAGTTAATTGGCTACTGGCGACTCCAAGTTTTTTTTTAAAAAAAGGAAACGAAGATTTAAAAAAAAAAAAAATCCAGAAAAGAGAGGAAAAAGTCCACTGAGATAGTGAGCTAAAAACTCCCTGAATACAGAAAAAACAGAAAAAAAAAACTAAAAGGAAAGCCATCAAAACAATACTAAGACCAAACAGACTCCCCACAACAAAATGCAGCCCAGCTACATCCCACTAAGCTGATGATCAAAGAGAAGAGGATTCCCACTAATGTTAATGGTGTTGCAGGCCCATTCAATGACTAGATGTTGAAATCTCGTGATCACATAGGTCACTGGATGGGAAGCATCTCTGAAGCAGCAGTTGTTTCTTTCTTCCCAGATGGCCCACCAAGCAGCTAGCAGGGTCATTCTCCAAATCGAGGATCTGCTCTTACTAAGAGAAACTCCATGCCAGGCTGCGAGGACATGATTCGTGGAGCTAGGAAAGGGCCAGGAGATAGCAAAAGAAGACAAGATGGCCGACCAAACCTGGTTGAAGAAAGGGCAGTGACCGAAAAGATGGTCTGTCGACTCTTCATTAGACATGCAGCAAACGCAAATGTTGGTTAATATCATACCCCTTTTCCTCAGATTGTCGACAGTGGGGACTTTTCTCTTCTCAACCAGCCACCCAAAAACAACAATCTTAAGAAGGACCTTATATTTCCAGACTCCTGCAGTAAACACTTCCTCCGAATTTTCTTTCTTCGTATTGAGAGATCGATAAAGGGACTTCACCGAGAACAGGCCCTTGCTGTCTAAAGACCAAACTAACTTCTCTTGCTGCACAGGATCTGGATGGCAATTTCCAATCTGTTAAAGAAGGCTCTTGTAAATTTTGACTTCCCAATCGTACAGATTCCTTCTACAGGGCGGAAGCCAGACCACTACATTGCCTTGAACTGAATAACAATCAACCACATTAAGGAGGGGGTTTGGGGCTAAGAGATAGATAGCTGGAAACTCCTCTTTTAGAGCATTAGAGCCCACCTAAATATCCTCCCAAAATCGAATTTTGTCCCCTTTCCCTATGGAAAATAAAACGCCTCGCCAAATAGCAGACACGCTGCTATATGACGCACCTTTGGTCCACCAGCCTTCAGACGATTGCCCATACTTACATTTAATCAGCTTATTCCAAAGGCCCCCCTCCTTTGCTCCAAGCCTCCACCACCACTTGCCAAGGAGGGCACGATTCATAGATTTGAGGCCTCTAATTCCAATACCTCCATCTTGAAAATGTTTGCACACATCTTTTCAACCGATCAAATGAAATTTCTCCCTCTCCTCGTTGTTGTGCCACAGAAAATCCTGCCTGAGCTTTTCGAGAATAGATAAAATCTTCGCTAGGCATTTGAAAAGGGAGATGAAGTATAAAGGAAGATTTGAGAGCGTTACTTTGATCAAAGTGAGCTGGCCCCCTAGCGATAGGTACGTGCATTTCCACCTAATGAGATAAGATTCGAATCGATCGATTACTTTGTCCGAAAGTGCCACCAGGGGCTTGCCAATACATAGGGGTAGCCCAACAAAAGTGGTTGGGAGGGAGCCCGACGCGCAGCCAAAAAATTCAGCGAACCTACATGTCTCGGTCTCGCTGATGTTAACTCTTATGTCGAGTTGCTAAGATTTACTTTAGGGCTTGAAACCACTTCAAAGCAACGGATAGCGGTACGAAGGTTACCCACTTTATCCCATTCAGTTTCACTAAACAGGAGAGTGTCATCTGTATACTAGATGTGAGATATGAGTTGGTCCATATCTTTGATTTTAAAGCCTTCTATAATGTCTTTCGTCTACCTTTTTCTCAACAAACGTGCAAAAACCTCTACAACAATAAGAAAGAGAAATGGGGATAGCGGATCTCCCTGCCGAAGACCTCTAGAACTTCGGAAGAAACCTTTAGGAGACCCGTTAATGAGGACCAAGAACATTATTGAACCAACGCACGCCTTTATCCAAGCTAACTATGTAAGACCCGTGTCCTAATCCGTACCATTCTGTTAGCTTCCGAGGTCCTTCCGGTCAAATTTCGGCAACCTTCGTACCGAATTCGGTGTTTGCGCACGATCCTAAGCCAGGTCCCGCGCACCGACGTCGGCTCGATCTGAAACTTATGTCTTGACGATCGCGTTGTCGCCGCGGTTCCAACGCCGTGACTTGCGCACCGAACCGGTACCCAGGTAAGAAGATGCCGATCAGCGTTTATTCCGAAGAAACACCGCGCGTTGCGGATTTCGAGGGAATCTCTACACAATTAGTCCCACTAATTAACCATAAATGCAACCATACCTCAAAGTACTTCACCCATTCCCTCTTTTTCCAAAAGTCCACCATCTTTCCACCTCACCATTCCTCTTTTCTCATTTTCAACCTCAACCATCCCTCTTCTCCACCAATTTCAAACTAAACCATACCTCTCATCACTCCTTTCTTACAACCATCACTCCACCCATCCCTCCATCCATTATTTCTATCTCTCCCTCTCATTCTCTAGCAATTTTTCCAAATCCCATGAGAAGTTTCACACATCCAACACACACTCTCTCAACTTCAAGTGTGGCCCACCCTCTCATCTCCAATCTCAACCATTCATCTTTCATCAACCTCCATTAAAAGTGAAGGTAAGGAGCTAAGGAGTCCAAGGGAGCAAGGAGAAGGAAGATAAGGTGGGTGTTTTTCCATTAATTTAAATTTTAGGGCCCACTTGTTGGTGGGACCCATTTGGATGTATGTGATTTAATCAAGAGGGCCCATAGTGGCGGGGTTCCTCTATCTCACCGTGTATCTCTCTCTTTATCTCTCTCTCATTCTTTCTTTGTAATGGTGTGGATCCCACCGATAGGTGTTACATCTTCTCCGTCCATCTACATCAGACGGTGTGGCCCACTCTATTATAGGTGATGATCCGCACCCTCTACTGTTGGGATGGGTCCAATGCATCTTTTTATATGTATATATATATATATATATATGTATGTTATATTTTATATAATATATATATATATAATATATAATATAATATGTACTTATATATATATACAATATAAGGTAAATATTAGATGTATATGTGTATATATATATATTGGTGGGCCACATTCACGTGGGACCCACCACATTCTTGTGAATATATACAAACCGTCCAGCGTCCCTGGACGCTGGACGTTGCAACAATGGATTTTAAAAAAAAAAAAAAAGGAAGAGAAGAAAGGAGTGGTGAGCCACTCATGCAGGCCCCACCTTGATGTATATGTAAGATCCGAGCCATCCATGTTGTTCCTCAACTCATTTTAGGCGTTGAGCCGAAAAATGAAGTTGATCCCATTTTTTGGCGGGCCGTACCATAGGAAACAGTGTCCCTACCTTTGATTTGCTCCCTGATGCTCCTGTACATCTGAAAAAGCTCAATATTGGACTCTGTGGGTTGGTATCAAGCCACAGAGACCAATGGATGGAGTGGATCGTACTGAAGCGGGCCCCACCTAGGAAAAACCGCAAAAAAACCATTTTTAAAAAAAAAAAAAAAAAAAACAAGCAACGGCAACTTTCATTAAAAGAGGGGAGGAGAAAAGAAAAGGAGAAACGGCCCCAGTTGTGGACCCCACATTGGTTCCTTTCGACCATCGACTGCATTTGACGGTCCCCTACACGTCCACCTCAAAATCACCTTATACGGAACTCGGGGGCCACACCATCTAAAATCATATGAAGACATGTCTAAACATATAAAAGCACTTGGTGGGGCCTACCTGAAATTCGGATGCGGCTGAAACTTGGTCTGTACCCTCAGTCAAGTGGGACACACATAATGAACGGGCTGGATTTGTGGACCACATCACAGTGGGCCCCAAATCATGACCCTATGAACGTTTTTTTTTAATAAAATAAAATAAAATAAAATAAAAAGAGGGTTCCGTGACCCTGTGGCAGGTTGGATGGCAGCAGACATCAATGTGGGCCCTACCCTCCTATGACCTTATGAATAAGTTGGATGGCAAACAAACATTTCAGTGGGCCTTACCCAAGGTCCAAGTGACCTTATGAATAGGTTGGATTTCAAATAAATATTATGGTGGGCCCTAGGCCCATGTGATGGAGCCATATTGATGTATTTATGGCCGTTGGAGAGGCCCACCTTGATATATATATATATATAAGGCCCATGAGATTAGGCCCATTCGACGTATTGGTGGCCCGTTGTCGAGGCCCACTCTGATATGTATAAGGCCCATGTTACGAGACCCATTGTGATGTTTTCAAAGGCCCATGGGGTATGACCCATTGCAATGTACATGAGGCCATTGATGCGGCCCACTTGACTTATATAAGGCCCACATGAGGCAGCCCACTTAATGAACCTAAGGCCGCTGGGACGAGGCCCAATAAGATTTATGTGATTCATGGAAGGCTATTCCTTGGGAGCAGTGTTGGTTTGACGTCCACATTGATAATGTTGGTTAAATGTCCGCATTATAGCTCTCCCTAAGGCCCACCGATAGGCCCAAAATTATGGTAAGAAGGCCGCCTAGGGCCATCTCCATTATATCCAGAGCCCATCTCTTTATTCATGTTTAGTATAGATCCATGATTCATGATCATTCGCACCATATGTATGCCTGATGTAAGGAGTGACCGATCATAGCATATGCCTTCGGGTGGACTGTTTATGGGCTCCCTGATAGGCAGAGTTGCCCTATATAAGTGCATGGTACACGCAGGATTGTTGCATGACTGATAGTGTAACTCATGCACTTGCATTTGTGTGATTGTAGTTACTGTATGCCCTAGTGACATCAGGGCCATAGCCTCCGTAGACACATCGTGGATGGCTGGGTTGGATACCGAAAATATTTGGTTCTAGCATACGGGCGCCATAGACGTCCCTGGGTGAAAATCCCTAAACCCGATGGTACCAGAGGATGACTCCAACGTCGAGACCGAGTGGATATATGAGCGCATGAGGGCCGAATACCAGGAGGCCGCGTCTCCCACTGTGTCGTGGTCGGTTGGAAAGGAGTGTGGCCTTACTCGCCCGAGGGTAGGGGGCAATACTAGGCTGAGTTTGACCAGCTCGTGAATGGGTCCGCTATCGACGTGCCGGATAGGTATTGGCAGACTATTGATCAGGCGGATAGTGAGGTTTCTTACGCTTACTTGGACTGTGCGGCTAGGAGAGCGACAGTGCCATTTGGAGTGTATTGGACCCCGGTGATTATCCAGAATGAGAACTATGTTGAGGTTTGGCATGCTTGAGTTCATCTTGCATCGCATGGCCGTGTTATGGCCGATAGCATTCATATCTTGCACTGCATAGCCTTGGTACGGCTGATTGCATTCATGTGCTCATCACCATGATTCCGCATCACTCTGACCTTGTATTTTGAGCACGTTTATATTGCGCACACACTTACACCACCCTCTAAGCTTTCCATAAGCTTATGCACGATTGATGCGTGCAGGTGACGCCAGGACGCAGTCGCAGCCATAGTCTCGCCGTAGTTGGACCGTGCAGACGAGCTTCTGGAGTTTTGTTTCTTTTATCACATTGTATTTTCCTTTTCTATCGCATTGTACTCAAAAGTTTTTGATCATAGTGGATTTTGTGGTGGTGTTCTTGTGGTTATTGTTTATGGGTTATGCTTTTGTTATGCTCATTATAAATCAGACTGATGACTTGAAATCCTCCTTGTAGTATCCCAGGATCGGAACCTGGTGAATGGGTGCCGGGACCTGAAAATGGGGTTCTACGGAGGCTGTCGGCGCCGGATTCGGCGATCGGGAATTTTGTGAGCCCGGTTTCCGAGTTCGGGGCGTGACAAACTACCTGGGACCAAAACCCATCTTCTTTAGCATATACATAATGAAGTTCCAATCAACATGATCGTAGACCTTCTTTAAATCAAGTTTGCATAGGACTCCTCTTAACCCGGATTTGTGATTGGAGTGTAGACATTCGGAAGCCATGAGCGCGCTATCTATAATTTGTCTTCCTGGGATAAAAGTACTTTGATGGTGAGATATGATCTTGTCCATAACCCCTTGGAGACGATTGGTGAGAACTTTATTTAGCAAAGATTTTATATGGGCTGCCAAGGAGACTGATCGGCCCAAAATTGTGAAGAGCGTCAGCCCCCTGCATTCTCGGGATAAGAACGATGAACGTAGCCCCTATCGCATTTGACAATTGGCCTCTTTCATGAAATGACAAAGGCCAAGATATCCCCCTACAGCAACTCTCAGAAATGCTGAAAGAATAGGATAGGAAAGCCATCGGGACCCGGAGCTTTGTCCTCAGCCAATGACTGAACAACATTTTTAATCTCATCAGGAGAGAAGACAGCTTCCAGGGCTGCGACATCCATCTCTGAAATGCATTCCATAGGTAAAGAGTCCAAATTGGGCCTGCGGTAGGCATCTGACTTAAGGAGATTGGAGAAAATTTTGATGGCTTCTTCTGAAATTTGCTGCTTGTCTTCAATGTGCTCTCCATTTATCGAAAGGCAGTTTATCTTATTAACTCTCGCCCGAGCACTCACAATGGCATGAAAGTAGCGAGTATTTTTATCACCTTCCCTTACTTTTTGCTTCCAAGAAATCTCGTTTTCAAGGACCCTAGCTAAATAATCTTTGACAAGCTCTGCATGTCTAGACCACATATTGCTGTCAATCGGAATGTCTTCACTCGCAACATCAATGGACTAGATATGATCCAGAATATCTTCGGTTTCAGCCTGCCATTTGTATAGAGCATTTGACTCCAAGTTTACAACATCTCCAATTCAAATCAGCCGATACAGCCCCAAAACAAATATAAACTAGCGTGGGCTCCGATTTCCAGCATTCACAATTACCTAATATATTACCATTCATCTTCACTTCCCTATGTGTGCCTCGCTCTATCCTTATTCCTTAAGGGCTTATTTTGGTTGTAGGATTAAATGGTATGGAGTTGTATTAGGTGGAATTAACACTGTTGTTGCACAATAATTATATTTATGAAAAATACCATGGTATTTTGACCGTCCAATTCCACATTTAGGATCAAATTATTCCTTTGAAAAAAGTATTGCATTTAGTGAAACCTGTGTTCAGTGAACCATATAATTATAATCAACATATCAAATTTCACAACTAATACCAACCACCTATATACATATGCAACTCACTTGTTTCCTGTAAGGGCACATGTAGATGGATGACATTGATAAAAAAAATGCATTAACATGGGGCCCACATATGTAGTGGATTTTGAAATTCGCCAGAAATCCTGCGGTATCTTCTGTTAGGACTGGATGTATGATGCGTCGATTAATCCAATTCTTCTGATTGTTTCCAAAAGCTGAATGGAATTAACATTGGACCAAATGTAGTTCCGTGTCACCTAATCCTATGTTCCAAATAGGCCCTAAAGTGTTTGACAAACAAGAAACGCAATCACACTTTTAACCATCTTACAAGTTTTATAAGACTCATTTGAATCTACTTAAACTCAATAGCACTTGATTAGTTTTGTTCTCACGAGTCATTTGTACCAATCATCCCTAATTTAAGAGAGTTGACTTGAATCATCTCCCACTAAGTGAGTTCGCGACTCCTCTCAAGGTGAACCAGTGGGTCCAAGTAGCCAAATTAATGTTTTAACCATGAATAAAATAGTCAAACACAACCCTACGGAAGATATCATGACCTAAAATAACCCGTACTAGCACAACCTTGGTAGTGGTCCATTTGCCCATTTAACATTAAGTTAATCATTCGGTGGCCCACGTTAGATTAGCCATAGGCCTGCTTGTTTTGGCAAGTTCCACGGTAAAGAAGTGTAATGTATAGTACATGAGTAATAATTATCATCACCACAATAGTCGGAAGTAAACAACTTTTACTACCATACGCAATACATCTCTTATGGCTCCGCATCCAAACATGTAAAGTATTTCTCCCGATTGGATGCACTTATATGTAATTTCATCAGTACATGTTATATCCACACCGTTCATCAATTTTGTAATATTATTTTAGGCATGTCCCCAAAAATAAGAAAGGTCCAAAGCTCACATGAACTACACCGCAAAAAATATATATATTAGAATAATGATGCCCACCATTAAGACCTTCTTACAGCTCACTAGGATGCTTATTTGTCATCCAAGTTGTTCATAAGGTCAAAAAAACCTAGATGAATGGAAAACACAAATATCGACTTGATCCAACATTTATATGGACCCCGAAATGTTTTCAATGGCATGCATTCAATCCTCATTGCCAGTTATGGTGTGGTCCATTTCCGCTTTGGATCTACTTCATTTTTTTTTCTTATACCATAAAATATTCACACAAGATGGATGGATGGTGTGGATATAATACATACATCATGATGGGGCCAAAAAACTATGCCACATAAACGTTAAACATTTTTTTGTTAGTCCATGTCTTGTGTGATTAGGAAGGATTACAATGATTTGACAATTGACAATATCTAATCACAATAAAAATGTAATGATGCGAGTTTTACTATACATTACTGTAGTAGTCCACAAAAACAAACATGCCCTTATCATATGGGGTCATCATATAGATGATTTGACCAAATTTCAAATTATTCTTTGGAACAAGTGTGGCCTACCTAATGGTTTGACTAGCCTGGTTTCTAGTCCAAACCATTTACACTGTGGCCCCATCTAACAATAGCTAGAAAGTTCTTGGCATGTGTGGCTAAGTAGAGGTATGTGGAAAGGGTGGATGTGGGCCTAGAAAAGCTCCTCATTAGGATTCTTCTTGCAACTACGGGTCATATGACAACTTTTATCTAATATAATAAAAGTTTTTTAAATAAGAGCTATTATAGTAAAACCTTTTATTTTAGCTCTTATTTTACAATAAGCTCATTTAGTAAAATCATTTTTTCAAAAAAAAATAAAAAACTCTTATTATGAATTCGATCATACGTATTATGTATGCATATGTGAGTGTGTCGAGTTTGTCAGGGCCAATAGTGGCTTAACTCAAACCTAACGCATAGTGATCCCAATCACTGAAATAGTTGGTTTATCATTGGATCTAGGAAGATCGATGGACTACTCAGCTACCAATTACACAGAATCAGATGATTTACAAGGAGGGGAGGTTCATCCTTTAATTGAGTTCTTTTTTACCTTTTAAACAAGGACTTTAATTTTGATTAAGTATGTAATTCACTTTACACCCTTCAACAATAAAATATATAATTAAAAAGAATAAACGAAACTAAAGCCGGTCAATCAAATAATTAAAATTTAATTGCACTCGGCTGTAAAGAATATAAAAGAAAATTATAAAAAAGAAAAAGAATAACTAATAACAATTCTTCCACAATATGTCCATATCAAATATGTCATTGAAAACGATTATTTGGTCAAGACAAGAAGGTTTTTAGGCACAAAAGCTAGATCACGTGCACAGTTGGCTTCGTGGCTAGACAATCTTTAAAAATGACAATATATCATTTCGTGATGGGATTCGTTATGCGAGTCAATTGTAAATTAGGGGAAGGGGTGGACATTTATACATCCACCGACTAACTTTATAGTTGGACAGTCGTTATATGAACTGTCTGTTATTTGTGTGGGATCGAGTTCAATGACAAGACTGTTGGTGCACTTATTTGTGCACTTATTTTTCCAATCACGTGAGTTTGTATGTCACGTAGTCGATTAAGCCCTTGGAAGTTGAAGACCGAAGACAGCTTAATCAAAAATACAAGAGGACATGATCATCAGAGAGAAAAGAATAGATAAATGAGGTGCCTTGGGGACCCTAACATTGACCCAAAACAACCTTAGCTTCTAGATGATCCTATGCTTTATAGGTAAACCTTGATTGATTGTCGCGTAGCCTTAGGAGCCAACATGAAGCATGATAAGTTGGGCTAAAAGAGGTGATAAGTTGTTGTAAAATTCATAGCCCAAAACAGCAATTTTCGAGTGGTCATCGATCTTACTGACACCCTGTCGATGGGTCTCAATAGAATCGAAGACCGTTTTGATGTGACCAAAGAGATGGTCTAACAACCTAACAGAAATATTCTTGAATTTTCTTGATGGAATCGAATAACAATTTGATTCTATTGAAGGATCTTTGATCCCATCGAAGTGTCATTCGATCTTATACCAATAAAACTATTAACCGGTCGTTGCAACACGAACTCTATGGGCATTCTGTAACACCCCGAAGTTTTCAATACCCGAGTATTGAAAGTTCTCGAGTGTTACCATAAAAATTTAACTTATTATGTACATGTGTATGATACCAATCTAGCTATCCTAACTTTACATCTATTCTCCAACATGAATCTGACCATTGGGAATAATCTTCATTCATATATCAAGCAATCTAACCGTTAATTTTAAGATATGATCATCATATACCCAAATATTTTTACTTGTCCATCATAACCAACCGCTCAATCAAATATATACTGATAGATAGAGACATCTAGTCGTCCACTTTGATTTTGGACCACCCGATCGTAGTAAACTAGTTACTTGATCTCTACATCCGCCCGTACACACATCAAGTTGAGATTCTGATCTATTCATCTTATTCATCACCTATGAATATGCTTAACCCACGATTAGAACTACAATCTGAGAAACTTACATATGTGAACGAGACACTCGAATCTAAGATACACATGTTGTACCCCCTAATCACTCTAGAAACCCACCTTGTGTTCATTCATTTATAAAACTGACATTACAGTCACCTAGATACATGACTAGAATATTATCCATTAAGTCTTTCTATTCTTAACATGTCATTTGACTATCTATTATGTTGGTTGATATATATACACTCCCTTAATTAATTTGATAAATAATTTTTTATTCATAATGATTTGGATATAAGTTCATTTGTAAGAATTACTTATAAACATTCATATAACCATGTGAAACCATTAGATTTTCCAAAAATCTCATATCAGCAATAATTACGAAAACGCCATTAACCTATACCCCAGAATTCTAGATCACATGGTTCCCACGATCCGTTTGATGTGAAATTTTATATCATGCATATGCATCATAAATTAACCATACATGTCAAATTTTAGCCCTTAAATCATTGTAAAAAGACCCAATTTATAAATCATTCCCTTAACCATTGATTTTTGTGTCCATCGAATGAAGAAACTTCTTATATAGTCGTAGTATAATATTTTTCTTCATATGAACAACTTGGATTGCCCATAATATGGACCCAGTGTAAAATATGAAAACCCCACTTCGGTTAAATTTTCCTTAGGCACGAGTTATCCTGTCGAGGCCTACCGACTTCTTATAAATCTGGATATTCCGATTTAACCACTTTCTTCTGTCTATCGCAACTCAATTTTGGACCACACTCTAGTCTTATATGACTACGAGGTTATACAAAATTTAGGCCCCGATTTATAATTCTACATCGTTGAAGGTTGAAGACAGTCCTTCCTTTTGGTACAAAATGTGAAAATTTAAATTTAGGCTTTTTCCACCATCGATCAACCGCCAAATTTTTTCCAACCGTTTGCCTATCCTGACTACACGTTTTTCTCAAAATTGGGCTCTGATTACTAAGTGTAGATCGTTAATTGAGATCAAGTTCGTTTTATGCACCCATTAGGAGAATTTTCAAAATAGGCCACTATAAATTTTTAGATCACCATGAAAATCATATAACCCGACTCTATTTGATGACCCTGACACAATAGATGAATTAGATTTAAAGAAAGATCGTCATAAAAGGAAACATTGAAGAAACCTAATCCAAGTACAATGTGAAACACACCCCTCTCACACGTGCGTGCATTCCCCTCTCCACTCATATGCCCACCTCTCAAATGTTCAAGGAGAGAGAGAGAGAGAGAGAGAGAGAGAGAGAGAAAGAAAGAGAAAGAGAAGTCTAGACGTTCATCATCTACTTCCTTCTCCAAATATCTGGTGTCTCCCTCTTGCTCAAGCGATGTCGTGATTGATGTAAAAACTTTTCATACATAAGTTTTTCTACATGAATATCTACCTAGCCTTTAAATCTAAAGCTAAGGTGAGGGATTTTCTTTTAAGCGTATATTAATTTACGTTGGTATGATTTATTCTGTTACATCACATGCTTTGAATCCTCCTTGCAAATATTTAATTTACCACCACCAATTATTTATCATTTGAGAATAATGGTTAATGTATGATGTTAATTATATATGACCTTTCTGAATTTATACAAGGTTTATTTTCCTTTAAGTTTACATTAATTTAAGTTGATTTGAATTATCATGTCTTTTATTTACAATTGTTTAATTTACTACCAAGTGTTATTTATCCATTGAGATTATGGTATGAGGTTAATTACAAGAGATCTTTACGAATTAATGTGGGGCGATGGATATAGGACTTGTTCTTGCCTTTATCAATTTGTTGAGTTAGCCCCTACTACTTTTCTCTTTATTGAGTTGGTCATTGTCACTCTCATTGTTATTGAGTTGACCATTGTCATTTTCCTATTTGTTAAGTTAACCATTACCACTCTCCTCTTTGATAGGTTGGCTATTGTCACTCTCCTTTTTGTTGAGTTAATCATTGCTACTCTCCTCCTTATTTATTTAGCCTTGTGCTATCTACCTTTATGGCTTGGGCATGTACCTTAGATTTTCAAAACTCCCATGATTCAATTTATCTCTCTATAAGTGCAAGTGATGTGTTAAGAGGTATCACAACTAGTAATTCAAATATTTTATGATGGATGTAATGCGCTCTGGGTAGATACCCTCTTGGTCGACACGTAATTTCATGAGTTTTTGGGTAGTGGTGCACAAATCGATATAAGTAATTTTGCAATGCGTGTTACATCACTTTCAGGATTGGATGTTGCAAATAGTCACTCCATGGACAAATCGTGTCACATAATTCATCTGACTCATGTTTTGTGCCTCCTCGAGGTGTTCACGTAAATTCACAATAGTGTTGGTCATGCCGGCGAATATCCGTAATTATGAGATGTATGTCAATTTGAGTTTTCTATGAATTATATTCACATTGTGATGATCACTACATATGAAAAGTCGTACACACTTTGCTAAGCATGCATCTTATATAGGTTGTTTATGCATGCTGATGCCCCTCGTGATAGTGGAGTATGAGACATATCAGAACCCTTACATTACTTTTATGAATCTCTTGAATTATTATTAATCTTAAATGATAACTATCACTATAAGTAGGGTATTGACCCTTTCCAACCGTATAGATGATGCATGTGATGTACAGATTGAAAACTTAAATGATCATCTCCCTATAAAAGATTATACTAAAAGAATAAGAAGATAGTTCTATTACTTAGTCATATATTTTTGTTGCGCATTTTGATATTGTAATAAGCTTCCATTGAACATGCATTTGATTATTTGTTGAATTCTTTTACTCTAATAAAATAATCAATGAAGTCGATTTTAATTCTTATGAATGTTACCTTTACAAATGTATCTGGATGTGATCCAAATAAAAAATAAAGTACAATTTTTAAAGTATCCAATTTATACATTATTAACACCCTGTTTTCTCGAGCACGAGTACAAGCACAAACTCTGGTCATGAAAATTCGAGATGTTGCAAATTTAGTTTTTGGGCATTTGAATGGATTTTTTGTGCATTTAGAACTCAGGTGATTCTACACTCATATCCCTAATTATATTACTCTAATCACATGAGATTCAAATCATCTTCCTTGAGATTACAACTCTAATGAGGATTCCAAACCTCAATTATGAAGATGCTCTTGATCTTTATCATTCTCTAGAGATTAGACACTAAGCTTATTGGTATATCATTGTCTAAATCCTATAGGAGGCCCATCTAGGTGAATCTCATAGGAAATCAACTATCCATTAGTTGTAGGAGATTCCACCACCTCTCTTGCCTTGGTCACCTCATTGGCATATCACATGTAAGGCGAACGTTCATAGGAACTGAAGCATCAACATCAACAATCAGGGGAGTAATTGAGAAGTCGATTCATGCACGAGAGAGCATTAAAGAAGCATCTCAAGCATAACACTGCAAAAATCGGCTCAATTTGATGAGTAAGTTATCATTTATAAGAGTCAACATATACTTATTCCTTGTGTAAGATTGAATGTAAGAGTTCATGACCCGAATTCGAATATGTTTTTATGTAGGACATAATCTCTTATGTACAGCCGAATTCACCAATGCAGGTGTGTTCGTATTAATCTTTGTTCGAGTCTCCGACGGGAGTAAATATAGGTCCTTGGATTATGACCGAGATTGTTGGTTAGTTAATAAAAAACTAACTATATTCTAAGAGAGCCTTCAATGAAAGTGTACGTTTAGTTTCATGTGTATGACTATAAAGGTTAGCGGTGAACATATTGAAGACTCCTAAGATAATGAATACTAGTAACTTCGAGGAGAGTGTGTCCGCCGAGAGTGGATTAGGAAAACCAAACCATTATACATTTTTATGTTTATGATTGTGAATGTTTATAATTCTAATTCATGCTTATGTATTTGATTAAATTAAATCATATGAATGCTTAAATTGAGTTATATGTTAGGCACTTAATTTGTAAGCATACATAAGCTCACTAGATCTTCTATAGAGTAGTTGTTTGATTCATATATCATTTGTAGTCTATACGATTGGACCTATTTTGGCTTGGAAGTCTCAGTGTTAATTGTCTTACTTAGTTAAATTGATAAATTGTTTAAATAAGTATTTGTGTTTTTATTTATAAAAATTTAAAATTGGTCCTAATCACCCCCATTTAGGACATAGTTATAATTATATAGCTTCATTAAACTTTCACACACATCGTAGTTGACTATCTCGCTACATTATTTCAAAGATGACTGATGGCGGAGGCATCTTTAACATTCCATTCATCACACATCATGATTTCGTAGTGAGGCGATCATTGGGAAACGACGGTCCATGAGCTTCATGGGCAAGTTCGTCATTGTTTTGACGATTGGCGATTTAACACTTAGTCACGTTCCTTCATAACAGGAAGGTTGGTGGGGTGACAATATATCCGTCACTTCAGGTCCTCACTTTGTGGCAATTTATTACTTAGATCCTTACTCCATAGGCAATGCTATCATGTGACGATTACCTATTCATCGCTTGATTAGGCTCCATATACAGTGAGACAGTTGTAGTTAAACAGTAACATATTTGTAACTTGGTTGAACTTCATGGCAAGATAGTCAAACGAAATTTCTCGGTACATGACAAGATGACCCTATTTGTCATCCAATTGAAGCTTAAAGATCTTCCTAGGCCTAACAACGTAGTCGCAGACATAGGGTGCCTAACTAACTTATTTTAACCTACTCAATTTGGGTTTGTTTTGTAGCATCGCGCTAGCTTATAGCGAATGAGTTAGATTGAAGAATAATGATGACGATGATAAATTTTCACGACGGACGAGGAATATGTAGCATTAAGTTAAAAAGAGTAATGTTGTGTTGAATTGGAGTGGTGTAAGCTTCGAGTTCTCTATTCTTTACTAAAATTACAGATATGTAAGGTAAACTATTAGAGACTCGTATTGAAATCAGCCTCTGTAATATTCTCTTGATTGATTGACCAGTTAGTAAATGTAGCTGATTACACTTCCAATTCAAGACAAGTTCGCAAGATTTTCTTCAAATCGGTCAGTCGTTGAGTAAGCATAGTTAATCATGTTTATATTTTAAGATAATCTTCCATAATTTATGGTAATTAGATTGCTTCCGAATGTGCTTAGCCAATTATGTCATCCCATGTGTCTTTTTTAACAATCATCTTAATTAATCATGTGTATTAAAGCTCTCTGCTAATGACTTCACATGTGTGTAGCCACATACCTTTTGGCATGTGTCATGAGAAGCATCACCACCATCTAAAATAGTGCACGTGACTTCTTTTATGGGCTACTATGAAATGTATGGCCTCTCTTGTAGTGCCACATGTCTTACTAGTTTTTTCTTGAAGTGTAGTAGCACACATATCTCGTAGCAATAATGTTCCTTATGCTTAATGATCTCCTCCTGTCGATCACATTGGCTGCTATGATTGTCTTAATCCTCCTTATATTGGTGTCATCATGTATCAACTTACTATCTGTCAAATCAGGTGTAAACAGTAAGCATGTTTGTTGAAATATTCAAATAAGATTTTTTTTTTTTTTAAAGTTAGTTTTTGTTATTTTTAAAAATAACATCTTTATTATGATCAACGTGGATTATTTTTTTTTGGCTTATTGATTGGATGGCTAAAATCATCCAATCAATAGGATTTGGTAAAGATAGAATATGGTGCCCAGCTTTAATGTGGATCATTCCTCATGTCGGCTCACCTATGGGTCAACCTTCATGATCTAAAAAATTAGCTACGATGCTTTCGAGTCTTCAAGAATTTGGATGTGTGATACATATGACACATGTGCAACATCTGGGTTTGTTGGATTTTTACATACGTTCTCGTATTGTTTTGTTCCTTCCATCACAGGCCAAATGTCAATTGCGTGTTGATTAATTAAGTGCCCTACAATGCGCTCAGTTAACTCTGTCTTGTACATGTCGTCCGTTCATTTTTCCAACTCATTTTAGCGCATGAGATCAAAATTGAAGGATTTCCAAAGCTCAAGTGGAACATAAAACCAAAAACAGTGGAGTAATGATATTTACTATGAAACTTGAAATTGCGTGGTAATTTAGTACATTACCACGATAAGCGGAAAGATTGCGAAGTTTATAATTATGGCTAAGTTCCAGAGAGAGGGGGGGAGGGAATATGATTGATTAAAATATTTACCAATTATCACAAATTAATCCATAAGGTGAATTAGGTCTTAAAATGTGCCATGGTCTACTTTATAATCTAAGTACCTAGCATATAATTTATTTCATGCATTCATATAAATAAATCATCCATAAGTATAAATAAATTTGTACATACATAAACAATCGCAAATATAATGATGTGTAGTGGTTCGGCTAAATACTCATTCCACTCCTAGTTGAGGTACTCAAATCCGAGTGTATCATATTTCACTATCTCAATGGTTTTCTATAGGCTTACCATTAACCTTTATAATAGTTTTCAATAGGGTCACCACAAACTTACATGTATGCATTTGTGTCAGTGTCTCATTCAGAAACTCATATTGTTTTCTATAGGCTAACTAAGAACTTATGCAGTGCTATACAAGGACTTATGTAATCTTCCGTCGGAGTCAATCCTACACGTATACACCCATGTTGGTGACAATTTTACATAAGAACGTACATGTATGCACCTGTGTTGGTGGCTCCCTCAGAGATTTTAAGGGTTTTTTATAGGCTCACCAATAACCATCGATTAGTCCTACGCAAGAACTAATTTACGTACACTCCCACGAAAGACAATCCTACACAAGAATCTATTTGACCGTGCATTTCAAACTTGATGAAATGAAGTTTAAACCTTACACGTTTTGGATGAGCTCCGTTGACAGCATCTTCTTGAGATGCTTGATCAATCTTGATGTAACTCTTCTCTTTTGCACTCCCGATCTTTGATGTGGATCTTCTTTAACTTTGATGATCGGCTACCTTGCAATGATGTACCTATGTGGATACAAATGTAATGGGATAGTGGTGGAATCTCATGCAACTAAGGGATAGTTGGTTCTAATTGAAAATTTACCTATATGGACATTCTAGAGAATAATAGATAATAGGTTTACCTATAAGGTTAGTGTCTAATATCTAGAGAATGCAAAATAACATGTTCATATATTAAAGAAAACTTGAAATGTTTATTAGAGTAATGAATCATAAGAAAAATAACACAAATCTTTTTTAAATAGAGCATGGAGTAATGTGAATGAGTGGGAAACATTAGGGCTTCTAACAGTTCGGTTCAACAGAAAATAGCTAGGCAGAGTCCAGAATGCTATTGGACAAAGTTGGCTAATTTCGGTTAGACCGAATTCCTAATTTGGTCTAATTGAATCGAGCTGAAGATTCCCAAGTTGGAAAGAAAATTGCACAGACTTCCGTTTAGCTTGTTAAACGGTTTGGACCATTTTCGGTCAAACCGAATATAGTTGAGGTTGAACCGAAAAATTCATAGAATACCTTTAATGCTTAACTAATTTTGTTCAAGTTAAATATCAAGGCTTGAGATGATCAATCAAGTGTTTAACTGTTAAGAGAATGATCATCTAGATGTATGTTGTTTTGGAACATAAGGGGTATAGAGCTAGTTTCACTGAGGCACCTCAAATTTATCCCTTGTCTTCAAACTTTGATGCTACAAGTTTGTGGTCTTCTAATATTTTTCAATGGGAACTTAACCAACTCAAGAAACACTAGTATACGTGATTAACAAATCGAAAGCCTAATAAAATCGTCCTAGGGGCCATAGTAATGTGTATTTGTCACCCAACCTATTCACAAAGGTCTTATAAGCTTGATCCAATACTTCTTGGCCCTTACGAAGTTTTAAACTTCAGGCGTTCAACTCCCACTCTATATTATAAATTATTTCTTGTGCCATGGTCTACTTGAGCTTTGGATACTTTACAATTTTGGGCCCACACCTTAGAACCATGTGAAAAAGAAGGATGGGCAGCATGGCTAAGACAAATATCCCACGGTGGGCTTAACATGAAGCCGGACATGATGTTAGTGGATCCTTGACTATGGGGCCATTGTAATGTATTTGTTTTATATCCATGCCGTGTATTCTTTTTGCCAGCTTATTTTAAGACATGAGCTCACAAATGAAGAAGATCCAACCAAATATTAAGTGGACCATGCCGTAAGAAAAAGTAGTGATCGACAATTAAAAACTTCTCGTGGGCCATCAAAGTGTTGGATCAATATGATATTTGTGTAGTCACATAAGCGAGGTCTTTGTGACCCTACTAAGGGGTTGGATAGCAAATAAACATCTCGGTGACCCCAAGAGGTTTTCAATAGTAGACGCTCAATCTCCTATGGTATGGTCTACCTGAGATTTTAATCAGCTGCATTTTCTGGCTCATGCCCTAAAATGTGCCGGAGATGCGTTTTAACGGCCTGGATATAAGATAAATATATCACGGTGAGACCCACAGTCAGGGATCCACCAACCTCAGCGGATCCGGGGTTCCCCCGAAGCGGCGTCCCATGAAGTCGGAGTTTGCTGGCAAGGGAGATCTACACCTCTCATCCAATATCCTCGCCATCTCTGCCTCATCAAATGATGATCTAGGCCGTTCATCTAAACTATCGGTGGTCTAAATGTGAAGAGATTCCGCGACAGGGGTTCATTCCTATTCTAAGATGATCCAAAAACTGCTTTTCTGGACCAATGCTTTCAGCTCGCTTTCCGCGGATGATGATTTCTCGACCGATGGAGATTTTCTGTAGAGAACCCATCTACGGTGGGGAATCCTAGATGAACGGTTTGGATCTTCGCAGAGCCAGCCAGAAGACCGAGCAGATTTTGCAAACCTCTAGGCCCTTAAACCCTACACCCGGGAGCTAGTACGATGGATCCGGTCGACCCGGAATATGGTAGAGCCGTTTCTCCACTTCGCACGTGGGAGATCGAGTAATCATCCAAACCGTGAACCGATTTGTTCATAAAATTTTATAGCAGCTGGTTTAAAAAACAGTCAGATTGGATGACCCTCTCCATCTGATCAGTATCGTAAAAAGACCGTAGGCAACATTTTTTTAACGGTTGTAATTCAGTTTTAGAAATCGGAGAAAAATGATATTTAGAATTGTCAGATAGAGGCAATTACAGAAACATCTACAATCCATCACAGTGTTTACAAGATGAACAATTCCGATTGATACATCATGTGCCACGTGTACAGTAGAGATCGCTCTATTGTATATATATCACACATGCTCACGACTCTATCGTATCACCTCCCTCTATATTAATTGCACCACTCTCACCGTTTCCACATCCACAACCCTCGCATCATCTCCTTACGACCCTTCGTTTTCCCCACCTTTTCTTTAACAGACGATTCCTGTATTCTCTCTTGAATTTAAAAAACCCCCATGATTCAATTTATCTATCTATAAGTGCAAGTGATGTGTTAAGAGGTATCACAACTAGTAATTCAAGTATTTTATCATGGATGTAATGCGCTTTGGGTAGATACCCTCTTGGTCGACATGTAATTCTATGAGTTTTTGGGTAGTAGTGCACAAATCGATGTAAGTAATTTTGCAATGTGGGTTACATCACTTTCAGGATTGGATGTTGTTAATAGTACTCTCTGAACAAATCGTGTCACGTAATTCATCCGACTCATGTGTCGTGCCTTCTCGAGGTATTCATGTAAATCCATGATAGTGTTGGCCATGTCGGCAAATATCCGTAGTTATGGGATGTGGGTCAAGTCGAGTTTTTTATGAATTATATTCCACATTATGATTATCACTTCATATGAAGAGTCGTACACACTTTGCTAGGCATGCATCTTATGTACGTTGTTTGCGCATGCTGATACCCCTCGTGGTAGTGGAGTATGAGACATATCAGAACCCTTACATTACTTTTATGAATCTCTTAAATTATTGTTAATCTTAAAGGATAACCATCACTATGAGTAGGCATTGACCCTCTCCAACCGTATAGATGATGCAGGTGATGTACAGATTGAAAACTTAAATGACCATCTCCTTATAAAAGATTATACTAAGTGAATAAAAATATAGTTCTATTACTTAGTCATATATTTTTGTTGCGAATTTTGATATTGTAATAAGCTTCCATTGAATGAGCATTTGATTATTTGTTGAATTCTTTTACTCTAATAAAATAACTAATACAGTCAATTTTAATTCTCGTGAATGTTACCTTCACAAATGTATCTGGATATGATCCAAATGAAAAATAAGGTGCGATTTTTAAAGTATCCAATTTATACATTATTAACACCCAGTTTTCTCAAATACGAGCACGAGCACAAACTCTGGCCGTGAAAATTTGAGATGTTGCACATTTAGTTTTTGGGCATTTGAATGGATTTTTTGTGCATTTAGAGCCTAGGTGATTCTATACTCATATCCCTCATCCTATTACTCTAATCACATAAGATTCAAGTCATCTTTCTTGAGATTACCACTTTAATGAGAATTCCAAACCTCAATTATAACGATGTTTTTGATCTTTATCATTCTTTAGAGATTAAACATTAAGCTTATTGGTATATCATTGTCTAAATCCTATAGGAGGCCCATCTAGGTGAATCTCATAGGAAATCAACTATCCATTAGTTGTAGGAGATTCCACCACCTCTCTTGCCTTGGTTACCTCATTGGCATATCCCATGTAAGGCGAACGTTCATAGGAACTGAAGTATCGACATCAACAATTGGAGTAGCAATTAAGAAGTCGATTCATGCACGGGAGATCATTAAAGAAGCATCTCAAGCAAGGCACTGTAAAAATCGGCTCAATTTGATGAGTAAGTTATTATTTATAAGAGTCAACATACACTTATTTCTTTTGTGATATTGAATGTAAGAGTTAATGACCTGAACTCGAATATGTTTTTGTGTAGGACATAGTCTCTTGTATACAGCTGAATTCACCGATACGGGTGCGTCCGTATTAGTTTTCGTTGGAGTCTCCGACGGGAGTAAATGTAGGTCCTTGGATTATGATCGAGATTATTAGTTAGCTAATAGAAAACCAACTAAGTTTCTAAGAGAGCCTCCAATGAGAGTGTACGTTTAGTTTCTTGTGTATGACTATAAAGGTTAGGGGTGAATATATTGAAAACTCCTAAGATAATGAATACTGGTAACTTCGAGGAGAGTGTGTTCGCCGAGAGTGGATTAGGAAAATCGAACCATTATATATGTTTATGTTTGTGAATGTTTGTAATTCTAATTCATGCTTATGTATTTGATTAAATTAAATCATATGAATACTTGAATTGAGTTGTATGTTAGACACTTAATTTGTAAGCACACATAAGCTCACTAGATCTTCTATAGAGTAGTTGTTTGATTAGTATATCATTTGTAGTCTATATGATTGGACCTACTTTGGCTTGGAAGTCTCAGTGTTAATTGTCTTACTTAGTTAAATTGATAAATTATTTAAGTAAGCATTTGTGTTTTTATTTATAAAAATTTTAAATTGGTCCTAATCACTCCCTTCTAGGACTTAGTTATAATTATATAACTTTATTAAGCTTCCACACACATCGTAGTTGACTATCTCACTACGCTATTTCAAAGATGACTAATGGCGGGAGGATCTTCGACATTCCATTCATCACACAGATGATTTCATAATGAGGCGATCATTGGGAAATGACAATCCATGAGCTTCATGGGCAAGTTCGTCATTGTTTTGATGATTGACGATTTAACACTCAATCACGTTCCTGCATAATAGAAAGGTCGGTGGGGTGATAATATATCTGTCACTTCAGGTCCTCACTTCGTGGTGATTTATTACTTAAATCCTTACTCCATGGGCAATGTTATCATGTGACGATCACCTGTTCATCGCTTGATTAGGCTCCATATACGGTGAGACAGTTATAGTTAAACAGTAACATATTTATAACTTAGTTGAACTTCGTGGCAAGATAGTCAAACAAAATTTCTAAGTACATAACAAGATGACTCTATTTGTCATCCATTTGAAGCTTAAAGATCTTCCTAGGTCTAACAACGTAGTCGTAGACATAGGGTGCCTAACTAACTTATTTTAACCTACTCAATTTGGGTTTGTTTTATAGCATCGCGCTAGCTTGTATGGATGAGTTAGATTGAAGAATAATGATGACGATGATAAATTTTCATGACGGACGAGGAATATGTAGCATTGAGCTAAAAAGAATAGTGTTATGTTGAATTGGAGTGGTGTAAGCCTTGAGTTCTCTATTCTTTACTAAAATTATAGACATGTAAGGTAAACTATTAGAGACTCGTATTGAAATCAGCCTCTGTAATATTCTCTTGATTGATTGACTAGTTACTAAACGTAGCCGATTACACTTCCAACTCAAGACGAGTTCGCAAGATTTTCTTCAAATCGGTCAGTCGTCGAGTAAGCACAGTTAATCATGTTTATATTTTAAGATAATCTTCCATGATTTATGGTAATTAGATTGCTTCTGAATGTGCTTAGCCAATTATGCTATACCATGTGTCTTTTTTAACCATCATCTTAGTTAATCACGTGTATTAAAGCTTTCTGCTTATGACTTCACATGTGTGTAGCCACATACCTTTTGCTATGTGTCATGAGAAGTATCACCACTATCTAAAATAGTGCACGTGACTTCTTTTATGGGCCACTATGAAATGTATGGTGTCTCTCGCACCACCACATGTCTCACAATAGTTTTTTCTTGAAGTGTAGTAGCACACATATCTCGTAGCAACAATGTTCCTTGTACTTAATGATCTCCTCCCGTCGATCAGATTGGCTGCTATGATTGTCTTAATCCTCCTTATATTGGTGTCATCATGTATCAACTTACTATCTGTCAAATCAGGTGTAAATAGTAAGCATGTTTGTTGAAATATTCAAATAAGATTTTTTTTTAAAGTTGGTTTTTGTTATTTTTAAAAATAACATCTTTATTATGATCAACGTGGACCTTTCTTTTTTTTTTTGGCCTATTAATTGGATAGCTAAAATCATCCAATCAACAGGATTTGGTAAAGATGGAATATGGTGCCCAACTTTAATGTGGATTATTCATCATGTCGGCTCACCTATGGGTCAACCTTCATGATCTAAAAAATTAGCTACGATGCTTTCGAGTCTTCAAGAATCTGGATATGTGTGTTACATATGGCACATGTGCAACACCTAGGTTTGTTGGATTTTTACACACATTCTCGTATTGTCGTGTTCCTTCCATCACAGGTCGAATGCCAATTGCGTGTTGATTAATTAAGTGTCCTACAATGCGCTCAGTAAACTCTGTCTTGTACATGCCGTCCATTCATTTTTCCAATTCATTTTAGCGCATGAATCAAAATTGAAGGATTTCCAAAGCTCAAGTGGAACATACAACCAAAAACAGTGGACTAATGACATTCACTATGAAACTTGAAATTGCGTGGTAATTTAGTACAATACCATGACAAGCGGAAAGCTCGCGAAGTTTATAATTATGGCTAAGTTTTAGGGGGGGAGGGAATATGATTGATTAAAATATTTACCAATTATCACAATTTAATCCATATGGTGAATTAGGTCCTAAAATGTAAATTATAAAATACACAACTAATTGTGCAATGAGTCTATGTGGTGAGATAAAAAATTACCAATTGTGTGTGTTCTAATCTAAGTACCTAGCATATAATTTATTTCATACATTCATATAAATAAATCATCCATAAGTATAAATAAATTTGTACATACATAAACAATCGCAAATACAATGATGTGTAGCGGTTCGGCTAAATACCTATTCCACTCCTAGCTGAGGTACTCAAATCCGAGTGTACCAGATTTCACTATCTCAATGGTTTTCTATAGGCTTACCATTAACCTTTACGATAGTTTTCAATAGGGTCGCCACAAACTTACATGTATACATCTGTGTCAGTGTCTCATTCAGAAACTCATATTATTTTTTATAGGTTAACTAAGAACTTATGCAGTGCTACACAATGACCTATGTAATCTTTCGTCGGAGTCAGTCCTACACGTATACACCCATGTTGGTGACAATTTTACATAAGAACCTACACGTATGCACCTGTGTTGGTGGCTCTCTCGGAGATTTTAAGGGTTTTCTATAGGCTCACCAATAACCATCGATTAGTCCTACACAAGAACTAATTTACGCACACTCCCACGGAAGACGATCCTACATAAGAAACTATTTGATTGTGCATTTCAAACTTGATGAAATGAAATTTAAACTTTACACATTTTGGATGAGCTTCGTTGATAGCGTTTTCTTGAGATGCTTGATTAATCTTGATGTAACTTCTCTTTTGCGCCCCCGATCTTTGATGCGGATCTTCTTTAACTTTGATGATCGGCTACCTTGCAATGATGTATATATGTGGTTGCAAATGTAATGTGATAGTGGTGGAATCTCATACAACTAAGGGATAGTTGACTTTAATTGAGAATTCACCTATATGGACATTCCACAGAATAATAGATAATAGGTTTACCTATAAGGTTAGTGTCTAATGTCTAGAGAATGCAAGATAATATGTTCATATTCAAAGAAAACTTGAAATGTTTATTAGAGTGATGAATCATAAGAAAAATAACATCAATCTTTTTTGGATAGAGCATGGAGTAATGTGAATGAGTGGGAAACATTAGGGCTTCTAAATCATAAAAAACTATCTCTTTTACCAAGGTCCTAGTGCCCATTTTATAAGAAAAGAGAGAGGCTACAATGGATCTATAATGGCTAGTTATTCGGTCGGACCGAAAACAGTTCGGTTCAACAGAAAATAGCTAGGCAGAGTCCAGAATGTTGTTGGACAAAATTGGCTAATTTCGGTTAGACCGAATTCATAATTCGGTCTAATCAAATCGAGCCAAAGATTCCCAGGTTGGACAAAAAATTGCATAGACTTCTGTTTAGCTTGTTGAATAGTTTGGACCATTTTCGGTCAAACCGAATATGGTTCAGGTTGAACCGAAAAATTCATAGAATACCTTTAACGCTTAACTAATTTTGTTCAAGTTAAATATCAAGGCTTGAGATGATCAATCAAGTGTTTTCCTATTAAGAGAATGATCATCTAGATGTAGGTTGTTTTGGAACATAAAGGGTATAGAGCTAGTTTCACTAAGGCACCTCAAATTTATCCATTGTCTTCAAACTTTGATGTTACAAGTTTGCGGTCTTCTAATATTTTTCAATGGGAACTTAAACAACTCAAGAAACACTAGTATACGTGATTAACAAATCGAAAGCCTAATAAAATCGTCCTAGAGGCCATAGTAATGGTTATTTGTCACCCAACCTATTCACAAAGGTCATATAAGCTTGATCCAATACTTCTTGGCCCTTATGAAGTTTTAAACATCAGACGTTCGACTCCCACTCTATATTATAGATTGTTTCTTGTGCCACGGTCTACTTGAGCTTTGGATACTTTTCAATTTTGGGCCCACACCTTAGAACCATGTGAAAAAGAAGGATGGGCAGCATGGCTAAGACAAATATCCCACGTTGGGCTTAACATGAAGCCGGACATGATGTTAGTGGATCCTTGACTATGGGGCCATTGTAATGTATTTGTTTTATATCCATGCCGTGTATTCTTTTTGCCAGCTTATTTTAAGACATGAGCTCACAAATGAAGAAGATCCAACCAAATATTAAGTGGACCATGCCGTAAGAAAAAGTAGTGATCGACAATTAAAAACTTCTCGTGGGCCATAAAAGTGTTGGATCAAGATGATATTTGTGTGGTCACGTAAGCGAGGTCTTTGTGACCCTACTAAGGGGTTGGATAGCAAATAAACATCTCGGTGACCCCAAGAGGTTTTCAATAGTAGACGCTCGATCTCCTATGGTATGGTCTACCTGAGATTTTGATCAGCTGCATTTTCTGGCTCATGCCCTAAAATGAGCTGGAGATGCGTATTAACGGCCTGGATATAAGACAAATATATCACGGTGGGACCCACAGTCAGGGATCCACCAACCTCAGCGGATTCGGGGTTCCCCTGAAGCGGCGTCCCTTAAAGTCGGAGTTTGCTAGCAAGGGAGATCTACACCGCTCATCCAATATCCTCGCCATCTCTGCCTCATCAAATGATGATCTCGGCCGTTCATCTAAATTCTCAGTGGTCTAAATGTGCAGAGTTTCCGCGATAGGGGTTCATTCCTGTTCTAAGGGGATCCAAAAACTGCTTTTCTGGACCAATGCTTTCAGCTCGCTTTCCACGGATGATGATATCTCGACTGATGGAGATTTTCTCTAGAGAACCCATCTACGGTGGGGAGTCCTATATGAACGGTTTGGATCTTCGCAGCGCCAACCAGAAGACCGAGCAGATTTTGCAAACCTCCAGGCCCTTAAACCCTACACATGGGAGCTGGTACGGTGGATCCGGTCGAATCGGAATACGGTAGAGCCGTTTCTCCACTTCGCACGTGGGAGGTCAAGTAATCATCCAAACCGTGCACCGATTTTTTCATAAAATTTTATAGCAGCTGGTTTAAAAAACAGTCAGATTGGATGACCCTCTCCATCTGATCAGTACCGTAAAAAGACTGTAGGCAACATTTTTTTAACGGTTGTAATTCAGTTTCAGAAATCAGAGAAAAATGATATTTAGAATTGTCAGATAAAGGCAATTATAGAAACATCTACCATCCATCACAGTTTTCACAGGATGAACAATTCCGATTGATACATCATATGCCACGTGTACAGTAGAGATCGCTCGATTGATATATATCACACATGCTCACGACTCTGCCGTATCACCGCCCTCTATATTAATTGCACCACTCTCACCGTTTCCACATCCACAACCCTCGCATCATCTCCTTACAGCCCTTCGTTTTCCCCACCTTTTCTTTAACAGACGATTCCTGTATTCTCTCTTGAATCTGTGAAAACCTATTTCAGATTCTCATTTTCCCATCTGAGATTTTCGTTTCTCTTTCTCTCAACATCTGAAAATCAATGGCGGAGGAAGAAACAGTTGCAGCAGCAGCTGCTGCTGCTGCTGATACAAGCCCTGCTGATACAAGCCCTCCTTCGTCTGACCACAAGCGGAAGCTAGAAGATTTGGATTCCGAGGCGGCTCCAAAACCGGAAATTTCCAGCCCTCCGTCTGCCGAAACCCCAGCCGAGCAGACCGGTGATGCGATCACTGACGTTGCTGAAAACGGCGTCCAGAAAGAGGAGGAGATCTCGAATTCTTCCCCGGATGTGAAGCGGCCGCGTATCGAGGAAGAAATCAACGGCTCTGGTATTATCTACACGCTCTCTCCCTTCCCTCCTCCCTTCCTCTTTCTTTTCTACATTTATATATCTTATTGATTTCTTTCTCTAGGTTTTAGTGTAGTTGTAATTTTGATTTTTTTTTTCTTTTTAATTTTTGGTCTAATGCACTTGAATAGATTTTTATTGGATAACCCAGATGGGTTTTCCGGAAAAACAGTAGTCTCACATTGATTAGGGTTTGATTTACTCAGTACAAACAAGGGTTTTTTAGGGTGTAGGGAGTCCTAGTCCTTGGTTGATTGACGATGGAGGGGTCTTTAAAGAATCTCCTCTGTTGTCCGTGTAATTCCTTTCTATTTCGAAATGCTGAAAATAATGAGGAAGTTTGGATGTATTGTGGTGTGAATTGTACTGATGGGCCCGGTTTATGTATTAGGCCTACTTCAGTGTGCAAGCATTTGTTATGGTGGGCCCCCCTGTTGTTCAAGGCCTCCACAAAAACTTCCAGATTGGAAGTTCGTATTTAGCCAGTCCCAGGCCCGGTTAAAAGAGGGTTGATGTGAGATGGGCAGACGGGGCCAATCAATCATGAGAATCCTGTGTTTAAAAAATGGGTAAATAGGATTCATGAAACAACTCCAGTTTGCTGGGAAAAGGCTATGACAACGGTGATGATAGGAAGATCACACACGCATATTATGTATACCACCTTTGACTTTCTCTTTGGAGTTTGGACCATGGTTCCTTAGATGGTGGGTAAGGGTGGCAATTGTCGGGCCTCTAGAGGTCACATGCCTGAATTTTGAACTGTAGGTTCGGGCCCATTTAGATTTGTCATTTGCTCAGTCTGCGGCTCTGCGCCTGGTCCATTGCCAGCATTAGCAGTGATGCACATCAGATGACTGGTCGATTCTTAACCATGGCCCCACTTGTATGGATTAGAGCATCAGGATATCATCCAACTTTTTGATGTGTCAGGGTCTTATAATCCATCTAACTCAATTACATTCAACTAAAAAGCATGGATCACCAGTGACCTTTCCTTGTAGCTCAAAACTTTGAGAATCTTTCTAAATAAGATGGTTAACATGAACGTGCATGCAATGGTTTAGTAGTATTACACTTCTTATTGCTTTCACTATAACTAAATCTCAATATAGTTGGGCTGTCAGGGAACAAAATTCGTTTTTGGGATGATAAATGGTGTGGTACAAGAACATTTGTAGATGAATTTCCTATTTTGGCTAAGGCGACAGTGGAGAGAGACATAACAGCTGATCGGTGCTATTTCTCTAGCAATGGGCGGGTGGTTTGGGCTCCTCGTTATTGGAATTTAAAAGATGTAGAGATTGATGAATACACTTCATTAATGACTCGGCTTGAGTTAATCGTTCCTAAATCTCTTGAAAAGTGACTCAATGGTTTGGTCTGCTCATACTTCAGGGCGGTTTTCAGTTCACTCCTTTTATTCTTTGTTGCAAGTTTCATCACATGATCACCAGCTTTGTTTCCCTTATCATTTCTGGTCATACGGTGCTCCTCGAGTTGCTGCTTTCGTCTGGTTAGTGGGCAGGAAACGGGTTTTAACAGTGGATAACTTACAACGGAGGGCTCTAATTCTTCCAAATGTTTGTTTGATGTGTGTGGGAGATGTGGAATCAATTGATCATTTATTCATCCGCTGTAAGTATGCAAGATAAATCTGGGAGCATTACTTTAATACTTTGCCATTCTAAGTATTGAATGGGTGATGCAGAGATCTGTTTGTGATTTCTTATGGGCTTGGCATGGTGGGGGGACTGGTAAATCTACAAAGGCATTGTGGCGATTACTCATCATGGCTATTTTTTGGGTAATTTGGTGAGCTCGAAATGACCGTTGTTTTAACAATAGGGAGGTAACAGTATTGGATCGTGTTCGTAAGATCAATTTTTGCATATCAGGTTGGGCAAATGTTGTAAATATGATAGATTTTGACCAGCTTCGTTCCATGATTCATTTGTAAATTGTTTGTTTTGTTTTCTTTGTATTTTTGCTCGCTTCTTGTGAGTTTTCAATAAAATTTTGATGTTAATTTTCAACCAAGAAAAAAAAAGTCGGGCTATTGATTATGGAAGGGGATTTTCATAATGCTATTGCGTGGGCGTCAGGTGAAAGTTTGATCTGCTGAAAGTTAGCCTTCTTACTTAACGAGTTTAAATTGTAATTTCTTGCATGGAGTGATATTTAACAATGTCTCAAGGGAAGCCAATCCCGTTAGCTACTTTTTAGCTCAAGGAGGGGTCTCAACATGATGATTCGTTAGCAATTCGTGCCGGTTCTCTTAGGGCTTTGTTGATTCATGGAAAGCATAAGAAATGAAATAATGTTTCTCAGAAAACCTTATTTCCAAGCAACTGTGGGAAATGAAACATTCTCAAAAATAAAATATTTGTTCTTAAATTTATAATTTAAGATATAAATATTTATTTACGTAACAAATTCCTTTACATTTTTTACATTTTTCGAGTTAATAGCGTGATATTATCACAGTAAAAATGTGATATTCTAAAATCTGCCGAGATCTCATTTGTGATATTGTCACGAGATTTTCCAAATCCCGGTGATATTTGTCAAACTGTTTATGTTCAAAGTGATTAGGAAGGTCCATTGCTACAGTGGCGTTGGATGTATGTTAACTGTAGATATATTGAGCATCCCTTTTTATTTTTTATAGAAGAGGTAGGTCCTACCATTAATAAAGTTTGCTTTGCCTTAAATGAAGATATCCATTTAATCTATAAGAAATAAAATTCTAGAATGGGGTTCTGGTTGTATTCAGGGTGTGGGTCCCCTGTTTGTAGAGTTTGTGTTCTCTTCTTCCATTCTGTTTCTGTTGTTGTTGTTTCTCTCTCTCTTGGCCCTAATAATATATTCATCTTTCGAAAAAAGTTAAAAATAATAATAATTCTAGAATGGTCAGTGGTTTACATTCCAGTCTATTTTTTCTGATTGTTGGGGTCACCTTTATAGAAGAAGAGCAGTGTCCTCAGCCTATCCACAGTGGGGTCTACTTTTGCAAGTGGGTCTTACACTAACCCATTAGGCCCAACTGACATGTGGTGATTCATTTCAGTAGTTTGAGGACCAGCTTTTGTCGAATTAGTGTCTTCCTCCGTTTGTTGCTCTCTTAAGAAATATTTACCGGGCATTGTAGTGTTTCTACAGTCCTGTGATATTAGTCTTGATTGACATGTATGTGATGTCTGCTTTCACTTGTGAGCCTCACCATGGATTAGCCATCACTTGAAAATTCCTGCAATTGGAATACCTTTAATCGATGCTAATTGAATTTAAACACCTTCAAAATTTTAACCATCCATTTGTAGGCCACTGATTGACAGTTAGTATTATCTGACTGGTGCAATTCACAAATTTCTCTAATCTATGGTATGACCCACCAAGTGAATAGTTTGGATTATGGTCTCAAAGTATCATTCAATTTTATTTAATTATTTTGGATAATTCACGTTGATCATGGAACTCTTCACCTCAACCTAAAAATAGAAAGGAAAAAAATACATCAAGTCAGCCATTCTCAATTGAAACTGTCTATTGAAAATTGTTTATGCAATATTGATTAGCAATTGACATGTTTGGTAAACACACTTTAGAAAAACTTCAGGCCAATCCAAACAACATATGGCCACGCCAATCCAACCATCTAAGATCACCAGGTGAGTTTGGAGGTTTATGGATGGTTGTCAAGTGTTTTCTTTGGTGGGGCCCACTATATTGGGTATATGCCACCCAACCCATGCTTAGCATGAGCTTTGCCATGATGATGGGATTACCCAAAAATAAGTCATATATAACCATAAAAAGCAATGGACATCCAATAATCCTGTATCAACAAACAGGTGTCCATGAATCAGAGGTTATGATTGATTAACCACTTTGATTTTGGGATTATTACTTAGGGCCTGTTTGTTAACACTAAATTTTTGCACTTAACGCGGAATTGGGAAAATGTTCAGTGTTTAGTGGTGTTTGTTAATGCGTTGTTAACACGGAAGAAGGAAAGCGCTAAGTGGTTTTTCACTGAATTCTTTCCGTGATAGGAGTTTGGCTTAATGGTGAATGCGGAATGCACTGCGTGAATTTTTCATTAAACAAAAATTTTTGCTTCCAAAATTACCCCTTTTCAAGTTACTGTAAAATTTTCTCTCTAAATTGTTTGCGGAATACAAAATCAACTTTTAATGTGTGAAACTTCTTTATGCCCCACCATGATGTATGTGTTTCATCCATTCCATTCATCCATTTTAAAAGATCATTTTAGGGCTTGATACCAAAAATGAGAGGAATATAAATCTCAGGTGGACCATACCATAGGAAAACAATAGTGATTGGTTATCCACCATTAAAATTCTCCTAAGGCCCAACGTACTGTTTATTTGACATCCAATCTGTTGATTAGGTCATATAGACCTAGGTGAATGGAAAAAACAAAGATCAGCTTGATCCAAAACTTTTATGGCCCCCAAAAAGTTTTTAATGGTCGACGTTCATTCAACACTGTTTTCTTGTAATGTGGTCCACCTGAGATTAGGATATACCTCATTTTTGGTCACATACCATAAAATGATCTGGAAACATAGATGGACGGCATGGATGAAACACATACATTATGGTGGGGCCCACATAGCACCGACCATCAGCCATTGGCTGGTGGCAGGGGAGTAGCCTGCGGACGCGGATTGGATACTGGCATGTTGAGTAGCGAGACTGGCTACTGAAGTTACATCATCAAGTTACGTGGGCCCCATCATGATGTATGTTTTGTATCCACGCCGTCCATCCATTTGGAAATATAATTTTAGGTAAAGATCCAAAGAATGAGTCAAATCCAAAGCTCCAGTGGACTTCACCACAGAAAACGGTGGGAGAGTGACACCCGCCATTAAAAACTTAAATGGACCACAAAAGTTTTTGATCAAGCTGATATTTGTTTTTTCCCATCTTTCATGTCTGTGTTAACTTGTGAACAGGTTGGATTTCAAATAAAAATCACGGTGAGCCTTAGGAAGGTTTCAACGGTCAGCATCAATCTCGCCACTGTATTTTGTGGTGGGGTCAACTACATATTTGGATATGCCTCATTCTTTAACTCATGCTCTAAAATTAAATCTCCTAATAGATGGACGGTGTAGATAAAACACATACATCATAGTGGGCCCACATATATAATAGTGGGCCCATGGAACCTGAAGACGTCACTTCGGTATCGAATCTCGCTATTCAACTGTCATTAGCTAATTTGCGTCCAAGTAGGATGCGGATTGGTTGGGGTACCTCACACCAACTATATAGTTGCTGTACTACGTCAGCAAGTTCAGTGGGTCCCATCATGAGGTATGTGTTATATTCAAACCATCCATCCATTTGGCGAGCTCATATTAAAGCTTGAAACGAAAAATAAGCTGCAAAAAGCAGGGGGGATTGAACGTCTACCATTGAAACCCTTTTTGGGGTCACAGAAGTTTTGGATCAATATGATTTTATTTTTTTTTTTTACTTCTTCATACATGTATTTGTGACCTTATGAACATATTGGATGGAAAATAAACTTAAATAGGTCACAGAAGTTTTGGATCAATATGTTTTCACTTCATCCAATTGGGAATGACCTTATACAATTGGGAATGACCTTATAAACGGTTTGGATAGCATATAAATATAAAGTGTGCCTTATTTGAAGGTTTTGTTGCTACTGGTGTTCAATCCCATACAACACATAGTGACAATCTTCCCGCTAAGAGGAATTGAGGGCCTTATGATGATATTTTAGTTTTTTGTTAAGTATTTTAGTTTATTTGAATTGAATATAATGATTTTATTTTCATTTAATAAACAATAATTTCTTTATAATGTAAAACATTTCCAAACGAGAGATAGGGGCAAATGTGTCAAATTAACATATTTCAGACATTTAAGATGTTTGTTAACAAACAGTTTGTTTCAAATTCAGTACTTAAGTTTTAGACTTAGCCATAATTATCAAACAAGTTTTTTTACTTCAGATTTCAGATTCAGGTTGTAGATTTCAGATTCGGTCTTTAGACTTCAGATTTAACAAACGGGGCCTTGGTGACATTGTCTTCAACAATTTAGATGGTTACTTCAAGTTAATGTATGCCACATGTACCATTTGAGGGTGCCTGTATATCAAGCCTTATACTCGTCCTGAGTATCAAATAGCTTCCGATTTCATAGCTGATCAAATTGGGGAAGTGAGGATGGTTTCTCTACAAGTCCTAGAATACCCCTTTTCTACCATGTTGTGATGCATGTGGGGCTCACAAGTCTTGTGTGTGGAATCCAATCTGTCCATCAAGGTAGGCCCACCATGAAAGTTGGTTGCCCTGAAAATTAGGCAGATTGAAGCATCTTGTCTGCCAACACTTGAACTTTGAGCTCTTTGGATGGTTGTACATTGTTCTTTTTATGGTGTGGTCCACCTAATGATTTGTATAGGCCTGATTTTTGGGGCATACCATCATCATGGTGGGCCTTAGGTAATGCACGGGTTGGACGACAGATACACAACACGGTAGGCCTCGCCATAGGAAATAGTGGGCATCTATTAAAAAACATCTAAATTCATGCACCTGATGGTTTGATTGGAAGGGTTTTTGGGCCATCCAACTTTCATGGTGGGCCCACCCTAATGGACAGGTTGGATCTTGGATGTCATAAATGCACCCCATCAGGCCATGTGCATCATGCACAATAACTATTCCCAAAGCTCTGAAAACTTAACATGCATGAAAGCACGGTGTCGATCAGGTCTATAAAACACCTTGTTTAGCCTTGATCCCCAAAGCAGGCTAATTCAACACTCAGGTGGGCCATCCCAAAAGAATTATTACATAAAACCTCTAAATTCACATGGTATTGCTCACACGAGTTTTGGAATAGCATGTCTTTGGGTAAGTGGTTCATCTTCACATCAGGTGAATGGATCGGATGGCATATAAACACCATGAAGGGCCCTAGCCTTACACAGAACTGATGGTGGGCATTACATCCTAACTGTTTCATATAGTCTGGCCTACCCAGATTATCATGATTCTTGGGTTCAATGGTTAATATGAAGTGGTGTACATGATGGATGGGGTGGATCTGGTGAAGTCAAGCCCATGATTTGGTGACTCCTACTGCCGATCTCATAGGCCAAATTATGAACATGGGATGCCTAAAACCTCTCCCAATTCCAAATTCAAGTATTGGAATACTTTGGGATGGATTAGAGCAAACTTCACAAATAAAACAAAGCTCCCACTCCATGCATTTTGGGAGCCCTGCATCTCCACCACATTCAAGAGGGTGATTGCGTAAAATACCCAAGCACTTACCATGCTGATGTGCCATATCCACTTCTTCCATAAGGTGAAAACCAAAACTCTTGTATTCGATGTACATACAAAAGATCAGTGTCTTGAATGACCTCTACTGCTCTCACGTGGCATTGAGATTCTTTGGAATCATTCTTCTATTTATATATACTTTACATCAAAACATAAGCTATAGCAATAACAGAAATACAAGGAAATACATTACTTATTAACTGAGGAAAGAACCTGAAAGGGCTTGGCAGTTATGTGGGTATTCACGAGATAAACAAAATCATTTTCCTGTTAATAAGTTAGGTTAGTGTAAAATCTGAAACTTGATTTGCTAAGAAGCAGTATAGTAATTTCATAGGGGCACCAAAAATGTTACGAGACTTGACTTTTATGAGTAGTATAGATTTTCATGGCTTCCATTTTAATTTTAATTTTTTCCTTTTGAAAATTTACTGTGCAAAAACTATGGAAAACAAGTTTCAGTTGTGTTAAAAAGATCCTCAATCTCTGTGTAAGATACTGTAATGTATCATCTTGGCCACCCTGTAAGCTGATGTGCACTGCATGTTTTGCATTTCTATTTTTGGAAAGAACCATGGTTTTAAATCCTGTTTCAGACTGCAACTCATTGTGGACTGAAACCGAGTGGAAACTATCTTGGATGTATCAAAGCCTAGAGTGGGCTGAAAATTACTGATGCAAGCCTTGGGATGCTTGTTGAAGACAAAAACTGGGTCAACTTGGACACGTCATCTAGGCCTTGTCTGATATTTAAAACCTTGAATGGAATGCTTTGTCCCCTTTTCTGGTGATGGATGCATTCATGATATGTTATTGCGACCTAAAGACCGATACACAGCAGTTGATATTGTAATTGAACCTTTTTATGATATGTTCTTGCCTTTCAATTTTTGAAGATTTTTTTATCATGTAAAAGTTTGGAAACCAGATTTTCAGTTTTGTGTTAAAGGATTATCCTTTCTTTTCTCAGCTTCAGACTTTGATCAACAAGCTGAGAAGGTTGTGGCACCTCCAACAGAGAATTCTGAACACCCACCTCCGGAGAATATCCAGCAACCTACTGCAGGGGTTCCTGGACAAGGTGATATTTCTACAGGGGTTCCTGGACAAGGTGATATTGCTACAGGGGTTCCTGGACAAGGTGATGTTGCTACAGGGGTTCCTGGACAAGCTGATATTGCTACAGGGGTTTCTGGACAAGCTGATATTGCTACAGGGGTTTCTGGACAAGCTGATATTGTTACAGGGGTTCCCAGACAAGGTGATATTGTTACCGGGGTTCCTGGACAAGGTGATATTGTTACCGGGGTACCCGGACAAGGTGATATTGTTACTGGGGTTCCTGGACAAGGTGATATTGCTACAGGGGTTCCTCAACAAGGCAATCTTCCTCCATCAGAACAGCGTAACCTTGACCTTCAAACTTTGACCCGTAAAATTGAAGTCCCCAATACCAAGGTGCAGCAATCAATGCTTTTTTGAAATTCTATTGCTCATCAAAATCATTTCTCAGGTTTACTTGGTCGATATGCTTAATGCTCATAATATTCACATTCATTCTCCATTATCTTCATTTAATGTCCTTCCAGAAATAGATTTTTTTTTCGACCTTGATATCATGCTTTACTTAGTTATCACCAAAACAAAAAAGAACTTTAATATTATTTTCTTACATAAATATATAAAGAGAAGCAGTGTGGGGGCACGTGCATGTTTTCTTTTATGAAGTTACAAGAGAAGTTGTATAATATCATTAGTTTCCTATTAATTCAAAGGTTAATTTGTCATTCTGATGTTAAATTTAATTTGATGACATTTAATGCCCCCATTGACCCTTTTAATTCTTTAAAACCCTTCCTTTTACATGATCCCTATAAAATTAAATAACCACAATGTTTCCATTAGTAGCTGGAATTTCTAAACAAAGAACTGATCACCTATAACTGGTCATATGGTATGACCTATTTTTCATGCCTTCTAAATTTTGTAACCACTTTCGACCTTGAAAAAAATTGTCTTTCAAGGGCAAAATGCTTGTACCTTAGGTTAGCCTAAGGCTGTTTGAAGGCAATTGCTTGTCTTTTTTGTTCTTTGTGTGTGTGTGTGTGTGTGTGTGTGTGTGTGGATAAGCAGCGCAAACGTATAGAGAACCATGAGAAGCAGCCTCTTTAGCAAGAGCATCCACCCAAGAGTTGGCCTCCTCAAGGGCAAGATTAAAGGAAACAACAAAACTAGAAAGCGAAGCTTTGATTTCTGTTGCAATATAACACTATTCTCGTGGCAGTGACTTGGACCTAGAAACCCAAGAGATCGAATTTTTTGAATCTCCTTCAATAACAATATGATTGGCATCACCCCTTGCTTCTTCCATATCTTTAGTCCAGTCATAGCTTCCAGCTCAGTCACGGTTGGATTCACTGATCCCCATGTCCTGAGAATCACAAATTTGATCGCCCCATCCTCTTCCCTAGTGATTCCCACTACAGGTTGCCTATGCTTCCCCATAGAGCTACCATCAAGTTTAAGCTTTCACCACCCCACTGGGGAGGACACCATTCCACTTCTTTTATCAGCTTTCTGCTATGCCATTAGTGACATGCTAATCTCTCAGAATATCAGACATAGAAACCCCCCTTAAGGATACTTTTGAATATTTATTTGATATCCTTTGTTTATTCAAATCAATATTACTGTGCATGTTTTTCTTATCCTGCATCCCACGGGCTACCCTACTTGAGCCCGGTGTGAAATGCCCCTGCATTAATCACCCCCGGTGAGGAGTCTCGAACACGAGACCTCCCCCGTGGGCCCCAAATCACATGTGTCACCCACCTCGAGTATGTCCCCACATCCCACGGGCTACCCCACTCGAGCCCGGTGTGAAATGCCCCTGCATTAAGTGCTTTCAGAAATATATGATTTTCAATAGCATCCTCACTTAGATGGCTAAAATGTTTTCTGATTTAAATATCAATTTGGAAAGTCACCTGTTATTCTATTTCCTCACGAGGGTTGCCAAGCTCGGCTACAGAACAACAGAAAAATCCTCAAAATCTTAAAAGATGACAACAGCATTAGTCAGTTGTTTGAACTGCCCTTTTCAATTGTTGCAATTTACAAATATAACTGAAACCTTATGTACACTTTGAAATGATTCTGATCAGTGAAACAGTTCAAACTTGAGATTAAAACAACTTCTGGAGTAAAAGTGTGTAGACTCACTCAAATTCATCCATGATTTGATTGAATACAACAGCTACTCGTATTTCAGCTTGTAATCAGATCATTAATCAACAATGTAGCTACGTTTTGCCTTGTTCTGTTTTTTCTGTTTGCTTAATAATATTTCACCTTTCACACACACACACACACACATATAATGTTGTTACAAGGCAGTGTTTAAACGGATTGCTTGTGAAACTCTTGGCACAGGTTGGTGTTCTCATAGGTAAAGCTGGCGATACAATAAGGTTCCTGCAATATAATTCAGGGGCAAGGATTCAGATCACGAGGGATGTTGATGCTGATCCATATTCTTCTACAAGACCAGTCGAATTGATAGGGACATTGGAAAATATCAATAAGGCTGAAAAACTGATAAAAGATGTTATAGCGGAGGTCAACTGTTGTTTTTCACACGTTTATTTACCGTAGTTTGATGCACTTAACATTTTTCTCTCGTTTCTTTTTTCTTGTGGATCATTATATATCCTTGGCAAGTGATCTTACTTGCATCTTTCTGCAGGCTGATGCAGGGGGGTCACCTTCGCTTGTGGCAAGGGGATTTGGTACTGCACAATCTGGCTCAGAGCAAATTCAGATCCAAGTCCCGTATGAAAAGGTTAATTTTGTACTCTCTGTTATCTTTGCCCCATATTTTGATATTCTTTTCTGGAATCTGGACCATCTGCTTTATGCACACATTTATTTGCAGGTGGGTTTGATCATTGGGAAAGGAGGTGAGACCATTAAGAACCTGCAGACCAAAACTGGAGCTCGCATTCAGGTAGTTGGTGTTCCTAGATTTATGTTGAGATCGATGTATGGAGATCTAGATAATGTGCTTGAGATTTGCATTCTTTTTGAATGCTTATGTTATCCATATGATGAAGATCCTCTTCTGTCATGTAGGTGATACTGCAAAATCTTCCCGAGGGTGACATGTCCAAGGAAAGAACTGTACGAGTGACTGGCACTAAAGAACAGATTGAGACCGCCAGAGAAATGATCAAGGAAGTCATGAGTCAGGTTTGTATGTCAAGCTCATATACTTTTGGTTGTATTACTGATGAGTATCTGTTAATGATGCCTATTGTGACTTTTTTGAATATGACATTCAATTTTGCTAAGATTAGTATTTAAATCTGGGAACATATAGAGAATGGTTTTTCTTCATAAAGGGAGATACTTTTTACCTTTTCTTTCTTTTCTTTCTTTTTCCTTTTTTGGTATGAATATGCTATCTAGAAGGTAGTCTGTAGTTGGGTCTTCTCTTCCACTGCTACATGGTGAAAAGTTTGAATAACATTCCAAAGGACACTTGAGGTATCCTGCTTCAGAAGGACTTGCCAATTAAAGACTCTGGGATGAGAATAACCTGGGTTTATTCTTATTTTATTCAGAATACATGTTGCATCGGTGGAACTTGGGCACTTTATTTCCAAACATGCTAGGAATGTCAAGAGATGACTCAAGTCTTTCTGTTTTTGTGCACATTACGTTCTACAATATCTCATTCTTGTGTGTCAATGCAGTATTTGGTCTGGTATTTATCAGTCATAATATTGTACTCCACACTAAACCACATTTTAATAGGCATGAGTACTGTGAGATGGAAAAGTGACTGTTTTTTGGAATTTGGATCACATGGGCACAGAATTGGGCTTGTTCATTTCATCTAATACTTTTGCAGTGGTTCTATTGTCCCAAACCTGCCAAGGAGCTAGAATATAATTTCGCTCAAGTTGTTTAGACTAAAGCATTCATTTGCAGTGATCCGTAGTCTAGTGGCTTGTTTTGTAAATCCCTCCTTCCCAATTCTTGATCCATCATGTTACTCGGTTGATTTACTGCCTATCTTGATGCAAATGTGAGGAAGGTTGGTCACTGAGGCCTAAGACATCCTATAATCTTTCCTTCTTAAATTCCATGTTCAAATGTTTTAAATCTTTATATAACTAGAGCTGCTGTTTCCTGACATGCACATAAAAAACTTGACGTGATTCATGCAATCAAAGCAACCTATAGGCCTAATGTGCTACCCCTTGTGCCCCATGATCCTTGACATAGTTTCAACTGTGGTCTTCATGTGCGTCTTTCAAACAGGAATGTTCTTGTGACCTAGAAATGCAAATTCACCTTTCAAAGAATTCACTCTGGAGGGTGCATGTAGCTAGCTGAAATTTTTTATGGTGGACCTTTGTAAGGGGAATCCTCTCTTGTCAGCGGCCTTTATTTCTTGCCCCAGATTCTGCAAGGAGCTGTGCATGCTTCATCCATTTGATCATGTATATAGTATTTTCATAGTTCAACTGTGCCAAACAAGAAAGAATATAATGAATGGAGCATCCTTGCCATTTTTATGATATATTCCAAGTATAGAAATATCAGTTGGATGATATTTTCTATTCTGATTTCATCTTATCATCTTGTTGGTTTCATCATTGCCACCAGCAGGGAAGTAACATAGATATTCTAATGGGCTTAGAAGTTAATACAGGTTATCTTTTTCTAACCAAATCCTGTGGCTGAACTTTATTTGTTGAAACAGCAACTCTTTGGTATATTGCTGCCATGCTGCAAAATAAAACTAGTGAATTTGATAGTATGCCCATGCTATGTGGGTTCTATCTTTTTTCCCCATTGGCATTTTGTAATTACTGACAAGGAAAGGTAGATAAGGTTAGGATGGTGTCGAAGTTAGTAGTATCAAAATATTTTCATAGTCATAATTTGGGATCTTTCTTGCAGGCAGTGGTCAAAGTATCTTGATCATTATATGTATGACTTGAGACATGGAAATATGTATCAATATTGTCTATAATATCACAAATACCAGGGAATGTATTGCTGATTGAGGGAAACATTGGAGAAAAGGAGGAATTTTTCAATGAAACTTCAGGAGATGGTAAATGACACATGTCTATACATGGAATATTGGTATATTACAAAAAGCAACCATGACATAGGTTTCCATTTTGTAGAGGCTAGAACCATGTGTTGTCGGATAAAAGCAATGCAATTATACCAAAATGAGTTCATATCATTCAACTATCATAAAATGCAAGTTTTAAAACACAAACAATACATTAAAGAACTAAAGAGAACAAATATATATACAATATCATTTTTTTAAAGAGAGAACTAAATTTTATTAGAAGCATGCCAAAAAGTGCGAAAGATTTAACTGCCTTTACATAAGAAGCCCATCCCAAGACACTAGTAATTTTTCCCTGATGACCTCTTGATGCGAAGAACTCCTATTCCGAAAACAACTCCTATTACATTCCCTCCCATATGGACAAAAAAAAAGAAAAAAAAAAAAAAGAAGCAGCAGCCAAAATAAGCAATCTCCACCCAACTTTCCCCACCCCTCATCCATGCCAAGCCTACAAAAGATCTGCAACGGCATCACCCAGGTGGTATGAAAAGCATCTAGGAAGTGCTTCCACACTTTTTGACCAAACAAGCCGTGAATGAAGAGGCGATTAGTCAACTCTGCATCTCCATACACATCAAGTAGATGCTGGGAAGTACAGGGGATCTTCTTTGTAAATTATTGGTGGTTAGCACTCTCTTTCTTCCCACTAATTAGTCGAAAGCTGCCAACCCTTGGAGGGGGTCCATAGCATATGAAACAGAAATGAGTAATTTGAGTATCTTATCAATGCCTTATCACAATCAATTGGGGTTGCCTACATGTATCATGTTTTGCCATTCCACTCTATCAAGGGCCATGCCTTTAGTTAGACGATAGGTCATTAAGTCTTTTCTCATTACCTTCATCCACATCCTTTTGGGCCTTCTGCCCTTTTAGTGCCTTCAACTTGTACCAACTCATTCCTAACCATCGCGGTTCTTATTCTTTGTTGCACATGACCTAACCATCTAAGTCACTTTCTCTCATCTTATTACCTATAACTGCTTTTACTGAGTTAATGCATTAATTTCTAATTCTATCCTTTCTCGTCTTGCCACTCATCCATCGCAACATCCTCGTTTCAGCTACAGTTTCCCTTTGAACATGTTGTTCCTTAACTGCCCAACATTCCGTCTCACAAAGCATGGCTGGTTTTTTGGCTGTCCTATAAAGTCTCCCTATCAATTTGAGTGGTACACGACAATCACATGAGATTGTAGAGGCACATCTCTGTTTCTTTCACCCAGCTTGAATTCTATGGTAACATCCTTCTCAATGGCCCCACTCATCAATTCTTGACCCAATGCATCGAAAGTGCTCATTTTAGGACACTTCTAGGCCAACAGTCTTAACTAATTCCTCATTTTCACTCCTCTTGTAACCTAAATTGCATTCTATATTCTTTGTTTTAGTCTTTGACTAATTTTAAAGCCTTGGATTTTAAAGCATCCCTCCATGAATCGATTGTTGTGTTTACATCTACCCTCAGTGTGTAAATCAAAACTATGTCATCTGAAAGCAACATACGCCATGGGATCTCTTCTTGCAAATGCCTCGTTAACTCGTCCATAATCAATGCGAAAACATATGGGTTTAATGCCAACTCCTGATGCAAGCCTACAATAATTGGGAACTCGCTTGTCTCGCCACTAGTAGCCCTCATAGTTGTTACCACTCCCTTATATATATCCTCTTGAAACTTTTTTCTTTCCTGATAACTACTAGATTAACTCTCTAGGGATCTTTAAGTTAACAAAGACCATGTGGAGGTCCTCTCCCTATATTTCTCTATCAATTGTTTGAGTAGGAAAAAACAGCAAATTCAATAGTAGATCTCCTAGGCATGAAACCAAAGTGATCCTTTGATACATTTGTCTCATGCCTTACAACCTTAGTATTTGCTCAATCACTCTCTCCCAAACTTTTGTAGTATGGCTCATATGTTAAATCCTGGGATAGTTAGTGTAGCTTTGTATGTCTCCTTTATTCTTATTAGTAGGCATCATGAAACTTTTCCTCCTTTTTGTCTGGCATTTTCTTCGAACTTACCATCTTGTTCAACAACTCTGTCAACCAAAATAACCCAGTATCTTCTATGTACTTCTAAACCCCTTATGGTATGCCATCTGGTCCGAAGGCTTTTACCATTTTCATCTTTCCCAAAGCTTCTTTCACTTTAGATATACTAAATCCTACAAAAGCATCTATGGCCTCTAACTTCATTTGAGTTTATGGTTCCTTCTATCCCTATGCTCTTAGAGTGGTTGTCTCTTAACAAGTTCTGAAATTGGATTTTCCACCTTTCATTGATCTCATTACCTTTTACTAATACCTCTGGTTATTGCTCTTAATTCATCCACATGCACCCCTTTTCCTTGAACTCACATAGAATTACAAGGGGCTTTAAGTCATATTCTCCCTCTCCACTTGAGCAACCATCTTATTTGCAGTCCATGCATTGACTGTACTGTGCCCGAATCATCGTAGAATGGTACCAAATCATGTACTTTCTCACGTATTGTGGGTACTCTGTCACATATCAAATTACAACACTTGCATTGAGGAAGTTGAGATTTGCAGATCACAACTCAAAATTTAATTCCTTTTTCACATATCACAACTCAAAATTTAATTCTTTTTTTTTTTTTTTAAATTTTAATTATCCAGCTCAAATCCATATACATGCATGAGAATTATGCATAGACATGAATTTCTATTACAATCCATCGATGCTAACATGTGTAAATAAATAGCATTTCCTCGTCTTTTTTTCCCTCACCTTCTGAGTTCTGGTCCATTTGCTCTCTCAAGTCATGATTTCTCCCCTACATCTGAGATTTGATTTCGAACAACTTAAGAATTGTCCAAACAAACCTATGAAGAGGGGAAACAAAAACTTTTTCTATTTTTCAGATTTTTTTTCTTTGATTTTCTGTTGATTTTTACAGTATTTATGCACATTGTATCGATATCGAGATATTGATATTATTGTCAATACACTAGATTATAGTAAGGGAGGTAGCCGATATTTTAGCAATATTCGTACGTAGCGAGATATCATCAATTTATCGATAATATCGACCAATACAGTGTAAATTTTAAATTACACCCTGTATTGCATCTGTATCACTGACCTGGGATTATCAATAATATTGGCCGATTGATGGTATCAGCAATACTAGGAAGTAGGAACACTGCCTGCAGTTTGAAACAACCTACAACATATAAAACTAGAACATGCATGAAACTTTTGATAGTCTATTAGTCTAGCTGTTTATGCTCATGTTTTTTAATCGATATCCATTGCAATGTTTTTGTCAGTCAGATCATAGAATGTGGCCTATGAAAGTTCTATTATAAATACATGTGGCTAGGATGGTAGAGCAATTCAATCCAAAAGGCCAATAGGTATAGATCCTGCTATTTAAATGATTAAAGCTGTTTTGTGTTTATTATTTATCAAAGCAATATGCGATTGTTGTACAAATGGACTATAGCATGGCTTCCTCCCAGGAAAAAAAAAAAGGCATGAATGGATGTAATAATATCTTTGCATTTTTGTACTAAACAACATTCTTTATCAGTGAAGGAAAAATATTGCACAAATCCACCATGTATGGAGAAATGAGAGCTTTTTTTCCTGAATAAGACTTGACAAACGATTGCCCTATTCATGCATGATCCATGTAAAACTCACTTGAATGCAGTTAGGAAGATCTTACATTCGGAATAAGATGCCGGTTGCCATGGTTTATTCATGTTGAAGGTGCCAATATGGAATTGGTTGGCTGTCATAATGCAGATCTGGCTACACCTTTCAAATGGGGTCAACTTTGGTTTCTTGGTGTACCAATAAACAACCATTCTTCACTCTCATCCACGGAGGATGGATATCAGGCCTTAACCCATGCCATTGCAGAATACTTGTAGTTGGTAAGATTGCTTTGAGACTCAACAATCAAAATTCATAATTCAGTATCATGATGGCCTTAGTGCTATTTAGTGGACCCAATGTTCAATACATGCGCCATGTTGTTAGAAAGTAATGTGTCTACCTAGTGAAAGTCATTGTGTAATGTTTACATGGGTTCGATATCTTCCTCAGATTTTCTACCTGATGCTATGTTGAAACATTCAAGGATATGTTTTGTATCTCCTGGAATTGTTACCTAGGTGTAATAGAAGTCCTGAAAGAGTTGGTGTCACCTCAATTGCAAGCCTCAAATTCATGAAACGCATCACTTCAGCAGTTAACTGTACAAAAATGTCGAATTTCATCCCTATTTCACCTGAAAATACATATTTTATCTAATTATATGATACTCTTGTTCGAAACGATGTCAGCCACATTTGCACTTTGTTGGGTGATGCACATCCTGTGGTTTTTTTTGTTCTAATTTTCTAATCATGTTATGTTAAGTGTCTTTCTCATATTTGTGTAGTCTGCAAAGTTTAATGCTGCAATTTCTACATTGTATGCAATGGGAGATCCATAATTCAGAACCACTTATGCTTCATGTTTAGAATGTGTCTAACAAATTGTTCATTGTGCTATCCTTATCATATTTTTGTTTATCATGTAAATAAAAAATAAAACGCAGACCAAAGATTAGTTGGAGGGTGAATTGTTCTTTGCACAAAGATGGAGAGTTAGCAGAGCATTCCAAGCTTCTCAGCCAATACCAAGAAACACCTAAGTTTCTCTCTCTGTCATCAATAGTACTTGCTCCATCCAACTAAAAGTTGCTTGAGGAAGCCTCAAATTCAATAACAGCATGCGATATCCACACTCGAACATACTAGCATATACTCACTGTCAGATCTGATCTTAATGGCATTGGTTGACAAATGGTGAAATATATGTCTATTTTACCTGTGATTTGGGATGCCTTTTTTACCCAGTTCGACCCTTGGCTGCAGGAGCCTTCTGCTAGTTGAACTTGCGCTCCTGCTCCCTCTTGGGTTTTTCACCTTTGGTAACATTTCAAATAGATGCTTCCCATTCCATCACCGGAATCCCTTACCCTCACGCTTCGTGCCACTAAGATTTGACTGAGCCCTTTTCATGCATCCCATTTTCTCTCCTCCCAATATACCCATTTGGGTGTTGTTGGGGTGCATGAGTCTCCAGATTAGTAACATAATGAACTCTCTTTTTGACTTGGATCACATTTCATTAAATTTAATAGCTTTTAGAGAATCCTATGCATATTAGTTTTTGCTGATTGACTGTCTAGCAGCATATGCTGACAATGCCTATTTCGTCATAATAAGTAATAGCACTTGCCAATTATTTCCTTGTCCGGGTGTGAGCTGTGTCATGTTGTCATCTCTTTGAGATGGTAATGCAAATTTCACCGCTGAAATTATATATTCTGTTTGCATTTTTTGCATAGACCTGGTGTTAATGTTGATCAGCAGTTCCACATTCATCAGCATCTTTCCCATCTAATCATTTTGGAAGAAGATTTGCACTTATATTTCATTTTGCCAGTTCTAATAACTTTCTTTGCTCAGAACCCTGTAAGGCCTTCGCCTCTTTCTGGTGGTTATAGCCAGCAAACCTATCGTCCACGCGGACCACCTGGTCCACCTCAGTGGGGGCCTCGTGTTCCGCCACCTGCACAGCCGACAAGCTACGATTATCAGCAAAGAGGTATGTATCCTTCTCAGACTACTCAATACCCATCCCAAGCATACAGTGGCTATCCACAGCAACAGGCTCCGAGAGGCAACTTTATCCCGGGGTGGGATCAAAGACCTCCAGCTCCCATGCAGACACCTCCCCAAAGCGGCGGGTATGGTTACTATGGACAAGGAGGCGGCTATGCAGCAGATGCCCCATCAGCTGCAGCTTCTGTCCCTCCTGCTGGTAGTGCTGCTGCCCCTGCCCCTTCTCCTGCCCCTGCCCCAGGCCCTGCTCCCAGTCAAATAAACTACAATTATGGCCAACCACAAGGTCCCATGCAGCCCACTACTTATTCTCAACCAGCACCGCCCCAACAGAGCTATGGGCATGGATATGACAACACAAAATACGAAAATCAAGCCCCAACTCAGCATGCCTATGGAGGACATGGGAATTCTCAACCAGGACCTTATCCGCAACAAGTCGGCACTGATTCCGGCTATATGCAACAGTCATACAGTAAGCCAGCTTACGGAATGCCACCGCAGGGCCCTCCAACCCAATCGTATGGGCCACCGAGGACTAGTCAACCAGGAGATGTGCCATATCAGGGGCCAATTCCATCGACTCACATGCAAGGGGCAACTGGTCCAGCTCAGCAGCCATACCCTTACGCATCAAGTGGGCCACCGCAGCAGTCGTATCCATATGGGTCAGCACCAGTCGCTAATGATGGGTATGCTCAGCCAAACCCAGCTCCTGCACCTGCACCTGGTTATGCCCAACCAGGTGGACAGCAAGCACCTGTTTACCCCCAACAAGGTGGACAGCCCACACCTGTTTACCCCCAACAAGGTGGACAACCAGCACATGGCTATGCTCAACAAGGTGGACAGCCCATGCCTGGTTATGCTCAACAAGGCGGACAGTACCCATCTTCCCAACCTGGTTATGGTGAGCAGAACAATGCGAATTATGGGTACCAAGGGCCTGCTGATGCCAGTTATAATAACATGCCTGCTCCAGCCTACAGTGCACCGGCAAGCGGTCAGGCTGGGTATGTGCAGCCTGCCCCAAGCCAGCCAAACTATGAACAGACTATGCCACCGTCAGGTTATGGTAGCCATGCAGGAACTGCACCCGTTGGCTATGGAAAGAGCTTATCACCTCAGCCCGGCTACGCTCAGTATGAATCAGGCCAAATGTATGGCCACCATTGAGGGTTTCGTCGTCCATGATCCCCTATACGGGGCACAGGTATTCTGATAGTCTGATATATCTTTAGCAGATTTATTGCATGGATGGCTTTAAGTTGGGCATTATATTCTTCCATTTGACATGCTTATGAGCATACAAGTCTAACATGCACATGGGTGCAGGTGGGGTTTTATCATTGATGATGGGTCTGATCTGAACTTCCTGTAGTGTATTTTGCTTTGTTGGAAGCTGCTTTAGAAAATGCATTTGGTAGCTGTGGAAGGCAACGCAAACGGTAGAGGAGAAATTTAGCTTAACTTGCGAATGCTATGGAATCTAAATATTATCAAGATGAAAGTAGCGTAGCCTGCTTTAGACGCAGTAATTCAATTGGGCCCTATTTCCTTTTAATGGTTGTTTGGCAGTGCATGCGTGTGAATGCCATTCCAAGGGACTGATATCGACACCCAGCTCAGTGGATAGATGCATCCTCGTTTTTGTCATACTGGGAATACAAATCATCTTGTTTTATTACTTTGCATCCATCAGCCAGGGTTCGGTACTCCCGTGTATCTCCAGTTGGGTGGGTGATGTGAAATGCTTTCTTGCAGCTTGTGTCATTGAGGCTTCTCGCAGTTCACATATGGAGTCGGACATGCAGACTTGTGATTGGATGTCTGAAAATGGTGTAATATTTTAGTCCTTTTTAAGTGGGTGATGATATGATGTACCTTCTTGCAGCTCGTGTCATAGAGGTTCCATGTGGTTCCCATTTAGGCAGCCGTGATCGGATGTTGAAATGGTGTTTTTTTAAAAAAAAAAATTTGGGCACCTAAAAGGGCTGCATTATGCCAAAATTTTACTTGTAAAACATTTAACAACCCAACAGGTTACAAATGATAATAATAATAATAATAATAATAGAAGTCAAAGAATAGGATAGCTGCACTGTCAATGGGCCGGCCTCAGGCCAGTGGGTTCAAACAGTTCAAAATAGCTGGCCCCAGGGAAGAGGAGTCACAGGTGGTAGCTGGGCCCCAGAGAAAAGAAGATCAGGAGTGGTATGATCACATATTGATACATCGTTTTCAGTCGTTTGCTTCAACTAATGTTTGAAGTAGTTGATCTTGGTTCCTAGAATTCATAAATTACTTTTCCAACATTTCTGGGGATCGTCCATCGACTTGACCCACCTTTGATTGGGTCCATACATCATGTGAGGTTGACCGTTCATATCCATCGCAAAGGGCTTATTTTTAATGTGGACCGTTTACTATGTTGGACCCACCGAGGCCCTATTTCAGTGTTACGAGCCCATTTGCGGGGCGTACCTTCAATGTGAGCTGCTGTGCAAGGCTCACACTTGACGTAGGCTATCCATCATACGGTGCCAAAAATGGATGTGGGCCTTCCATCATGTTACATTCGGATGTGGGTCATCTATCATGTAGGGCCGACCTTTAATGTGGACCATCTATGCTCCCCCCCCCTGGATGTGGGCCATTCATATTGAGTCTGGCCTTTTGATGTGGATAATCCATTTTGTGGGGCCCCACCTTCCATCATGTAGGGACAACCATCGATGCTAATTCTCGACTTGGGGCTGTCTTCAATGCCACCGCTTGATTTTGCTGATTTTTCTCCATGACCAACAACAGAGGATAGAACCTGATGGAATGTTGTCGGCCCCCACAAATTGGGTGTTTTCGTGGCATGTGGACCTCTTGCAATGAACATATACAGTGATCAGGACCATTGGTCTAGCAGGCCGTGACATGGATGAGGATGAACTGTAGGCAAAGATGTATATAATCTAAAACCTACCAAATAAATAGGGCTGTTAACGCGCCGGGCCTGGGGTTGGATCGGCCCATATTTTAATCTGTACGGGCCGGGCCTATTCACAATTCCGATTTTGGCAGGCCCAAGCCCGGCACATTGACACCCCTAGAAATAAATCTAATGGTGTGGAATTCCAGCATTCCACCAGTACCTAATTTTATAAGAAACTGTCTACCGGTCCGAATGATGATTTTAATAAAATCGAAAGCAGATTTTTGCAGTCCAATCCTTTTGCTTTCTTAACTAGCAGGGGATCAGTGGAGCCCACCGTGATGTATAGGTTTTATCCAAGCTATCCATCCATTTTTGTTATATCACAATGACGCCCACCGTTGAAACCCTCCTAAGGCCCGCCCACCTTTATTTTTATCTTAGGACCAGATGAGGGGAAAACACAAATATCAGCTTCATCAAAACTTCTGCTGCTCCCGTTCAATCTCCAGTGTGTACCTCAGATCCAGCTCATTTTTGGGCTTCATACCGGTGTGCATAAAAACCCATTCGTCACAGTGGGCCCCTATACATCCCCTTCCCTGCAATCGGCTTCCTCTTTAACCAAACGGAGGAAAGAAACTCAAGCAAGCAAAAACAAAAACAAATGATACAAAGAATCAAGATCCTCAAGCACACTTTAACTAAGCTTTATCTTGGATTTCTGCGATTGAGAAAAGGGAAAAAAAAATCTCCATCTGCTAACATGCACAGGCATCATCACCCAACATACATAAGCATTTCTCTTCGTCTATTATTTGTTCAGCAAAGGTAAGGTCATTGTCCATCAAAACCAAGTCCACCGATGGCTGACAATGGGATGGTCATAAATGATAGCTCCCCACTACCATGTCATTAATCATTCAAAAAATGCAATTTGATGGAAATGATTATTAATTGTCCAAACAAATGACAAAATTAATCCCCCAGACAGTCAGTAGGGGCTAAGTAATTTCTGAGACATTAACAGGCTAAGCATCATCAAGAGTTCCCCATTCACAAACAAAATTGAATTGGAGAACCTAACAGCTCAGAACCACATTGCACGGGATTTAAACAGTGAGATTCACCAAGAGTTGTAAATTGAGTCAAAATTAGAACCAGTTGAATTGATCAGTGCAGAAATATGTCACAAACATATGCAATTACTGCCAAATTTGAATGCATGAGAAACAAGAGTTGCATGGGACCCCATCATCTGCTGAGGTCTTATTCCATAAAAAATAACTAGTCTCTTTTCAGACTCTTCAACAGACACCTCCAGTTGCCGCAAAATAGAGGATAGAAAACAGAAAAGAACATTACGAGGATGTGGCTTGCTTGAGATATGCAATGAGATCTGCACGATCTTGTGGCTTCTTCAGACCTGGGAAAACCATCTTCGTTCCTGGAATATACTGCATCCAAAAGCAAAGGATACATATCAAACACCAGAAGCGAAGTGACAAAAATCAACATGAACATTTCCCAATTCTCCATATGCTGGAGTACCTAAAGGCACATTTGGATACAAGGAAAACCATGGAGATGCAGGGACATGGCAAAGGTTTTCAATTGATATTTACCTTTATTTACTCAATTGATAGTAAATTAAATTGTGGATTCCACCCAGCAATCATACCCTTTTACATCAAGGTTTTCAAAATCAGTTACATGATGGCTGTAACATAAACTGTTAAGCATTACGGGGCTAAAATGGCCATAACAGCTGTTATTATTTTATTTATTTATTTAAAAAAAAAAAAAAAAACAGCAGTAGTGGCCTGTAACAGTCCAATTTTTTATTTTTTATTTTCAGAAAAAAGGCTGTAAGTAATGGCCGTAACAGCCCACATCATAATGGTAACAGTAGTGGCTGTTATGGCCACCGTTATCATCATGGAACACCTTGTTTTCCATAGTTTGAATTCTCAAGCACAATATACAAGGTGACCATTGAGAAAGGAATACGGAGATTCCCACTTCTTGCATTCCAAACAAAACTCAATGAGAGAAGGTAAGAGTATGATGCATTTGAACCACTGTATGACATTTTTATATTATCTTCTCTCATGTGTTGGTATCTTGAAATGACCTCATACGCCCATGCCATAAAATGCAAAGATGTGCTTTTTCAGAAAATCAAACGGTGAGAAAAAAAAGCTTTCCTTTAATGCAACATTATTTTTTCTATTTTTAATGGTAGCACCCGGATTGAACCTGGACCACTCGCACACACTACTGTCTCTACCATCTCATCCAACGAGTGGGATACTTTGATGTGCCATTTTGAATGGCAAAATCGGAGGGGAGGGGGTTTCCCTTTCTAAGCTTGCAACCCAACCACATTCAAAATGCAAAGGAGAAGCATTTTCCAGGAATTTTTTTCAGCAACACAAGTAAGTGCAAAGGATTTGTTTCTTCTCATGCTGATGTCAGTTTACTATCAGCTTATGTCACAATTATGATTCCCTTGCATTCCTCTAGTTTACCCCCAACCAAACAGGCCACATCAAAATATCGGATGTCAGAGTGAGGTCAGCAAGCATGCCCACTTACATGTGAATACTGAAACATGTGCCATTATGTGAAACCATGTGTTTACAAAAGCATGCATCTACATGATCAATATTTAATCATCCATATATAATTTAGAGCGGTAACTATCAAGACATACCTTCTTGGGATTAAGCAGGTAATCATATAGAGTTTTCTCTTCCCAGTTCACAGCCATGTTCTTGTTAGCAGCAGAATAGGAGTAACCAGGAGTTGTGCCAGACTGTCGTCCAAAAAGACCATTCAAGTTGGGTCCTACAGAGTTCACCAACTTCAGTTCTCAAAGCAACAAAGAGATTTCAAGAATTGCATGATCATTTTCAGTCAAAATTAATAATAAGTAGAAACCACATGAGTGCATGTAAAAGGCAGATATTTCAAAAAAAAAAATTCAGTCAAAATTAATAATAAGTAGAAACCACATGAGCTCTCTCTCTCTCTCTCTCTCTCTCTCTCTCTCTCTCTCTCTCTTCCCTGAAACAGATGGCAATGGACATCCCAGACATATTTCTCTCCACCCAAAGCCTTTGTTATGAGGAACCAGTATGATGCAAGAGTGTTCCCAGATAAAACACACCATATACTCAGAAGACAAGTGAGGAAACAGTCTGAAACAAGAGTTCCTAGATAAAACCCACCTTTCAGGTTTTTTTTTTTTTTTTTTTTTTAAATATTATATATATATATATATATAATTTTTGATGACGACAGGGTGTCCCTGCCCCTTTAAGGGAAGACTATTCCCTGTGGATGCACGCAATCATCCACCAACCATCCACCAACCACGTGCATTAGGTAATCCATGGGGAGAGGAATAGAACTCATGTCTGTGGGAAGCAAACCCAGGACCAAACTGATCAGGTTATTGTTATGAAGTTCAATGCTCATACAGAGAATAAAAAGGTGAAGGAATTGTAAAGACCCTCAACGAAAATATTGAACTAAAGTGCAAAGTGCATCACTTCAGGAAAAAAAAAAAACACCAAGCTTCTAAACAAAATGGAGAGAGGAATGGTAAAGATCATCCAAAAATCTGAACTTATTAACCTGAAAGAATCTGAAAGACCCAGATTACAAGTATCATTCGAAAATAAAGAAAGAAAGAAAAAAAAGGAATCATAGTGCAAAATGGTCTGCCAAACCCTGCCACACACTTGCACAAGGGAAGGCTAGTACATGACATGCTATGTGGTATAGCAGATACATCTGAGATCCACGACATCCATCAAGTGTCCCACGTTGTACATGAACCTCCCCAAAAGTCAGGCCATGCTGTTAGAAAGAAGCCACTGATCAGGCCAATCCACCCATGAAACAGGTCATAATGTTAGAAACAAAAATATGGCTCAGAACAATATGGCTATATTTTTTGGCCATATATTTGTTTCATACATTGTATCTCAACTGGCCACTGGATAAGTCAAACTTTTTGCAGAAGGCATCTACATGGTGGCACCCATCTTATGGATGGCTTGGATCTTGCACATGTGAATCGGCCAAACAAAGTTCTGTAAAAGAGATAGATAGGTATAGGTATAGATAGATAGATAGATAGATAGAGAGAGAGAGAGAGAGAGAGAGAGAGAGAGAGAGAGAGAGGAATGAAAGAGAACAAAGCAACACAAATGTGCAAGTTGCACAAATCAGAAAAAAAAAAGAAAAAAGTTCATGGTGAGGAACTAAGACAATTTCAGCCATTGTTCGTAATCACAAAAAGAACAGTTGCCCCAAATGCTGGCATTTTCCTCTGATGCTAAAAGCAGCCAAGGAAAGCTGTACCTCTGAAATTTTGAAAGCAAGAAAGCATGCCTAGTCAAGATTTCTGCATTTAAGGATCATTCGTAACAATACAAAAGCAATTTTAACCACAAAATAAGTTGCTTGCAGGCCCTGACCCCTCCCCACATGCACACAGCACATGAGCCTGGATGGCAAATGTATAGGGCATCCACAATGATGATGACCTGGCATTTTCTGCCTGTAAGCGTGCTTGGAGGAGTGCATGTGGAGCTACAAATCTCATCAAATAGATATAAGTTCTTTAATCATGTATTTTTATCTATGAAAGCTTTGCATTATCAAACAAAACAATTTGACTTCTAGATTTCAATAAATTGTCCAGAACATGCCAACAACCAGATTGGCAGGATTTTATTTTATTTTTTGGAAAGGTCCAGATTGGTAGAATCTGATCTGCAACAATATTAAAAGCCACCAAAGATAATTATGGTGAATCTATCAAAATCAGACCACTGTTCTTCAACCGTAACAAAAAAGGTAGGCTGACAAAAATGGAAACATAGTAAAAAATGGTTAAATCAAAATTGATGCATCTAGCCATACTAGCTGGTCAATCTAAGATCAGGCCCACCCAAGGGCTGTGATCAAGGATGCAAACTATACAACCATCTAGATTGAAGATTTGAACTACTTTTTAAGGGTTTGGATTGATCTGATGGAAGATCAAAGTCCTATTGTGCATTATTGAGCACATTAGTAGTCATTAACTTGGCTGTTAAAGTCAGTTAAAAATGTTTCAATTCATCACTTAATTTGTGTCATTTTTCAGGTATCAAATAAACTTCTAAGAACGACATCAAATTGGTCCTGTTTGAAAGCCTACTGAGTTATTACAAACAAGCCCAAGTTTATGCCATTTCAATATCAATTGCTTGATTCAGTGTTGTCATGTGTGACCGCATATGCGCATATCCATATGCGATCGCATATTGGCCATGGCACCTTAATTTTTTATTTTTATTTTTTGAAGAAAAAAAAAACAACTTTTTGCCTATAAAAAGACTTACAAACCTCCTCCATTTGCAATATTCTCACCCCAAAACTCTCTTACTCTCCTCTTCTCTTACATTTCTTAATTCCAAGTGGTCTCTCTCTCTCTCTCTTTCACACACACACACACACACACACACACACTCTTCCTACTTCTAGCTTGTTGATTTTCTACAATAATAAATAGATTGCTTGTTGATTTTGTTGTTACTTCTTACTTGCTAACTATATTGTTGAATGTTGATGACTTGATGTTTAATTCATTGTTTAATTGATTTTATTTCTCCCAAATGTATTTTAAATATGTAGAATTAGTTATCTATTAACTTAGGAAAGTTCCCCTTAGTTTCTTATATATATTTTTCTTTTAAAAAAAAAAAATCCTATTTTTTTTAATTTTTCAAAAAAATAAAATAAATATGTGGTTGCATGTGTGATTGGGCGATCGCATATGTGATTCAACAACATTGGCATGATTACAACCGATTTTCAAAAGGCATGCATGGTTGTAACGGGGTTAGGGATATTGATAGATGGTTAGATTAGAAGCAATGAAAAACTAACATTATATACAGTTTCCTTTGCTTTAAGAATAAGTATATAAACATGTAAAGACTCTTTTTGTGAATGATTTTGAAGGTTATCTGAATAAAAAATTTTAAAGCATGAGTGGCTTGGGCTTGTAGTGATGGTGGAAGAAGAACAATGGAATATTGTGCTTATTAGAACAACATATAGTGGGTTGTTGGATATTAATCTAGAACCCTTTTCCTTCTTTTTCATTGCATCTTTGGAGAAATTGAACAGCTTGTTCTTCGAGGGAAAGGTAAATATCTGGATCCAGATTTTCCTTTACCAATTTGGTTGTGTCGAAACTTGATAGGCATAAAAGCTCATCAAAATGAAAACCACAATTTCAGATAAATATTTTTTTAACATGAAATGATATCAGTCACTCAAAGCCGTTATTCAAATAATCCCAGATCCATAATTTTCCAACATAAAATATGGCTAGCAAAACAATCACACAAACCACCACATACAAATGAATACATCTCTAAATAAGCATATGAAAACATCACCACGGAAAAAAATTGAAGAGAATATAATCCAAAGTAAAAATTTGGAGATACCAATTATCCAATTTCTCACAGCAGCAAACATAGTAGGGAGAAATTTCAGCTCTACATCCATAGAAATCAATCAAATCAATAAAAAGGGATATCAGGTCCCAGTTCAGTGTAACTTCACAACTTCTCAAAAGAAAATGAGAACTTATGAATTAAAGAGCAATAAACAACAAGATCCAGCTACTAAAGAAACAGATCGAACAAATCAACAAAAAATTGGCAATCGCCAGCAAAAATCGCCATTTCTTACGAGAATAAAACGAGAGAGAGAGAGAGAGAGAGAGAGAGAGAGAGAGAGAGAGAGAGAAGAAAATGAAGCCGTTTACCACTGAAATCTAAGAGCACATGGAAAATTCACCACATCGGATCAAACGCAAATAAAATCAAGAGAAGAAAGCTCAGATTCGCACAGAATCATATAAAAACTCACCAGATCTTCAAAATAAACAGAAAAAAAAATGAAGAAAAATACAATTTCTACACTGAAAGAGAGGGAGATGAGATAGGGAAAAATCCAACCTTGCTTGTGTCCTGCTCCTTTGTCGACCGTATGGCATTGAGCGCACTTAGTCTTGAAGATCTTCTCTCCTACCTTCGGATCGCCTGGTGGAGCTTCCGAGAACGACGCCATTTCCCTCAAAAACCCTAACTCGAATTAGGATTTCTGCTTCTGTATTATTTTTCAACCTTTCCAGGCTGAGAAAAACGAAGCTGTTTTCTAGGGTTATGCCGAACTCTCTCCGTAGCCAGACGAGATATGAAACGAGGGTTCCGCAAAGTCATGTGGGTTTTATAGTGTGTGAGTTGGCGTCACGTGCTTCGCTAAATGACCGAAATACCCCTGATAGAGTTTTTCATGGACAAAAAAAATGTTATTCGTGGCTGCAAAAATCTCTGATACTCTGCCAGAGAGTGATGAATGATACGCAGGAACTTTTCACATGCGAAATTCGTTCTAAGCTTCATTTTATAGTGTGAAGAAAAAATGATTATTTAATTAAATTGCATCACCGTCTGCTCAACCTTGATTCCTGTATTATGTATACATTCTGTCCATCTTTTCCCTATCATTTGGTGGCATTATCCGAAAACTGAAATTGATACAATCATGAGGTTACTATAAATTAGGAAATATTGTTAATTAACCATGACTACAAAAGTCTTATATAAAATTGATACTTGTTTTCTACCGTCATCCAAATTTATAAAACCTTATCAACGGGTTGATAGTAAATAAACATTGAGTCTTAAGAAGTTCTCAATGGTGGGAAGGTAAATCACCGGTGTCTCTTGTGGTATGGTTCACCTGATAATTGGATCAACTTCGGCTTTTGAATAATGCTCTAAAATAATATGAAAAAAAAAAATGGATGCCATGGCATGGATACATAATACACACATCAAGGTGGGCCCATGATAATTGCACCATGCACCTTGGATTAAGAATCATCTAATCCGTGAGTCTGAGAGTGGGTACCAGCTTAGTGACTTGGATGTGCATGATACATATCTGGTTTGTCCATCCATTTTTCATATCATTTTAGAGCATGGGCAAAAATAATAATAATAATAGTAATAATCCAAATTTGAAGGAGAGCACACTGCAGGAAACTGTGTGGATTGACCATTAAACATTTTTTCAAGCCACACAAGTTCCGAACAGGTTCGTATTTGGATTTTGATGATATTTGTTATATCAATACGTTGGATGGCTGATAAGCATTACGGTGGACTCTAGGAAGTTCTTAATTGAAGACATTCAATGACCACTGTTTCCTATAATGCGGTACACTTAAAATTTAAATCGGCTTCATTTTTAGGTCCATGCCTTGAAATGAGTTTAGTATGTACATTAAGATGAGGCCCAATGTCAGTGAGTCACTCACTCAATCATTCTGGGGACTCACCTAACCCGCTACCTCTATTGGACAGTTAAAAGATTTTTTTGTTTTTGTTTTTTTTAAGAGATTTTTACCTGAAAATTTTTCAGAAGACGATTTCAGCTTTTATGTATTACTGAAACATGCTTATGAATCTATTAATGAGGATGAAATGACTCATATACCCTTATTTTTTTAAAATGAGATGGAAACCGCAATAACCATCTTAAAGAAAAACTAAGAGCTTAGTTAGGTACACACGCATGTGCACTAAATGTCACATATGTAAGAGATCTAATCCATCCATTAGACTAGATTGACCTTGTATGTGTTTTCCTATAAAGAAAAACTGATTTCATTAGCATGCGGGCCTCGATATTAAAATATATGTGGATGGGTTTAAAAAAATCTCATCCAAAATATTTTAAGTTGTATGTTTGTTTAACAAACCTTATTAGCCCACTCAATAGGTATATCAACGTATTTCTTAAGTTAGGGCATTGATATGATGGTACCATTTTGATGGATGGATTGGACCTTGGGCCTATTATGCCATGTCGGCACATATGTAACATGTACATAAGTTGTATTATACATGCTTGTGAGCTTAGCAATGCTTCAAAATTAAAATTTTTAAAGAGGTTGTATGATACTTAGGCTGCATGATAATCAATAAGTAGGCACTCATACATTGTACAAGTGACATATATTAATTCAAATAAATTTGACTAGATTGAACCCTCTATAGACCAGTCACAATCCCGTGGATTGGTTGTACCAAGTAAAAGGGAGAAGAATATAGAGATTTAATGTGGAAAATCTCTTTCGGGAAAAACCACGGTAGAAAGCGACAGATATCATTATGAAAGCAGAAATTGAAAACCCCTTTCAGGATAAACCACGGCACAAAGCGACAGATATCATTATGAAAGCAGAAATTGAAAACACCTTTCAGGAAAAACCACCGCACAAAGCGACAAATATCATTATGAAAGCAGATATTACAAAGAGAAAGAGATTACCTAATTCAAATAAACTCGAATCTCACCTTTGCTACACCCTTTGAAACCTTAGGACGATTTAGAAACTCTTACAATACTTTGCCTTGGAAAGAATCCCAAATGAAATTGGAAACAAATTTCGTAGATCTAGCGGATTCGCAAACTTCTGTGCAAAACGTTTGATGTCATCGAACACTCTTCGATGTCATTGACACTTAAACTTTAATGACGTCTATCAACAACAATCTTCACCATGCTTTCAATATTTAAATGTGTAGCTTATTGACTTATTTTCTTATATCTGCTTCGCATTATAGCTCCATTAACACTTCTCGTGCACACTCCGTCTTCCTTTTACGTCATCACCAAGCTTAGAGAAGTTATACAAAACTTGAACTTTTCTGCAGGAACCACATTGGTGAGCATGTTTGTCGCATTCACGCTAGTGTGAATCTTCTACAGAGTCACGTCTCCTTCCTCAAGCACTTGTCGGATAAAATGGTGATAGACATCAATGTGTTTATTACGGGAGTGATAAAACAAAATCTTTAACCAAATCAATAGCGCTCTCGCTGTCATAATTAATTGGCACGGCCTCCTATTGAAGCCCCAATTGATTTATCATGCCTCTCAGTCAAACATCTTCTTTAAACGCTTCCGTCACTGCCATATACTCAGCTTCAGTTGTGGAAAAAGACATCACGAACTAAAACTTCGATATTCAACTAATCGCTCCACCCGCTAGCATAAACGAGTAACCTAAAGTTGACTTTTTGGAATCTGTACTACCTACGTAGTCTGAATCCACATACCCTACCAACTTTGCTCTTGTCTTTTCAAAATTTAAGATGCAATCTTTTGTACCTCGAATGTATCGAAGTAATCATTTCACCACTTCCCGATGTTGCTTGCCGAGGCTTGACATGTATCTACTCACAACACTGACTGCCTGTGAAATATCCGGTCTCGTACAAACCACGGCATATATTAAACTACCAACGACATTCGAATAAGGCACATGAGACATAACCTGCTTTTCCTCATTTGATTTACAACATTGTTCTAAAGAAAGCTTAAAGTGAGCTGCATGAGAAACGCTCACCGGCTTTACTTAGTCCATCTCATGCTTGATCAACACATTTTCAAAGCATTATGCCTGTGATAATCAAAGTCTGCTCCTACTCCTGTATCTATGAATATCTATGTCAAGAACCCTCTTTGCAGCTCCTATATCTTTTATCTCGAATGTCTCTGATAATCGAGTCTTCGGTACATCGATTTTAGATATGCCATGACTGACGATCAACATATCATCAACATACAATATTAGGATGATAAATTTTTCATTACTTAGTGTCTTATAATAGACGCAATGATCGTATTCACTCCTGATAATTTTTTGACTCAACATAAAAAAAATCAATTTTTTTATACCACTGCTTAGGCGGCTGTTTCAGGCCATATGACGACCTTATTAACCTGTAAATTTTGTTATCTGCCCATTTAACTTCATAACCATTTACTTACTTCATGTAGATCTGCTCTTCCAACTTCCCATGCAGGAATGAAGTTTTGACATCCATCTGTTCCAGCTCAAGATCATATTGGGCAATCAGCGCTAACATGAATCTGATAGACACATACTTAACCACCGGCATGAAAATCTTTGTGAAGTTGATTCCTTCTCTCTGTGCATAACCCTTCACTACCAGCTTCGCTTTGTATTTATCATGTTTCATTTTAAACAACCACTTGCATCCGATTGCTTTTCAGCCCACTGGAAGCTCCACTAGCTCTCATGTGTAGTTTTTGCACAAAGAGTCCATATCATTGTCCATAGTTGTCTTCCACTTTTTGTATCAGGCTCATCAAGAGTCTCCTGAATAGTAGACGGGTCCTCCTCATCTGTAATGAGGGCATATGTGATATTAGAGTCGTCTCATCTCTATTTCTTGCTAATAGCCTACGATCATGTGGTGAGATTCTTCTTATAGTCGTTCTGTTATGTTGTCGGTGAAGCAGAGACCATTCTGGACATCACCTCACATTGCCTATCCTTGCTCGTAACGGATTTAACCTTCTCTGGTACTTTTCTATAGTAGTAATCGCGTATTGTCGATGTAATCCATTAATTTAGAAAAGAAACAAAATCAAAATAAAAGGTTCCGATATCAGACACTGAATTCCTCTGAAATAGAAGAAGTACCATTTCTCGCTGATTTTAAACACCCGGACTTTAAGAAGTTTAATGGGGACGGATCACTAGAATAACATATGATGCATTTTATAATAATGATGAGAAATCTCTCTAAAGTTCCTCAATATTGCTTACAATTATTCGGGTCATCTCTAATGGGGAAAACCTTTAGATGGTATTCAGTCTTGAAAGCAGAAATTAAGAGATTACCCTATTTGAACAACCTTGAATCCTTGCTACACCATTTGAAACCCCAAGATGATTTAAAAACTCTTAGAATACCTCATAATCCTATTTATACGCAAATATATAGCCTTAGAAAGAATCCTGAATGAAATCGGAAATAAACTTTGCAAATCCGTAAAATTCTGTGCAAAACGTTCGATGTTATCAAACACCCTTTGATGTCGTCGACGATTAAACTTCGATGACATAAAAAAAAAAAAAAACCAAAACTGTCCAGAGACAAAACATGTACTATCCGAAATTTTTCGATTACTCGACCTACGTTGATGGCATCGAACGCATCTTCGATGTCATCGAATACTCTTCGATGTCATCAAAAAATGGCACCAATATGACCAGCAACCAACGAAGAAAATTTGAAAAATACTCGATGGCATCGAACTTGTCATCGACAAACTATCGATATTACAAATTTAAGACATCTATCAACAATAGGTGACTGCATATCCATCATAATTTTCCAAAGTATCCAAGTTTTTCTAATTTTAAAAAGGGAAACTTTCTGAGCCCCAAGGATTGGTCGTGTTAGAGTGGGATTTGGTGTTGATCACTGTTAGGGCATGTTTGGCCGGTTGCATTAGGTGGGATTAGAAGGGATGGAACTAAGTGTAAGGTAATGATGTATGTTGTCGGTGGATGTGAAGGAGTTCCACCGTATTGCAATATCTCGGGACGATTTGGGATATCTGTTTGGATGGGTTGCAATATCCCGGGATGATCTGGAAAATGTGTTTAGATGGGCATGGGATTCGACAATCTAGCAGGTGTAATAGAGGGGAGTGTTTGGAATGGCAAAAGTTTATCCCGGGAGTCCTGCTTCAGGCCAAAAAAATCCAAGCTAAGGGCACGTTGGATGCCCGTTATCTCAGGAAAACGGTCTACTCCTTGCCGGTTTTCTTCCACCTTGTACAAAACTGCATCTCCACAAAGAAGAAACAGAGGAAGAAGGAAGAAGAAAATGGAGAGAATGAGATTTTCATTGCTCTTCCTACTCTGTTATCTTCTCACATTCAGATCAGCAAATGAATTGGAGAAAAAAGACATACATCGTCCACACATCCAAATCCTCAATGCCATCGAGATTCAATCAACCCCAGCTCTAGTACGACTAGTCCTTGAACTCAGTCTCCGATTCGGCCAAGATCATCTACACTTACGAAACCATCATCCACGGCTTCTCGGCTCGGCTCATTGAGAAAGAAGCCCGAGCACTTGAAACCCAGGAAGGGATCCTCTCCGTCCTGCGAGGTGTTGGTAGGTCTACAAGAAGAGCTTCTCTCACAAGCTCTGCTGAAATCCGCGATGTAACTGCTGTCTGCAAATGGGTATTTGTTTATATGTGGGATGGGATCGATAATGGCCAGTGACCGGGTGATGAATCCAAGAAGGGATTTCGTAATCCATCCCTTTTCCTCTGAAATCGCCAAGTCCGTGATGCGGACTGATATCCACCGCCATCCAAACAACCTAGAGATAGGGTTAAGAAGGATTTTACAATATTATCCCTCCTAATCCACCTGAATTCCGCAGGGGCGTGTTTGGCCGGTTGCATTAGGTGGGATTAGAAGGGATGGAACTAAGTTTAAGGTAATGATGTATGTTGTCATTGGATGTGAAGGAGTTCCACCGTATTGCAATATCCCGGGACGATTTGGGATATCTGTTTGGATGGGTTGCAATATCCCGGGACGATTTGGAAAATGTGTTTGGATGGGCATGGGATTCGGCAATCCGGCAGGTGTAACAAAGGGGAGTGTTTGGAATGACAGAAGTTTATCACGGGAGTCTTGCTTCAGGCCAAAAAAATTCACGCTAAGGGCACGTTGGATGCCGATTTTCTTTGGAAAACTCCTCGCCAATTTTCCCCCACCTCGTACAAAATTACATCTCCACAAAGAAGAAACAGAGGATGAAGGAAGAAGAAAATGGAGAGAATGAGATTTTCAGTGCTCTTCCTACTCTGCTGTCTTCTCACATCCAAATCAGCAAATGCATTGGAGAAGAAGACATACATTGTCCACACGTCCAAATCCTCAATGCCATCGAGATTCAATCAACCCCAACTTTGGTACGACTCGTCCTTGAACTCAGTCTCCGATTTGGCCAAGATCATCTACACCTACGAAACCATCATCCACGGCTTCTCGGCTCGGCTCACTGAGGAAGAAGCCCAAGCACTTGAAACCCAAGAAGGGATCCTCTCCGTCCTGCAAGGTGTTGGTAGGTCTACAGGAAGAGCTTCTCTCACAGGCTCTACTGAAATCCACGATGTAATTGTTGTCTGCAAATGGATTTTTGTTTATATGTGGGATGTGATCGATGATAGCCAGTGAACGGGCGATGAATCCAAGAAGGGATTTCGTAATCCATCCCTTTTCCTCTGAAATCGCCGAGTCCGTAACGCGGATTGATATCCACTGCCACCCAAACAACCTAGAGATAGGGTTAGAAGGGATTTTACAATACTATCCCTCCTAATCCACCTAAATTCTGCGGGCCAAACACACCCTTGGTACTCCGTTGGAGTGGGATTGGGCGTTGATCACTGTTAGTACCCTGTTGGAGTGGGATTTGGTGGTGATCACTGGGTTAGGACAGAGCTAGTTGGTTCTCTATGAACATATTAAGCATGTGTTTTATCTAAGCCATCCATCTAGTTTTCTTGCTCATTTTAGGGAACCAGACCAAAGATGAGGCAGATCCAAATCTCTAGTGGACCACACCAATAGATGGTGGCAATTGAATGGCCAATGTTGAAAAGTTTATAAGGCTAATTGTAATGTTTATTTGCCATCTAACCTTGATTAGAAGACTTGGAAGAATGGAAAACACAAATATCAACTTGATCCAAAACTTTTGTGGCCCCGGGAAGTTTTTAATGGCAAGCATTCAATTGCCACTATTTCTATGATGTGCTCCACCTAAAATTTGGATCTGCCTTGTATATTCTATTGTGCCCTGAAATGAGTTGGAAAAATGAACAGACGGTGTGAATAAATGTAACACCCCATACTTTTCAGTACACAAGTATTATTATGGAAACTTAACTTAGTGTAAACATCGACCAAACCTACGTAAAAGTTCCACTTCATGCTAGCTCGAATCCAACCGTCGTGTATAGTTGTCACTCATAGACCGAGTCATCCATTCATTAATCCCCAGGATGAACCATCACACAATCTAAGAAAAATTATTCATCAGACCTTAATCTACTTGATGGATAAACTAACCATCTGTTTCAGATTATCAAACCTAATCTATAAGATCCACCATCTGTTAGGTTATAAACAACCCACATCAAACATGAGATGACTTATTCGACGATTACACGAAGTTAACCGTCAAATTGAAGGATTAGTCATTGTACATGACAGTTGATGCCTAACGATGGTCACAAGACCCCAAAGCAAAAGATCTGACCATTAGATTATTTAAAATTGCCAGTAGATGATCAATTCGGAGAATTTTGATCCACCTGAGCTTTGGATCTGCTTGATCTTTAGGAAATTAAGTTAATTTGGACGCCCCAAAGTAAATGGATGGAGTGGATTGCACTGAGAGGTACGTGGACCCAACTTCCAGACTTGTGCGTGTACACAAGACGTGCACACCTGCGGTGCACTGGAACGCACAGCTCAGTCAGATGACGCTGACCCGACGCTATTTGAGAAAGAGAAATTTCTCTCTCCTTTCCCTGTTTTCACCAGCGACGGACAACCGTCCATTGTGTTGATTGGTTGACCATCACCACCACTCGTCTGGAAGATCCAGACCGTCCATCGTGTAGGCAGGCCCGTTCTAACCAAAACCCTAACATTTATGGCTGAGCATCCTCACATCTGCACACAAACTCAATGAAAATCGAGTTGCGCATGGTGTTTTTCCAACAACAGAAATCAGTTTCTAGCTGTTAGGTTGGCAATCCGTGTACTTCCACCCCTATCCATCCTAGTCGTTCATTTCGAAGGATCTCAGCCATCGAAACCAACCACGTGGATTAGGGTTGAGTAAGAAACTGGTGTTGCATATAAATAGGAAGTTTTCAATTTCCTTCCCCCTTCTCTTTCGAAAATAGAAACCCTAGAATCCGTCCTAACCATTCCAGTTCAATCCAGATGATATTGGGATGCCCAAACAGCCATCCGAGCCACCCGATTTCGTATCTTCTACAGCAATGTATGACACATTGAGAAAATCAACCGATAGCTTCAAACTCGTGAAACACCAGGAAAACCATCTCCAAGCTTCAAAATCATTGGTCTGGAGGCTTCATAGCTTGAATCTGACTCGTTCAGAAGCAGTGGAATCGAGAAAGATGCATCCGATTGAAGAATGCCATGAAAGCTCCATCACCTTCCTCGTCAAGCAACCCTAGCCGCTGATTTCCTTTCGGCCATCGATTGCAGATCCGTTTCATCCATCAGGTAGCCCATGTATGCTATGTTCAATCAACAATGGCAGCCCCAAAATAGATCGCAAGCATAATCGATGTTTTCCGATCCAAGACAGTAAACGGATTTGAAAGCAAGTGGTGTGCGAAGCTTGCTGCCGAGTCGACTCAACCCACCTGAACTAAATTAAGTCCTGCTGTGTTTGGCATCTGTAATGGACGTAGATGGAAGACAAATAAAAAAAAAAAAGGGAAGAAGGCTGAGAAGAAGAAGGAGAGAAGAAGATGGAAGGAGAGAGTGAGCACCTTCAGTCGTCTTCTGCACTGAGTCAGCTCAGTTCAGTCCGAGTCTGGGTCGAGTCCAGTTCAGCTTAACGTGTGTCGTTGCAGCAAGAGCATGGAAGTAAGTCATGGCAGAGGCGATACCAACGCCCCTTGGGTTTTGCCAAATCTCACCAAACCAAACCGAAGAGAATTCGAGTCAATTGGGATTCGGCATCAAAACGAGAATAAGGAAATCTAACAACAACGAGAGAGGGATTCGACCCTAAGGTGAGGGATATCCCACATGCCTTCATCATTTCATGAAATTCTAAAATAATTGTAAAAAGATATTATGATTGTGCAAATAGTAGTTGTATTCCTTTAACTTTGAATTGACATAATTAGACATGTGGGACTGCCTCAATTTATGTGACCCCAACATATCTTATAAGAATTGCTTTAAGATCACCATGCTATATTGGGAATTGCTTGTGTACACGTACATTCCTACTTGTTGCGCATTCATCATGCCACATTTGAAATTACATATATGCATCTTCTAGTTGCATTAAATGTAAGAGTCCTTGCTTTCACTACAATAATAAGCTTACTCCATTTCTCATTATATGAGTTAGAATTGTTATAGTTTGATATAAACGAATATCTCTCTTCTTAAGATGTGTAGTAATCATGTCACTATCCAAATGTGTTTGAAATGTCATATTTGGGCCCTCCTTTGGACCTTGGGAAAGTAAATGAATTTATACTAAGTTCATATTTGAAAGTCTTGATCATGCTTCTGAGAGTAATCTTGTTAATTTTATGGAATGTGCATGAGCATCATGGTACATGACATTCACGCACGATATATGAGCTTTTCTAGGTGTTTAATGTAAGCCACATTCTGTTTAATTTATTGAAAGTTCTAATACTTTAATTTAACTTATAGAACCTGTGTATTTGAGTCACTTTGGGCGCTCTTTCTTTTCATGAGGCTTTTTCGAGATTAGACACTCTTCGGGCGTACCCCGTGTATTTTTTTAGGAGATATCCTTGGGCGCACTCACTTACATGACTTTTTTCAGGTAGATAATCTACCGCGAGCGGTCTGCATGGTCTTTTCCGGGTGGCTAGTTCTCCTTGGGCGTACCTATGAGTATTTTTCCGGGTAGCTAGTTCGCCTTGGGCGACCCTTTTATTTTAACAGCTGGATGTGCATCCCCAAATCTGTGACTTGTATATACATTCATACACCCATACATTCATTTATAATTTCATGATTAGTTTCCTTGTAATTTGAATATATTGATTTAAACTGTTTTTAGAATGATGTGATATGCATAAATCCTTGCGGGAAGTTCCCACTGAGTTTTCACTCACCCAATCGTGCGGTTGCACCAAATAGACACAGGTATGATGAACAGGTGGAGAACCCTATGACGGGATTCCAGGGACGGCTGAGGTGGAGGAAGAACTCTATGTGAATGTTGTTGAGCCATTGGAGCTCAATTGATACTTTAAGATTTACTTGCTTTCGTATTTCAGAATATGTATTTTATTTGAGTTGTAAAAATATTTTCCCTGTTGTGAGATTTCATTTTGCTCCCATTTATATGTATTAAACTTCCTCGTCATTACTCTTTATATCCCTGGCTTATTAGTGATTGCTCCACTTCATATTTTGAAATTTACTATTATTTGGATATTTGATGGTCCATTCTTTAACGTAATTCTCGAGTTTTGAAAACCAGGGTGTTACAATAAAACACATGCATTATAGTGGGATCCATAGAGCACCGACTAAAATCTTAGCCTGCCCATGGTGGGCCTAGATTTCCTACTAAGCCGAAAGCTAGGTGAGGCCACCATGATGTTTGTAAGAAATCCACCCCGTCCATTCATTATATGAGCTCATTTTAGGACATGCAACAAAAAAATCACGTGGAACAAAAACTCAAGTAAGCCACAGTAGACGAAATTATGAGGATTGAACAACCACTGTTGAAACATTTATACGGCCACAAAAGTTTTATATCAGGCTAATCTTTTTGCATTTTTGGCTCATCCTAGTGGAATAACCTTATAAACGGTTCGGATAGCATAAAAACATCAAGGTAGAGCGCTGGAAGATTTCAACATTGCACATTTCATTCCACAATTTTTCCATTTTCACCACTCAGGGAATTTTGGATCCACCTGAATTTTTGTCTCATGTTTTAAAATGAGATTACAAAAAAGAGATTAATGAACGGAGTGGATTTCTCAAAAACATTATGAAAACTTTCCGGGCCTATAAAAGTTTTGGATCAAGCTCATCTTTGTTTTTTCCATTCATTTAAGTCTGTATGACCTAATCAACAGATTGGATGTCAAATAAACAGTACAGTAGGCCTTAGGAGGATTTTAACGGTGGATATCCAATCACTATTGTTTTCATGTGGTGTGGTCCACCTGAGATTTATATCCCTCTCATTTTTGGGATCAAGCTATAAAATGATTTGCAAAAGTGGATGAACGGCATGGTTGAAACACATATCATGGTGGGGCCCACAGAGCACCGACCACCAGCCACCGGGCTGGGTGGCAGGGGAGTAGCCAATCCGTTTCCGGTTCCGTGAGGCCAGGTCATGTGTCCGCCGGTAGCACCCGCTGCAACAACATGCGGCAACATGCATATGGTCATGTATGTGTTTCATTCATACCGTCCATCTATTTTTCCATATCATTTTATAACATGAGCAAAAAATAATGTATATCTAAAACTCAATTAGACCACATTATATAAAAAAAAGGGGAGATTAAATACCTACCGTTAAAATTTTATTGTGCCCACTGCAATGTTTTATTTGCCATCCAATGTTCCGTGGATCCCATCATACGTATGAGTTATATCTAAACTGTCTGTCCACTTGGTGAGCTCGTTTTAAGGCTTGATCTGAAAAATAAGACAAATCCAAAAATCAAGTGGACCACCTTGTAAAAAGCAGTGGAAGATTGAAAGCCTGCCATTGAAACCCTGCCATTGAAACCATTTTGGGGTCATAGAAATTTTGGATTAATATTATATTTGTTTTTTTTTTTCTCTTCATCCAGGTCTGTGTGACCTAATGAACAGATCGGATGGAAAGTAGACGTTATGGTGGCCCTATGAATGCTTTAACGGTGAAAATTATTGTCCCCACTGCTATTCATGGTGTGGTCAACTTGGGCCTTGGAAATTACTCATTTTTGAGATAAAAAACTAAAATGATCTCGCCAATCCCCACTGCTATTCATGGTGTGGTCAACTTGAGCCTTGGAAATTACTCATTTTTGAGATCAAAAACTAAAATGATCTCGCCAAATGGATGAACGGTGTAGATATGATCAATACATCATTGTCGGGCCATGTAATTTTGATCTCCTTTCAACCATGCCTTGCACGACACGTACCCACATCAGCTAGGTTGCGTACCACACCAGCCAATCCGCTTCCTTGTGATGCCTTTTGATTGTAACACCCTCGTTATGTCGAAATTGTCGGATTGATGGGAAGCGTCCATTTGATGGGCAGGTACAATGGATGGACCAGATTCCGATAATACGCTGACAGCATTATCATGGCCACTGGTAAGTGTGCTTAAATATGGGCTGTTTATGAGAGAAAATCCAAGGCAGGGCCCACTATATCAACGGTCTGGATCACCAAATCCTGCGTAAGAGGAAACGCGTGTGCTGCTCGGCAGGATCCTCTCTAATTACTATCCTGCGCTGTGGAATGAAGATTCTCGAAGGCCGCGGTCTTTGACTCTGACCTTTTGTAAATTGCGAAGAACAGCGGTGGGAAAGATAGCGGGCGTGGAGGTATAGCGACCAGAAGCTTGGTGGCCTAGAAGACCGTTGACGGAAATGACAGATGCACCTCAATCTTCTTCCAAAAGGGCGGTGGAGTCCTCTTTCGCTGGCTGTTGGGATCTTGGCATAAGGGCCAGGGAGCGTAGATTTTAGTCTTCGAAGTAATCATGTAACACGTTTAATACGTGGTCAAACGAAGAATCAGGTTCCAGAGGTTCTAAGAAACTCTTCTGACAACATGGAAAAACAAAACGGGGCATGTTTGGGCAAACGGCTTAGGGTTGATTGATTTGTATAGAATTACCATGTCAGTCAGGTGCATTTAATGTTGTCGGTGGATGGTCGGGTGGTTTGGGCGTAGACACCAATCCCATACTTAACATGGGTTCTATTTGGATGTTGTGGTATTGCAACCATCCCACCAACTAATGTTGTTTAGAAAACCTAGGAATTGCTTCAGCAACCATCTTGATCAATAGTGCTGATAACTCAGCAGCTGGCCCACCCAAAACACATGAAGTAGAAGAGGAGGACGAGAAGGAAAGTGATGGCGGTGATGATGGCAACAAAGACAAGGGAGTTGAGGACAGCGCCAACGAACTTGCTCAATCAGAGTCTGCGGAGTTTTCTAGCAATGGTGGTGAGAGATGAGGAAGAAGAAGAAGAAGAAGAAGAGGTATTGAAAATGGTGACAAGGAGGATGACAAGGAGCATGCATGTGGAGACAGGAGTTATGATTCTGATGATTTCTTCACCTAGAGATTCAAAGGTCGTGGTGGGGTTTTGAGATTGGGACATTGAAATCGTGGGATCTTGAGATTAGGCCATTGAAATGGTGGGGTTTTGAGATTCGGCCTTTGAAAGGGTGGGATGGGCTGTCCAACCCTCTCTTTTGGAATTTGGGGCTCTCTCTCTCTCACGGGTGTGGAAATGGCTGATTTTCTTCCGTTCGACTAGGGTTTGAGATTGGAAGTAGAGGACGCTCGAGTGATGTAAGACACGCTCGAACCACACGTGTCTCATATGTACGAAGAGACGATGGAAGAAGAGCTATGCCTCACTTTTTTACTTTGACCATCCGAGGGATTTCGCAATCCCTTCGTATCTTCGGCCAATACAGCGAAGGACGAACGACTTCCTGCAGATGACGCCGCCCAAATAAGTAGAGGGATAGGGTAGGAGGGATTTGACAATTCTATCCCACCTAATCCCCTTTAATACACCGAAAGTCATTTGCCCAAACAGACCCTTAAGTCTCTACGGATGGCTTATAATGGAAGACTCCTTGGGCGGTGGGTTTAGGTGGTATGTAATTGCATATCTCCCTCATATCCAATGATGACTAATGCACTATTTGAGCATTGATCTGCGATTTATAGGTAGATTTCTCCTCGTAGGTAACTGCTCCATCTACTCCTGTATATTCCTACTGATCAGCTTCAACCAGTGTCTCACAATTTTCAATTTTAACGTCAATTTCTACTGATTTTTTTTTCTTGCATTTATCCTTATTGAGCAAAGAGTCATCATCAAACCTAACGTCAAAACTAATTGTGATATTTCGTGTGACCTGGTCATATATTCTGTATCCCTACACACCATCACCATAACCAACAAAGATGCACTTTTAGCCATTTGGTCTAGCTTATCTTTCTTAATTTATGGTATATGAAAGTAAGCGTCACAACTAAATACTCACAGCCCTGATTAGTATATATATTATGACCACTCCACACTTCTTATGGAATTTTACAATCACTCGGTGTAATCGAAGATCACTAACTAACAAGTTGTGTTAATAGCCTCAGTTGATATTTTATTGCCTAACCCAACATTGCTCAATATACTTTGGACTATCTCCAACAGAGTCCAATTCATCCATTCCTCTACTATTCTGCTCTAGTTGCCTGACTGTATTATGTCTTACGATCCCATCATATTTATAAATTTGGTTAAATTCATTTGATGTGAATTCTCCATAGTTGTCTTTCTTTAATACTTTTAATTTTCGCCCTAGCAGTTTTTCTATCATCGTCTTCCACACTTTAAAGATGGCAAAAACGTCTGATTTATATTTCATAAAGTATACTCACACCTTTCTAGAGTAGTCATGTATGATGATACCAATAATGATGACCCCCTTCAGAAACTATGGGTGGCAGACCTCATACATCAAAATGCACATAATCTAGAATATCATTACTAACATGCTTTCCAAATTTAAAAGATAATTATGACTATTTATCATATATACAATGCTTGCATATATTTAAATCAACACTTTCAAAAGTAGGAATTAAACATCGATTAGCAAGCACTTTCATACCGTGCTCGCTCATGTGGCCTGAAAATGCATGCCACAAATGTACCGACATTGACTCTGCTACAGATATTGCAGCTCCACCTAATATAGTATTCTTGATCAACTTGAAAGGTTCTCGCTCTGCTGTGCTTTCATCATAATGAGTGTCCTTTTAAAACTTTTAGAATACGATCAAATCCGGTGAATTTGCACCCCAAGTGCATCGAGAGTTCACAGGGATATCAAATTTTTCCTCAGCTCAGGAACGTGTTTAACATCCATCAAAATGTGCTTTGTTCCATCAAATATCTTGATACGCACCGTTCTGATTCCAACAACCTTACAAGCAATGTCATTACCCATAATTATTTGTTCACAATCGCACTAACTGTAATTAGTGAACCAAACTTGCCAAAAAGTTATGTCGTATGAGGCATTCAAATCCAAAATCTACTCGTTGCTGAGATAGCCGGATTTGGATGCGGTCAATATGTCACCACCATCTACCTCTTCGATAGATTCTACCGTGTTGGTCTCTTTTAACATTTCATTTGATTTTTCTCAATTTTAGGCTTTAAGATTTCGATAATCCTTCTTCATATGCTATTGTCTCCCATATTTTCAACACTTCATCTTCCCCTTATCCTTAGAATTAGACTGTGATAACGAGTTTCTATTCTCCCACTTAGAATTCCTTCCCTTAGCTACCAACGCATCTCAGGGTCCTTCTTTCTCAACATCTTCGACTGAAGGGCTGAGATGACAATCTTGACATCAATGGTCTCTCTACCATGGCGCATGGTATCTACGAAGCTATCGTAAGACTCTAAAAGAGAGTTCAACAGAATTAGGGCTTGTTCTTCCTCACTAATCTTCACTTCCACATTTGTCAATTTGCAAAGTATCTGATTAAACGCATTGATGTGATCATCAAGATTCGACCCTTCCACCATTTTTAGCTTATAAATTAGCCTTTTCAGATTAAGATAATTTGACAACGATTTCATCATGTACATTCCAAAGTCATGTGTTTGTCTTTTGATCAAGGACACTATAAATGATGTCATCCGTCAAACATAGTTGGACCGAGGTTTTCGCCCTCTTATCAAATTTTTCCTACTCTTCATTGCTTATAGATACTGGATGCTTCTCTATACCAAGGAGTGCATGTTTCAGCCCTTGCTGAACTAGAAGGGCTCTCATCTTCACCTTTTATAGTTCGAAGTTGTTTTTTCCAGTGAACTTCTTTGTTTCATAGTTTATGTTTAATCCCTTTATCGTCAATCATCATGTGTTAAATCCGAATTCGAATATTAACGTTAGTCATGATATCACTTGTTGGGGAACTGGGGAACCGTGGAAGCAAACCTTGAATTCTGATCACACGATAATAAGCAAACGCAAACAAAGCGTGCATAAGTACACGATTTTTATGTGGAAAAATCCTTGCGACAAAAAAAATCACGGCACAAAGAGACACCAGTCACTATGAAAACAAAAAGTATAAGAGATGGATGAACTGACAATAAGAAAACACTCGTTTTCTCTCTCTAAACCCCAAAATTTTTTTAACCCCGATCGGAATACCCTAATCCCGCAATTACACTCATATATAGCATAAAACACGGAATAAGAAACTAATTGCAAAATTACGTACATCGTTGATCTAAGCATCGATCAATCGACATCGATTGAACAATCCTTGATTGATCGAGCACCACATGTTCAATCAGTTAAACATGCTTAAAAGGGTTTAGAGAAGCTTTTACAAGTATTTTATGAAATGAGGCAAATCCACCAGAATGCATGTGTTTTATCCACGTTGTCTATCCGTTTTCCTAGCTCATATTAAGGTAGCATGAGCCCTCTCTCCCTCTCCATTGATTCTTCTCTCTCTTTTAGCGTGCGTTCGAGAAGCTTTAACTCTTCTCTATCTCTCTCGAACTGAAGCCTCTGCGCCTCCAGGTCCTCCCTCGACTCCCCAATCAATTGCAATCCCGCTCCCTCACCCTCTCCCTCTCCCTCATCAGTACTCTCTTCCTCTCCCCCTTCTTCTCCCTCTCCCTGTCTCAATCTCTCTTCCATATCTTCATCATCTTCATCTTTAATGCCCTACAAAATGAAGTAATGTATGCATTAATTATATAACATATCAAATAAAATATAAAATATCAACATAAAAGAAGAAGTTTGTGACATCTTACGTCAAATCTATCATGGACCAAACGAATGACCTCCGTCTCCAACTCCTCGATGGTAGGCTCTAAGATAAGAATGATTTCAGTCTGCAAGAGAACATCTTCGTTTTCATGTACAGAAACATATATATATATATATATATATATATATATATATATATATATATGTATATAGTTGAATGAGTGACCACTTAGCTTCATAGAAATTGACTTATATCTTTACTTTCTAGAATTTGATGAATCTTCTTATACCTCCAACCCTTCTATCCCCGATATTGTATGAATCGTGGAATTTGGGAGGGAACGTATGAAATTATATATTCTCAGAGAGCCGGTACTCTCTCAAGGGCCCATATCTGTTACAATGAAATGACAAGATGGTCTTAAATAAATATAGTTTGCTATAAACTATGAATTAAAATAGACAAGGAAAGAATCCTTACTTGTAAGGGAAATATGTAACCGGTGACATTGTAATGAAGCCCCTGTGATGCCATCAAGGCACTCTCGATCCCTTCCGTCATCATCTGGAAGGCCAAACTACCTCAATGGTAGATATTAAAGTCTTCCAACGAGTCGATAAGGTCGACAAAGTCTGTACAACATATAATATTCGTGTCGGTTTCCCTAACAAACCACTCTACACATAATATTAGGGCTATGTTCACTACATCTTCATGCTTATTGTTATCAACTATCCTATTGAACACCTCCTGTACATGTTTCTTTAGGATAAGATATTCATTGAAGTATTTTTATCTTATTGACTTATTTGAACGATAGATATTGGGTATAGAGAGGTCACCAGTCTTCAACCCTGTTATTAGGGTGAAGTCCAGCTCAAAATTTTTTACACAGTTTCCCTATATCTCGAATACAAGATCGCCTATATATCTCTCAATAAGTGAGTGAAAAATGACTCTTATAACCTAAATGATGGAATGAGAATAAAAATGAGAATGGGGTCTACCTAAATATATTTAATATAGTGTTATTCTTCTCTAACCCACTCTTGACTCTATCAAACCACCATGTCAAAGAACAGCTGCATGACAGGGTGGGGGCCGACTCGCCAAATCCCTTTTGCAAGGGTTTGTCATCTGCAATGATGAAATAGAAATTATATCAACGATAACATTCAATATTTAACAAAGCATAATGTGAAAGTTGACTTGTTGTGGTGAAAAATCATTACGTATGGTGTGAGTCTACCGAGTCGACGATCAGTTTTTTGCGAATTCCAAATGAAAGTAGAAGAGTTATTAGTGAATTTTCACAAGTTTTGGGTTTATTTCACTCATTTATCAATCAATTTCATGAAGTTGTCGGTAAATTTATATAAGGTTGTCAGTCAAAAAGATGTCAATATCAAGCAATTATCGGTCATTTTAACGAATTCCATGTCAAAGTGGTTCACTCATGGTCAATTCAACAACTCTACGGCCAATTTCTCTAAGTTATGGGTCAATTTTTCGAGTTATATGTTGCATTTTGGCCGAGAAGGTCATGAAATTGACCGTGAGTGGATTTGTCTGAGGACTGTAAATGACTGTTAAGTCATGGAATTGACCATGAAGTGAAAGAAATTGTCCATGAAATGAGTGGAATTGACTGTGAAGTGGAGGGGATTGTCCGTGAAGTGACCGTGGAGTGAAGGGGATTGTCCATAAAATGCATGGAAATGACCGTGAAGTGGAGAGGAATCGCCGAAAATGACAGTGAAATGCACGAAATTGACCATGAAGTGAAGGGAAATGACCGTGAAATGAATGAAAATGACCGTGAAGTGAAGGGGATTGACCGTGAAATGCATGGAAATGACCGTGGAGTGAAGAGGAATCATAGGAAATGACCGTGAAATGCATGGAATTAACCGTGAAGTGAAGAAGAATGACCGTGAAATAAATGGAAATGACCGTGAAGTGAAGGGGATTGACTGTGAAGAGAAGGGGAATCGCCAAAAATCACCTTGAAATGCATGGAAATGACCGTGAAGTGAAGTGAATTGACTGTGAAGTGCATGGAATTGACCATGAAGTGAAGGGTATTGACCGGAATTTACCGTGAAATGCATGGAATTGACCGTGAAGTGAAGGGGATTGACCGTGAAATGCATAAAATTGACTGTGAAGTGAAGGAAATTGACAATGAAATGCATTAAAATGACCATGAAGTGAAGGAAATTGACCGTAAAATGCACGAAATTAACCGTGAAGTGAAGGAAATTGACTGTGAAATGTATTGAATTGACCACGAAGTGAAGGAAATTGACCGTGAAGTGAAGGGAATTGACCGTGAAATGAATGGAAATGATTGTGAAGTGAAGGGAATTAAGCATGAAATGCATGGAATTGACTGTGAAGTGACGGGAATTGACCAGAATTAACCATGAAATGCATGGAATTGATCGTGAAGTGAAGGGGATTGACCGTGAAATGCATAAAATTGATTGTGAAGTGAAGGAAATTGGTCGTAAAATGCATTGAAATGACCGTGAAGTGAAGGAAATTAACCGTGAAATGCATGGAATTGACCGTGAAGTGAAGGGAATTGACCATGAAATGAATGTAAATGACCGTGAGGTGAAGGGAAATGATCGTGAAATGGATAGAATTGACCGTGAAGTGAAGGGAATTGACCGGAATTAACCATGAAATGCATGGAATTGACCGTGAAGTGAAGGGGATTGACCGTGAAATGCATAAAATTGACCGTGAAGTGAAGGAAATTGACCGTAAAATGCACGGATTGATTGTGAAGTGAAGGGAATTGATCGTGAAATGAATGAAAATGACTATGAAGTGAAGGGAATTGACCGTGAAATGTGTGGAATTGACCGTGAAGTGAATGGAATTGACCGTGAAGTTAGTTATATGTTTTTTGTAGTTGTGAGTCATATTTCACTTAGTCCTCAGTCAATTTCATTCACTTTGCAGTCATTTTAAGTTAGTTCACGGTCATTTTAGCTCAGTTCACGATTATTTTAGCTCATTTCATGGTTATTTTAACTCAGATCATGGTCATTTTAGCTCAGTTCACAGTCATTTTAACTCAGATCACGGACATTTTAACTCAGTTCACGGTCATTTTAGCTCAGTTCACGGTCATTTTAGCTCAGTTCACGATCATTTTAGCTCAGTTCACGGTCATTTTAGCTCAGTTCACGGTCATTTTAGCTCAGTTCACAGTTATTTTAGCTTGGTTCACGGTCCTCATCAATAACTCAGTGGGTCCTCAGTCTTTTAACTCAGTCGGTGCTCGGTCTCTTTCATGGTCTTCGTTTAGTTTCACATCTCATTTCATTCATTCTTTCAAAAATCCTCAATGTGGGCCGTTTAAAAACCCTCATTTATCAGGACATGCCATGCAATTCAATGTTTTTAAAAAATGAAATGGATTGTAGACCGTGCGCATATATAATATAATATATATTGGGGTCCACAAAAAGAAAGCAGTGATTTGAATATACCTGCCGTTCGAAGCTTCTTGGATGAGGGGACCATCTTCGTCTTATTTTCGGTTCACAAAAGTCGAAAATGACGTGTGTGGGGTGTATATTCTCGACTAGATAAAGGGGAAAGAAAAAAGTAGTAAAAGAAGAGTTTTACTGCTAGGGTGGATAGTCACAGGGGGGAGAGGTAATCAGAAGATGAGATTCTACGGCTAGGATGAAGGATCAGGGAGATGAAGGAAGGAAAAACCTAAATTTTGAAGGATGGGGCTGGCAGCGTGTGAAGGTGCGTCCGGATGCTGCGTTCGAAGGTGCATCGAATGCATGAAGAAGGTTCGTTTGGGCATTTTCGACCTCTAGCAAGACGTCCATACATATGGGGCTTATTTTGGGGAGGTAAAAAGAAGTGGACGTAAAAAGGTTAATGGCCATAAATGGGCCGTACAGTTGCAAATTTCTCTCTCCTTTATATATATATATCACAAGCCCACATAACTCTTATTCATAAGGATACATCTAAAATTACAAATAATCTATATTTCTTGAATATAAGATGTAATACACTATTGAACTATAATTTAGCTTCTTGTGCATAGAAGCTAATAATTTTGTAGCTGCTGCACAGTTCCTTTACATGGGAGCCGTGGATTCCTTCTTTACAAGGAAGCTATGGATGTTTTAATTGTATTTATTGTGATGTTTATGAAAGATTTAGAATATTAAAAAGCTTTATATCTTTGGACAGCTGGAGATGACTTTTATTTATTTAAGAAAAAGGGCTTTCCCCTACATCTTTGTTAATTAGCAAAAAACAAAGACATACAAAGACTGGACATTCAGGAGGGCTCCATAGACCATAGATACATCAGGCCTCACATGTGGTATTGTCCGGATAGGCAGCAAGAAAAAGAAGAAAGGAAAAAAAAAAAGGAAAAGAAAATTGGATAGACAAAAGGGGCGCTTCTCTAGGATGAGAAGGGGAAGACAGCGGATCATGAAGGATGAGACGTTGAACCTTGCTGCGAAGCTCTCAAAGCTCCCAGCCACTCCCTGAGACCGATTCTCTCAACCCACTCCATGCCTTGCTTTGGAACTCCTGATGTAACCCATACGGGCGCTATCTAGCACTAGGGAGCCTCTAATGTATCTTGGGAGATCGGCTCTGGAGTGATAAAGGGAGTCGGCCTGTTTATCGCTGCCTAACTTTGCTAGAGCATCCGCGACAGAGTTACCTTCACAGAGGGTGTGAGAAAAAAGCAAGTTGAGCGGCGGAATCATGCTATGAATGAAACCCATTTGGGTCCTAATGCTCCAACGACTTGAGTAGGCAGGGTTAGTGGCTGCTTCTATAACAATGCGAGAATCAGATTCGACTAAGATGTTGAAAAGGCCCATCTCTCCACCGTACTTCAGCCCATCTACCATAGCTTGAGCTTCAGCTGGAGATGGAGTTACTTCACTGGTTTGTACAAGTATTCTTTTTTCACTAATTACTATAGTCTCATATACATCATGGGATTATTTGAACCATAAGATCAAAGCATATTAATACACTTTTAAACTAATAGTCTTAGACAACTGCAGTGAAGAGAGAGAACTGTTTGCCAATAATACTTTATAATTTTAATGTACATGAGAATAAACTTTGTTTATGCACGTATGGCATGTTTCATTAGGCCATGTGTACCACCATCCATATTCAAGTACTAAAAGTTATGGCGCATGTATTAATGTACACGTGTCAAATGTGCATGTGTTTAGGTGTGCCACAGCCAATGCTTAATTCATCCAACCCATAATTCATTGTTTGACAAATAAGAGATGGAAACCGTAATAAAATGTCCAGCTTGCCACATTCAAAAATCCAAATAGGCCTCGTACAACATGAGCATAAGCATCCGTACTCATGGTCATCTACTTCATTTGACCCTCTAGAAGACAACTCAGATGATCTGGCCTTCTTAATTTTGCACCATTAAAAAATGGTGATGACACATCCAATCACGTGGCATTGACGTACAGGTACAGCTATCCATATCCTCCAAATCATAGGCCACCATGGATGAAGCATGCATCTAAAATCCTAACCATCCATTGCAGCTTCCAAATGGATGGTAAAAAATGAATTAGTGAGTGCTCCAAATGTCAAAGGAAAAAAGAGAGAAGTTCATATGGTCTTCCAAATGGATTTTTCAGTCATGCTCCATTCACTATTGCATACAACTATGCCATTACCATACATTGAACACTCACCACCATTTTATAAATGGTGCCAAACTATCATTTGGGTCGGGCGGCGTCAACACCACCTATGCAAGTCACACTAGTGTTTTCAGTATCATAATTGGATAGAGAAAATAACTGAAATCTAGACTTAAAACCAATTATTATACAGGTTGGGTCTGAAATTCCCCTACACTCGACTCGACCCAACTCAGAACTTGTCGGCTCAGCCGAGTGGGGTTGGTGATCAATGCTTCTTCTCCTTCGTACACTGCAAAAAGATACAAAGGGCAGCTGCACTTACAGAGTGTTTGGCTGCAATTTGATTTGGAAAGCCTCAGAATTTGCATTTTATTTTGAATTCCAATCATAAGTAACCATTGGAGCGCAAACCCTTCACAATTGGGTTACTTCAATGTATGACACTAAAAATTGTAATTCAATTCGATAGTGCATCCAAACGAACCTTTGGTGTGCTTCCACTACAGGGGGCTGATTGGCTGAATCTCTTATGGTGAAATTCAATGTACTATTACCAGATGCATCATAAATATGATGAAGATTTACACCTCTAGGCTTTCTAACCAGCTTCTTTTTTACAGTTGTTATTGCAATGCATTTGAAAGGACCGCCCAAGCTTAGCTACAAATGGAGATTTTGTACTCTTCCACATGATGAAATAACACTACTGGATGCATTGTTTCGTTCTAGCAGCCCATAACATGCAGGTCACCACAGATGCTATCTCTTTCATCCTTATATGCCTTTTTGTGCACACGGGATGGGTGTGGTTGTTCAGATGGAATATTCCTTCTCATCATATTCACAATTCATCGCCAACATGGTGTCCCTCGCCTGCATGGCAACAGAAAAGTCATTCCATCAAACACAACGCATTGACATGACATTTCCAGTGTCCTGCGTTTGCAGCTGCTTACCTAGACTTCTGGCTGTCGAGTGTTAGATTGGCAGAACGTGATGGTATGATCTGTAGTTTTGCACCATAAATAAAGGCAATTAGCATCGTCTATAACTATGAAAAAAAATGAAAGAATATTTATATGAGTGGAATAAAGGAGACCTTTCTATGATCTGGTTTTGGAATTCCAGTTCTGGAGAGTGAAGCTAGGAGCTTTGAACTTTGCCGGAATTGTTTGAGGTTGCTTTCCATTTTTACCTGAACAAATATACATAAGAGTTCTCTACAAAGAGAAGAAGAAGAAGAACAGTAAAACAACAAATGGTTCTCCAAGAAGCATGCACGGTTAAAAGAGATGGGATGGTTTAGCCTATGCATGGTCATTTCATGGCAGCTTGAGCAAGAGCGACAAAACCACATATTGTAGCATGGAAACAGACTCTTCCCTCAATAGAACAAAAAGATAGTTTCCCAACTCATTGAAACAAGCAGTCTTTTATGTGTTCTAGGCATGCAGGGGAGGGGGAGATTATTTGAGGCGAGTCATTTACCTCACTTCTGTTGTTACTTCTGACATTGGATTCATTTCCACTGGTCTGATTTGATTTACTCCGAGCAGGCAGGTTAGTAGACCTACATATTCACATGCAAAACTGCTAAGCCTTCAAATCAACAAGCTTGAGAGATGGTGACGACGATTGCATAGATTCTGATCCATTTTCCTTTATCCATTGATTTTCCTTTATCATGTGAGGGAAAATAGGGGTGCAGAGCAAAATCATAGATTCTGATCCATTGATTTTCCTTTATCATGTGATGGAAATAGGGGTGCAGAGCAAAACACTAAGCTGCAGAGAACTCTAGCAAAAAAAAAATAAATCTGAATCAAATGATAAAGAATAACTTATTACATTGATTTCTGTCTTTGGTCATCCATATCTTTTCCCTTTGTTATTGTGCAATGGCTATCCACCGCAGATTTTCTTACAGCTTCATGGCTCCTGAAAAGGAAAAAATGCAAACATTTGCAATGACGGGTTCCTTGATTCTACTATTGATAACTACAAACAGGATTTAAAAACATGAAAGTTGATTCAGATTACAATAGGCACAAATGTGAATTGATTCAAGTACGGCCAAGTACTTGGTTGAGCTTCGTGAGTTCGAAATGTGTCAGTATATTCCAATTTTGGAATCTTATAGCTGTCAGTTAAGTTTTCAAATAATCGATGTGCCAAATGTGATGAGTTTTCTCCAGCGCTGGATGAAATAATTTTCAGGCTTTGAAAAATGGAGCTGCCCCATGGAGTCAACCCATGCCTTGATCCAATTGAGTCGATCTGGTGAGTTTTTCTTGTCTCTATTGAGTTTATAAAACACAAAGAGAAGTCATCAAACAAAACCAACCTTCTGTTTGTTAAACCTGTGCTTTTCATGCCACCAGTAGCGGTCATATCCATTGAAGTGTTCTGCAAAACATAAACGAGTCACCACCAAGTATACACTCTCCAATATTGGAAATCAGAAACATAAACATCTATAAAAATCCAATACATTAGTGAATGCTGTCATCATCATATTAGCCCTTCTTCCAACAATTTGGGGTGGCTTTTATATAGTAGAACAGAGACAGTTCTATGATCAGCTGTCCACCAAGCATCAACTGTCTTCTTTCACCAACGAACGCTAATATTGACACCGTTGGCATTTCAAAGTAGTTGTTAGAACCCACCTATATATGGTTACCAACATGACTCACATGCCAACACGGTCAGGTCACCAGCTGCATCTTTGCACAACTATTGCATGCTTACTCACAAAGGGGAAATTGTGAACAGTTGATGTCTAAAGCATGCAATGCCAGATGAGCCAGTTGAGCATGTATTAATGAACATCAATCCAAAGTGAAGAAAAAGAGGTGGACTAGAATTTTCACACTTTCTTTGACTCACTTATCAGTGGGTTCACTTTTCGTACACACAACCAATCATTGGCTAGGCCTTAACCAATTGGATGGTCCTAGCCATTGGATTGGATTGTTAAGGTCTTGTGGGACCTTTGAGCATGATGTTAACGAACATGATCCAAAGTTAAGAAAAAGAGGAAAAATGGAATTTTTGTCACTTTCTTTGGCTCACTTTTCGCACACACAACAGATCATTAGGTAGGCCTAAACCAATTGGGCAGTCCTAGCCATTGGATTGGAGCGTTAAGATCTTGTGGATTTATTATTATTATCATCATCATCATCATTATTATTATTATTTTAATGTTTTTTGGGTTTTTGTTTTGGACCTTTGCTTAGTTGTCTAGGATGTTTTTTTTTTTTTTTTGGGAAAAAAAAAGTATTAAGTGAGGGCTCGAACCCTTGACATGCTCTTTAGATTGCTTACGTTTAGTTTAGACCAATGTCTGAAATATCGGTATCGCCTTACATATCACATCCTTGGGATATAGACATGTATTGGTTATTGCACAGGATATATCATTTGTGTCGGTTAATTTATTGCACTTTTTGGGAAACATGGGGAAACATTGGGAAAATGGTTGAATTTTTCAATGAAACTTCAGGGATTATTAAAAAAGACTGTAATACACACTTTTAAATTATAACATCTCAAAAACGAAGTGCACATAATAAGTTTCCTTTGTATGGGGTCCTAAGGTATGCACTATCTAGCTAAATTAATGTAACTGTATTCAAATTGAATGCATAAAATTTACAGTATATGTGATGATCATTTCATCAAACACTCCTAAATACTTCGAAAGTAGTCTCAATTGATAGCTGGTTGAAGGAAATTTAAAAAAAAAATATCTTTATTAAATTTTAATTAAAAATGATTTTTATTTTCTGAAAATTGACGAGGAATTAACAAATTAGTACATCAGCCATCATACACGCTTGATTTCATGTTTGGAGATTTGGGAAAAATTGGAGAAATTTCAAAATTTTCCCAAATCGGACCACCTAGACTCAAATTTCGAAAATAGAGTGTATGTGATGATCATTCATCAAATACTCTTAAAACTTCGAAATTAGTCTCAATTGACAACTGGTTCAAGGAAAATTTCGAAGAAAAATGGAGAACATGATGAACCAATGGATATTGAAATCAAAGCTCCAACTCCACGAATTTTCATGCAAAACATCAAGAGCCAATGGATTTGTAACCATTTAACACTGATTTAACATAACTTCAACAAACAAAGGATCAGAAATTGAAAATGCTCATTGGATCAAACATGTGGGATATATCTGCACTACCTGTGTATTTCGTATTGCATAGGTGGGATACAAGATGTATCGTGGTATATATCGGCCAGTATAATCGATATTTAAAACATTGGTTTGGATTTGGCTTCTTCTTCTTCTTGTTAGGCATTGATTTATGCACCCTATTTGTCAATCACGTGAGTCCTTGTGTCATGTCGTCAGTTGAGCCATTAGAAGTAGAAGACCGAAGACACAAGTGAAGGTGGAGCATCACTGAGCAAAGAACAGGTAAACATAGTGCCTTAGTGACCCTAACCCTTGACCCAAAACAACCTAAACCTTTAGATGATTTTAAACCCAACAGGTAAACCCTTTATTGATCATCCCTTAAGCCATATGAGCCTAAATTGACCATACTTATATTGGCTTTAGAGGTCCCGTGTTGCTCACAAACTACACAATTTCAACAACCTTTAATCCCACCGAAAACGGCTAAACCAGAATAGCGTGCTAGGGCAGAATTCCTAGTAACTCGGCTGCAACTGAGTGCCACCTTCGGTCTCACAGAAGACCACTTTCAGTGCAACCGAAAACCACCTTCGGTGCGACCGAAGTGCCCAAATCTATCTAATGACTTTCCAATCTAATTCGGTGTGACCGAAGACTAGCCGTTATAAATCCGTTGGGGCCTTTTTCTTATAAATCTAGTAGCCAGATCTGTGGAGAGAATTGATTTTGGCATTTTAGAGAACTGAGTGCATCCCAAGCTCTACCAAACCTCCTATGCTCTAGCCCAATGAGATCCATGCTCTCTTTTTAGTGATTCTTCACTCTAATGAGCATTCCAAGTACTTCTACAAGAAGGCTATGATTTCAAGCCCTCTCTAGAGTTTAGATACCATTTTTCTTGGCAAATTCAAGTGTCTATCAACCTCTAGAGTGTCCATCAAGTAGAAACCCCTAGGCTTTACAACTTCTCATTAGTTGTAAGAGATTCTACCCAACCTCCCATCACCTTGGTCACAACATTGGAGCATCACATGCAAGGTGTTTGAACCTAAGAAGGCGCTACAAAAAGTGCTCAATCTGATAAGTTGTCATGTGTAAAAGTCCGTATACACTCCTTCCTCGTGTAGGATTGAGTATAAGAGTTTGAATTGCCAAACTCGACTAACCTTGACTCTTGTATAGGGCCTAAATAAAAGTCCTTGTGTAGGACACCGGACACGGGTGTGTACGTGTTTAAAGAAATGCGTTGAGAAATGGCATATGAGTGATCTCATACTACCAATCAATGTAGTAATATGATGTATTAGTTTCTTATATTTTGACAACTATATTATTGAATTTTGGTAGCACTGCGAAGTTTCCCTCATATAGAGTCTCATAGGATCATTTAGTCCCATTTAGTTGCATATAGTCGCAGTAGAAGGTTCTTAGGTTAAGTTAGTAGTTGTATGACCCATTTTTTCAGCCTCTACCTCCCATACCTACCCGTCCTGACCCATCTTCCCAGCTACTACGTCCCATACCTACCATTTTCGATCAATTTTCTCAGTCTCTACCTCTTATACCTACCCTTCCCACACTTAGAGAGGAAACAGAGGATATTTTGGACCATCAGATAATATCCATGTCGGACGGCAGGTTTCAGAAGTTCTTGATCAAGTGGAAGTCACGTCCAGCTTCAGACAGTACGTGACTTGCTGAGGAGGAGCTTTAGAGACTTGATTTTTACATCCTGGAGCGGTTTAGGAGTTTTATTTTGCCAGTGGTGAAATCTTCGCAGCCAGGGAGAGTTAATAGGGACATTACGTGCGCACACACACGCACGCCGCCCCCTACGTATGTATGTAAGGAGGGCTCCATCGTTGATCTGGATTGATAGCGACATCCAGGGAGGGCCTCCTAGCTAGAAGACTGAGTTTTGGTTCGTTGGAGTGGGCCCGGTAGTCAAGTAAAGTCTATCGTGGGATCTCATGATCGTGGCTCACTAGTCGGATTAATCTCATATTTTAGGTTTTGCTTATTAATGTTATTTAGAGTATCATGAACGCTTTAGATTTCTTTGATTAGTTTTTATTTTGGCTTATTTCATTGCCAAGTAATAAGTTGCGCACATGGCGTGAGTTTTGGGGTATAGGGTTTTCTTATAAATAAGCACCCCTTGTAGGTTTTTTTTTTTAATGAAGATTAATAAAAATTGCTGCGTTTTCCTGCTCCTTTCCGAGTTATAAAAACCTAATTGGGTGCGAAGCCCTCCCTTCTTCGAAGGGCTAACTACCGTGGTGCGAAGCCACATCTATCCCAATTCGCTCCCATCTGCTACCATCCACCCTTCTCATTTCTCATAATCATCTGCGCTACAAATATGTCCTTTATTGCATCAATTTTCCTCTCTTTAAAAGGATTCCAGAATCTGGCCTGAAACTTTGGCGGAACACCACGCACAGCCCGTAGCTTGGATCGACCCGAAACTTGGGGGTTTTGAAGTCCACCCCTGGTCAACCAGATTCAAGGAGTCGGTTTCCACGTGTGGGACCCCCTCGCATGTGCAGCCAGGCTCTTGCGCACGTGTGTCAAGCCTGGCCCGCTGTCCCCACACGGGGACTATTTCCAGGTTCAGATTTCCCGCCTATTTTACCCCTCATACTTCTTTCCCCTAACCCTAACCCTAGATTGCAATACTTCCAGTTTATTTGCCCCTTTTCTAATCCTAGGGTTTTTTGAATTGAAATCGGTGAATCCCTTGGATTAGGGACTGATTTCTATGCATGCGTGGATGATTTTCACTTTACTTTGAATATCGTTTGGTTAATAATTTTTATTGATTCAGCCCTAGCATGTGTAGGCCTGGACCCGCACAGATTCCCCTTGTTTGAATGTTTGAACTTTCGTGTGGGATGTGGAAATCTTATGTGCATGTTTCTGAATTAGTTTGATCTAAAGCCTGAAATCTTGCATATCATATTTAATTTTCATGTCTTGCATCATAAATCCAATTCTAAAATCACTTTTCACTTCCATCTAGGACAAGGGACTAGAATATATACCTCAAGCTAATACGAACATGGACTGACCTTTCGCAACTAACAAATACCCAACTTGTACACTTCACACATTATGCACACCATACATGAAGAAAATAACCAGCCCACACTCTAGATGTCCCAACCAATCATGAGGGTCGATGATTATGTACATGGCGTCCAACAAAAGCACTCAACCCACATATCCACATATCCACACACGAGAGGTGATGATCATAACCACTGCATCCCCTTCTCACGTAGGGACCATTATGAAGGCTTGGAACCAAAAAGACAAAAAAAAAAAAGAAAAAAAAAAGAAGAAGAAGAAAAGAAAAAGAAACCCTAGGTTTCTTAAAAGGTTTTCAACATAAGAGATATGGGAGATACCAAAAATATTCTTAAAAGGTTTTCAGCATAAGAGATACCAAAAATAAAAAAAGAGCAACAATTATAGGATAGAAGGAAGAAAGATGGATTAGATTACAAAACAAGGATGCTCTGATACTAAGTAGTTTTTGTAGATTTTTTTTTTTTTTGGGTAACTGGTTTGCTATCCAACAACACAAATTGTCACATCAACAAAAAACCCCTTTCTTTTTCCATCATTTGGCATGAAATCCATGGTTTCCAAACATGGCCTTAAAGTAGAAATTGCAATTGTGAAATCATTAAAAAAGGGTCTGGTTTATCATTAAAAGATATAGCCTACCTAATGATCGGTTTGGATCTCACACCCATTTGCCACATGTCAAAAGTAACTGATAAGTTGAGCAAAAGAAGGTGACAAAACCAAAGAATGCATGAACAAGACCTCATCTTCAAGTTAAATAAGGAAGCATCAAATTTATTTAAAAGCTCACCTGCATGGCTGACATGCCTTTTTTGTGAACTGATAACCCTGCCAATCTGTTTGAGGATTTAGAACCAGAATACCCCTGTATGATATCTCTAGCGCTAGCAGGTGCAGTCGATCGCCTTTCGGTTGAAAGGGAAAAAGGGCGAGGAATGGTAATATTAGAGCGTACTTCAGTGAGTGGTCTATGTGAAGAAATGGAGGTATTTCTGTTGCTTCCTGACACCCTATTAGAAGTCACCTTGCTTGAAATAGAATCATTGGTAGATTTGTTGTTGCTGGAGACCGTGTTGGGAAATGCCTTGCCTGAATTAGATGTGGAGGTAGATCTGTTGCTGATAGAGGGCATATTAGAATTTGCCTTGTTTGAACTGATACTGCTCTCTGCCTTGCCAGTCGCCTTATGGGGAGGATATCTGAGCCCCCTTGAAGATTTAACTACATCTGTCTTGGTTCTACTGTCCAACTTCACATTGTCCTTGGCTAAAGCAGCAACAGGTTCCTTATGACAGATCATAAACAAACCTAGGCATGTCATTAAATGTAAACATGGAATGGAACACAAAAATGCATTGATGTCACATTCCATATACCTTATGAATAGAATTAGGTTTCGACCTTCGAGGATTTCTAAATGAAGCAGCACCCTAGAGAAGATTCAAATGTAAGCTATGTAAGCTAGAGAGAGAGAGAGAGATCATACCTTGGCCTTTGGAATGGATGTGACGTCCTTGCTACTTTTTTTGTTCAGCTCAACTCTATTGGGGGCAAGACTGTCTGTTTGTGTATTGTTCAAATTCCTTTTCTTAGGTAACACCATCTGTTCTGGTGCAGCAGTGACAGGCTCAATTGCAGCAATCAAACACTCTTCTTTATTTGGGATCCCTTCAACGTCGAGATTCATGCAGTCATTTTTCTGTTGTTCAATCTCTTCTATACTGTCATCGTTGATGCTTCGTATTGATGAATCTGGACATGATACTGTGGGTTCCATCGCCAAGTTTTGAAGCAGAGGACCATCACCGTGCATTTCCTGTTCTATAGAAACTTCAATAACATTCCCTTCACATAGATTGGTCTGTTCAGTTACTGCAATTTCGCTAATGGTATTTTCAACTTGCGAAGTGTTGTGTTCTTCTTCACTAGTTTGGCTATAGACACTGCTACTACCACCAGCATCCAATGTGGCCTCAGTTTGCTGGTCCTGCAAAGCCTTTAGCACTCTAATCCTTTTGTAATAAGCTTCAAAATACGCTTTCTTCTGGGCTACTAAACCTGGGGTTTTGAATTTCTCCAGCTCCTCTTGACATCTATTGTGTGAGAAAACTGACCATTTTTCCCATGATAATGACTCAACTGAAAACCTTCCAAAGGATATCGATCCATGATCAAGAATTTGTGAAATTGACGGTTCCTGCAATTCACATTATCAGTAAAAATTGGATAGAAAACAGAGGTAGAAGCCTATAGAAATTTAAGGTATTATAATTTCTTGGATATATCAAGCTTTCGTGGGAGAAAGCCTACTGAAAAGGGTCACATCCCTTTTATATGGAGATGTAATATGTTCAGTCATTGTTCAATATGCTTACTGGAGATAACTAGTAACAATAATGATGATAATAAAAAGCATTATAACCAAAGAGAAACAATCATCATCATCATCTAAGCTTATCTCAACTAACTGGGGTCGGCTACATGAATCCTGCTCTGCCATTCTACTCTATCAAGGGACACAAGTCTCCACTCTAGCATGAGTTTGGAATGTCATATTGTTCAGATTCATGATGGAAGTTATGCCATAAGTTTGGCATCAGCTGCCAACCTGACGCAACCCTCCTTTATCCAGGCTTGGGACAGGCAACGAGATCACAAAAATCCCACAGGTGCAACGTAATCAACCTATGTAATAGACTATTAGATGGTGCTTGATTGTAATCAACCTACAAGCACCATCTAATAGTCTATTACATAGGTTGATTACAATCAACGACAAAGAGAAACGAAAGTTCAAAAAGAAAAAGAAAAAGAAAAAAAAAAGAGCGTTATTCACATTAACCAGTTTATGGTGCTTTAACACCTTTGAAAAGAAAAATCCAGCGTGTTAGTGCGAACTCTGTATATACTTGAAAAACTCCATGATCAGTATGATGGTGCTTTAACACCTTTGAATAGAAAATTACAGTGTGAGTGCGAATGTGAACACTGCATATACTTGAAAAATGCCATGACCAGTATGATGATGTCATTTTATACTCAAAGGAGTCAAAATCACAAGAAGGCAAAGTTTAACAGCTGTAGGGATGAATGCCAAGAGTTGAACATGAACATAGTAAAATTTATGAAGATTTCTCATCCCATAAAATTATAAGATTTGTAATGCATCAATGAGCCGCTGTTCTCAGTTCTGTAAGTTCATGGGGTCATGATATAGTTGCATAAAGCATGTAGCCAAGCAGCAACAAATTTGGGTGCAAGAGTGGGGAAGTGTCTATTTAAAAATTGACATAACTAGTTAGGAAGTGGGAGCTGAAACATCAGTCCAAAGAACAATTCAAAGTGGGAGAGGCTCCTGTTTCTGAGGATCGTGCAACTAAGGATCATACTAGCTAGTTATCTTGTTATGCATCCATGTCCACTCTTGTAGTGGTCCACAACTCAGGTAAAGGAGGGTTCGCGTTAGGTGGGTAGCAAGTTACAGAACTTTTTCCAAATAATCATGAGCATCCTGTTTCAATTTGGCAAAACATGATCATAAGGCCATCCTCGAATATCTGGAACCAGTCCATGATGAAGATGATGCACATTTTCTTGCTTACAATATAACAAACAATAAATGCTTATGCATTTTATAAGTTTTACATAATCAACAGTTGTTCTTTTCATGGTCGTCAGAACAAGGTCTAAAGAATCATTCAGAACTGGCATGATGCAAACCAGTACAATGAACAAAACGGCTGTTTCAGGCAAATACATTAGCCTATAGGCCCAAAACAGCCTGATACAGAGCAAAACGATCGAGTATCAGTACTCAATAGTGAACATTACGTTACGCAATACACTGAATTTTAGACCTTGATTAAGGAAGCTCCAATTTCTTGATTGTGGTGATGGAAGCTGGTGGTGGATGCATGCACGCCTGGCTATGCAACCATACTTCAATATATCTTTCTTTGGGATTACTTATTCATACAATGAATAAAATTTCATGCATTTCAGCATGCTGATGTATTTTCCTATGTTTAAACCTATGCGAATTCATATTGCATTAATAATCCCTATAAACCAGTCACCATGTTGGATTCATCATTAGCTGCAGGTCTGACACCACCTGTTTACACTTCACATCTAACCCCAAAAAGTGTAATAAAGAGGTCATTGTTTAATTACCGAGATTCAGATGGCCTTGGCTAGTTCGGTTCATGATTTTAACCATCAACAAGCTTCTGTTACCACCAAGTTTCTTGGAAAAGCTATATATATTATCAGCCTTATAACCATATCTATTCGTCAAATAGGGACCTTGGGTAAAGGAGGGCCGAGGTCAGTTAGGTAGCCAACTTGATGAACTTCTGCCAAGCAATCATGAAGCCAACTCCAAATAACTGGACAAGGCTATGGAGATAGTGATGGTGATGGAAATGATGATGATGATGATTAAAGGCATAGCATGCATGAAAAATCCTCACTAACGGATGTAAGCAGCATCCATAATAAAAGCACAATGCAGGGACTCTAGCCATGCCTAGCCAGACCAAAAAGATAACAATTTTGATCTGTTTCTTGAAGCCAATTGTTGAAAATCTACAAGTATGATTCATATAAAGTCATCTACCATTAAATATCTTATAATGACAAAACCAGGTACTGAATATCTGGTCCATGAATTTAAAAATGCTTGGGTTTTCAGTTTGTGAAAGCAAGTTACATGTTTCAGAATCAGTGATTCAAGTCATTAATATGACTGGACCCACTCTGGATTTGTAAATGTACAAAAGCACCCAAGATTGGAAGGTCCAAACCATCAAATCTTTGGTCTCCTTTTGGTTGAATGCGGACAAGTGCAGCATTTTCTTTACCATGTATTGGGGCATTTTCTTAACTGCATATCATACTTCTAAAACTCAGTGACTTGACTCAAGACTCAGCAGAGTAACTCAACTCAACGAGATTTCTAGCCAAGTTACTAAGAAACTCGTTGATGAGAGAGACTTGCTCTTGACTCAGCGAGATTCATCAAGTCACTTCGCCAACTTGGTCGACTCAACGTGATTCAGCATGACTCGGACCGAGTCACTCACCGAATGAGAGCCCTTTTCATTAAAAATTTCAAGGTGGATCATGAGATTTGAATGCACAACCTCGTGGGGAGGCACGTGTGCCACTACCAACTAGCCACATGCTGGTTTAACAAATGAGCAATTTTGTTATACTTCTCTTATTCTAAAATCTAAATACCTATTATAAACCTAAAATCCTGTTAATTTATTTAATTATTATATATTGAGTCAAGTCGATTCAAGTCTTTGGGTCAAACAAACCTGGCTGAAAATCAAGTTGAGTTTTTTGGGTGTTCAAACTTTACTGTGTATTTTCTACACAGATATTGCAAGCTTTAAAAAAAATTTCCCATATGACATATTTCTGGTCCAGTGGCCACTTGAAGTTGAGCCTATCATATCAATGGATTGGTTGACTGAACGACAGGGCTCTATTTATTCTTAAAAACCAACTCTTGTTAATTCGGTTGTTAAGGATAAAAAGGATGAAAATATGGCAGCTTCACACTAAAATCGGGCCACTTGGGTTTTTGCTAAGCCTATACATAGTACCATCAATATACCCAGACAGCCAATACAATTTCTGGAGCAAACAAAATCAAATATGAAGAAAAACAAGTGTTCGTCTAAAGCACCATGTTTAATCAATGACTGGTGAATTCAAGCATCGGTTCACTAAAACTGGTATCGAGTGGAAAAAGCAAATTACCCGAGAATCGCTCCAATCTGGCATCTCATCATGTGACCATTCACAGTAAGCTCGACCCATATCAGTTGCCATTTCCATATTTCAAGCAAAGCTTACAAAGCAGGTTGCATCATCCTCAACTCGCTGCAAAAAAGAAAAAAGAAAAAAGGTTGGATTAGACCAAATACATCACCTTCCACAGCCAGATTATTATTATTTTAAAAAAAAGAAACGAATGGATTTTTGGGTAATTCCGTATCTCGATTTTCGTACCAAGAATCCAAAAGTTTCAGGACTCTTGGAATTATGTACAAGCTTGACACAACTGATTACACAAGAAGCTAACGTGTTACAACAGCTTTGTCTTTGAGGGGTGCATTGCATTTTTTTTCTTCTTTCAATTAAGCTTGGTTCTGTAACGGCCCAAAATATAGGAACGTTAATTGAATTGGTGTTAGGAAGGGATATGAGAATCCGCTGTAAATGAGAAGGAAAGAGACGTATTTCAAGGAGAGAGAATGGAATTGCTTGCTGTGGAACGTCTATTGCCCCATGTGCAACTTTACACGATGACATCAAAGCCGCTTACCGGCCTCACTGAGGAGATCACGTGGCCATAAACACAGGCTGTAGTTGGCTGAAAAGGACTGCTACAAGCTTTTAAGGCCGTTACTTTGATTTATTACATGTGGCTCATACTGGTGGACATGTGACCGTTAAAAATGAAAAGCATTCCATGCATTCCATGGTCCTAATAACTAACAAATGTCCGCGGATCAGAGGTTGGTATTGTTCAAGTAATCTGATTCTAGGGCTGTGATTTAACGACGGTGGGTTCCACAACTTAGTCCGCTTTAGTTTGATATAATGCACGCCACGTCTACAATTTCAGGGTGCTGAGTGTCAAGGTCATACGCTGCCAGAGTATCAAATAGCTCACATGGTTCAATTATCCAGACCATTGAAGTGATGGAACCACCTCAGATGGCCAATACACCCAAATCACCCTGTATTGAAGATACTATGAAATATTTGGTCTTTTATTGATGTCATTGCTGTATTTCCATTTTAACGGTTTGCATTGATTCGTGTGATAACCTGAACTCCCACTAGCTGAAATTAAAACGGCAACATGTGGGTCCCACCATTTTGACAGAGGGAGTGGGACACACCAGAGTTAGTAGTACGGTCCTTTTCTCGCCCTGCTGTTTTTCTTTTCTTTTTCCGAATATGATAAAGCTGTTTGGTGGGGGTTAGGGACCAGAGGCCCGTGATACGCCATAAAGCCTTCAAACAATGGCAAGAAAGAAGAAACGATCGACAATACGGAGAGATTATTTCCCGGGAAAGGATCCCGAGCTAGCTTAATATCTACGCTCCTAATCAATCATTCAATATTCCATGAGGCACACGTGCGAGAGATTTAGGCCGTTCATCTGTTGGTAGCAATCTTGGATGACCCTTCCAAAGGATGGGCTATTATATTTTTGGTAGATGACCCTTCCAAAGGATGGGGTGCACAAAAAAAGCAGCCTCTATATGCACATATAGAAATGATATGGAGTTCCAGCGCATCACAACGTATGATCAGTGCATATGGGGCCCACGTGTGGGTGATCCAAACAGTTGTTCTTTGATCTGATGGTCCACAGGTTGGGTCCACGTCGTAAGGGTTTAAACAAGATCCAGCCCAACTTAGTACATCCATATGTCTCTCATGACCCAGACCAACCCAGAACGGATCCAATTTAAACCGATCGGAGATGGATCGCACAATCCAAACCCGACAAGACCCGTTTCTTAACCGGGTTGAAAATGGTCAACCCTCATCAATCCATAAGTGGGTTTGATAAATTGAACCCGGACCCGTTAAATGTGGGTTAGACGCTCCCAGTAGGGTTGCTGCAAAAATCCTCCTCTTGATTCACGGGATGCTAAGCCTTTGATCAAGAAGATACAAATGGACAATTGTCAAGAGACAAGGCAAAATATTGGATAGATATAATCTTCTGATCCCTAAGATTTAAAGGGAGACCTCCATAGACGGTGAGGCCTATCAGGTCATGAATCTGGATTACCTAGCCATGGGGCTCTTGCAGAAAATCAAGAGATCAGGATGACACTCACGTCTGCGGTGGCCGTAACATGAAGAACCAAGAATTTCAGCTCAATCTAGTCATCACGTGGATCACATATACATGTGGAAAATTGGCAACTGAAGGATGACTTACGGGATACGTTGCACGTGTGTGGCCCACTTGATGAGTGGGCTAGCTTGACTTTGAGGCCTGGAACATTCAGGGTCCACAAGAAAATCTTTACAGGATCTCATACACACGCCACTATAATATACTGCAGCACGTGGGGACGTATGGGCAGTTTGCGTGTGGCGCCTGCTGATATGATATGGACTGCTTATCTGATTGGCAAATTTGTAAATGTGGCACCATAAGAATCACAATGGTATGAGGGGCTCTGTCATTGAACGGCCCACCCGGCCCCAGCCAGTTGAAATTCCACGCCCACTGACAGCCCCCTATTGCAATTCTTGTTGCTGGCTGAACCACTTTTGATGATTACGTCTGCTGCTTCGGAAAGGTTGATTTCCAGTGCCTTCGCAGCTAGGATCACTGCCCTATACCGTGTTTGGCATTTGAGCCATCCATAGCAGTCCCAACAGATGAACGTTCCGGATGTCACACATGCGTGCCACCAGATATGCCTAATGAGTGCTTCGAAACTAAGATAATGGTATTCAGAACCGGATCCTTTCCCTCTTCTGTGGCCCCAGTTTGTGTCCTGGCCAGTCTCCCAGATACACATACGAGGATTGAGGGGGAGCGGAGCGGATTAGGTGAGACCTCGGATCCACCAAGGTGGGCGGGACCCCTGACTGTGGGGCCATTGTGATGTATGTGACTAAATCCATGCCGTCCATCCACATTGAAAGCTCATTTTAGGGGCATGGTTGTAAAATTGAAGCAGTTCTAAATCCTAGATGGACCATAGAACAGGAAACAGTGGTGATGGACCATTAAAAACTTCTCGTGGGCCACAAAATCTTTGGATCAAGATGATATTTGTGGGGTCACTTCATCTAGGTGTTGTGACCTTATCAACAGGTTGGATGGCAAATAAACATTCCGGTGGAATCCACGAAGTTTTTAATGGTGGGGATTCAATCATGACTGTTTCCTGCGGTACGGTCCACCTATGATTTGAGTCAGCTTCATTTTTGGTGCCATAACCTAAAATGAGCTTTCAATATGGATAGACGGCATGGATTTAGTCACATACATCACAGTGGCCCCAAAGTTAGGGGTCCCACCCACCTCGGTGGACCCGGGGTCTCACTTAACCCGCTCCCCATATGAGGTAAGGCTGATCGAACTGACCCATCAGGTGGACCCTACCGCGGATTTTGCCAGATCCATCGTTCAGGCTGCTTGGAGTGGCAGGGAAGTCATGACTACTGGGTTTGAGTGACCCAAGGTCGGTATGGTCGAGCCCGACGAGAGTTTGAATCTAAGGTTAACCGTTAGAAAAGTACTCCAAGGTTAACCGTTAGAAAAGTATGGTCAAATTCCAAGGTCGGTATGGTCGAGCCCGACGAGAGTTTGAATCTCACACACGTGTGTACTGTTCATTCCCTTGTCGGTGTATGATCAAGTTACTGTAAAAAGTTGCAAAAGAAGATGCTTTACCATTTTTTTTTCTCTGGTCTGCTTTTGATAAAAAAAAGCAATGATAACCATAACGCGCACGCTTCCATAGAAGGTGATGAATTACGTGCACCAAAAGATCCGAACCAGACATTGGGGCCCTCGTGCGATTTGATGGGCCTCATGTGATGGGTCATGACTCGAAAATTAAAGTGATTATGATAGTGGACACTTGGCACTTTAAGTGGCGGCTGACTGAATTATGGCCCATTCATGTGGTGCCACATCATGTCCAGTGTTCCAGCAGCCAAGCACAAGGGATCACTTCCGCCATGGACCATTCATCATGTGGGGCCCACATTTGATTGCCCGTACCTCTCAACCTCCCTCATAACTCACCTTGATTGGACAATCTAACCATCCAGTTATTGGCTTTCAAAATGTACGGCCATATTGAATTCCCTGTAGAGGTATTAAAACTAATAAAACGAAGATAGCAATTTACAAAGAAAATCGTTTCTTAGTAGGGTGACAATGGGCTGGGGTGGCCCCCCCAAACCAAATGAGCTCGAACCAGCTTTGGACCGACTCCGACATACCAGCTTGGCTTGTGGGACAGGCTAGGGTCTTGAATGCATAGCCTTATCAATTTAAGGTCAGGCTAGGGTTCAAGTCACTTTAGCCTGTCAGGCCCAACTCAACTTTATATAAGCACACGTTACAAATGTGCCATTTCAATCCTTGGTTATGCAACCATCCATCTTGAATATAAACATTTTACTCCTCTAAAATGTCTATTTCCCTGTGCATGTGTGACTGAGTTGACCAAAGGATAGATTATGAACTGAACTCTACATGTGCACATGTTCTATCCTATAAATATGCTATTCCAATGCTCGATTAGGCAACAATCCATCTTAAATATAGATTTTTTATTCATCTGAAATGTCTATTTCTTTGTGCATGTGTGATCCACTTGATCAAAGGATAGATTATGAACAAGCTGGAAGTATGAATTTTATCAAATTTTGGGCCAAGTTGATCAGGCCTCGGCCCAACCAATTGTTTTTAGGCACAGGCTTACTGAGTAAGGCTCATGCCGGGCTTACCTTGGGTTAGGCCTTGGGTCTTAAGTGCTAGGCCGAGATGGCCGAGAAAAAAAGAAGAAGAAGCCTGAGTAGGCCCTTAACCATCCATATTAAGAAAATGAGTGTGTATGAATCTAAAAAGCCCCTAACCATTAATATAAGAAAATGAGTGTGTGAAACTAAAAACGAAGGTGTGCAAATTAGGTTTACATAAGTAAATTTGTGCAAACCAACTTGCATTGAAGAGAAATGTAACGCGTAAGACATTGGCCCGTCTAGCTGCAAGCAACCGCGTGTATGGAATGCACAATACTAAAACAAATATGAAAAAACAAGAAGATGGGCTGGTAAGCCAAAGTTCATGTTTTCGGTCAGGTGAGTAGCTTTCCATTTTAAATGGAGATTTCTCGTTCTTATCCTTAACACTTCAATTTTCAAATGTATCTTCCTATTTCATTTTCATTTTTTTAAGTACCCTCACTATATATTATACTATTTCTTCCAAGTTGTATAATTGTAAAATAGGTGTTTTTATCAATCATGGTGGATGTAGATATCATCTCTCTTTTTCTTGATTTTTATAGCTAAAAGTTTATAGAACAGGAAGCACATGGTGGGCACGTGATGGGACGCAAACCGATCCAAAACCTAACAAGACCTTAAAGAAACCCACAACAATTGAAAGACAAACCTACAGCTATACAATATAACGCACTGACTCAAAGGATAAAGACAAAATGAATCATATGGAATCCTTTCCAAGGAAGGAATATATTTCCTTTAGCGTTTCGGACAAAAACAATGGACCAGATGCAAGCAAAGAACCTCTCAGGATGAAAAAGTTCAGACCCCTAAAAAAGCTCAAAGATCTGCTTTATATGGGGTTTGAGGAGAGGATACCAAGTTGCATTGGCAACCAACATGTCACGTGTAGGATACCCGAGCCGTACAAAAAGGCGGGCCATCGCAATTCAGACCGATGCACTCATCAGACAATTCAGACCGATGCACTCGTCAGGAGGCTATCGCACGTTGGCCAGATCATCGAACATTCATTGATTATGGTAAGGTCCACTTAATGAGTGGATCGGCCCGATCTGATGATGGGTTCCACCATTTGCACGGCTAGGATGTCCTACTCATGTGACACTTTGGTGTGAACAGATTACAAAATATAAAGGGCAATGATGTTTGTGAGAAATCCATCCTTTTGTGAGCTCATTTTAGGACATGGGACAAAAATGAGCCGGATCCAACATTCAAGTGGGCTGAAAACGTGAGGATTGAACTTCCACTATTGAAATATTAGGGGGTCACATAAGTTTTGAATCAAGGTAATATTTTTGTTCTCAGTGCATCGCACTAGGAATGACGTTATGAACGGTATGGATGGCATTTAAACATCATTGCGACTCAGGGAAGTTTCAAAGGAAGGAATTTCCTACCCACCTTTTCCTTTAGTGCCGCATATTTGATTATTGGATCCTACTCATTTTCATCTTAAGTACTTAAATGAGCTCAAAAAATGGATGAACGGAGTAGATTTCTCACAAACATCACAGTGGGTCCCACCTAGGTTTCCAGCGCAACTTCCCGTGAAAGGCTTTGGCTGGAAATCCGCGTCTGCGAACAGACTAGAACATCGGAGCAAGCCGACTAAAATATAAGGGCAATGATCACATGTAGTCTAGTCCACCGTAGTATGGTGGAGTCCAGTAAAAGTGGGCCCCATGTGATGTGTACACGAGATCCAATCCGTCCATCAGATAGGTCATCTTCTTTTTGCCCAGCCTGCCAAAAATCATTCAGATTCATGACTCAAGTGGGCCAAACCGGAGGAAAATAGTTGGGATGGGATATCTACCGTTGGTTGAATTGGAGTCCAACTCGAGTCTCAGGTGGGACCATAGGGATATGCGGAAAAATCACATCCGCTTGACAATGGATTAGAAGCTCGTGAACAGATGTTTCACTGAAAATGAGCGGTTTTGCCTGGAAAAAGGTGAATTCCTTGAACGGTTAGATGCATGGCCCGGATCGCTTTTATATGGCTAATGGAATGACTATCCCCTCTTCAGATGCTAGACTCATCTCGATAGTTTACCGCCATTTTGAAAACGGTGTTCATTTATCCTCACATGTTTCATGGGCACTCATGTACAGCTATCTCCAAAATCATAAATGATCAAGAAATGCTAACCATCCAATTAATGGCAACGGTTATCAAATGAACGGACAAAAGTCAAATGATAAATGATCCAGATCTGAATTGTAGAATCATATAAGTTACCATCCTCTGTGCAATTTTGTGGCTATGCTCAATTCACGATTGGTCAATGGGCTTGGACGGCCCGAATTTCGGCATAACCATATTGTGCAGACCTCTAAAGAGCCACTACAACTTTTTAGATGGTGCTAAACTATCACTGGAGTCTAAAACCCCTTGCGAAATTTTATTTAAAAAATGGCGAGGAGAGAACGAATCACTTCCCAAGGGCCAAGGCTACACAAACGATGACCATTGATCATACTATTCTTTTTGTTCTTTCTTCGGGAAAGGGAAATTTGTTCGCGTAGTCCCACAAATGTGCTAAAATGATGGGACCAACTGCTTGTGGGCGCATTTGGATCATGATCATTGAGTAGTTAAGATACATTATGTCAGATTGGTGGCTAGAAATTCTCAACGGTCCAAATTGAATCGGTGAGTTCAGGGGGTTAAGATCGAGGTTAGACGATCCTAGCCATCTGATAGATGGCCTTAAAACAGATGGTATAAAGTGAAAATGGTAATGGGCTAATGTCTAACAGGGAAATGATGGAGGGATCACTCACTCAGTCCGTCTCCCATAAGTCGGCAATCCACAGAAAAGATCAGTTCGGTGGACGGTCAGGATTCACTACCACACCAGTCGCGTGTGTGGTTTGTTTTTTGGGACAAAGATGAAGGAAAAGGATCAGATTGACTTGAGCATGTCGTGAGTCAATGAGCGGTCCCTCGTGTGAGATGGCGGAAAGCGTGCCAAAAATCCGGACGTGAGGCACACTTTCCAGAGATCCGGACCATTCATCAGGTAAGGCCCAGTGCAAACATGCTCTGGACCAAAAACAATACTGGCGCGCTGATCAGGTATGTCGAATTTGTGTGAGAAAAACGGGCAGTTAATAGAAAAAGTCCAGCAGTTCCACATGTACGGCGCCCTCTACCACAGTACGATCCAGCGGCCTGTTTCCACTCCCGGAGTGCATCTCAGGGATGATCTGAACCGTTCGTGTTCTGGATTCTATGCTACGCAGGCGATCGTAAGAAACATTTGTTGAACGGCGAATTGTGTATGAAGATGAATATTTAAGTCTCATATTCAAATCCATGATTACATGAAGAGAGCTTCTATACGGCGGATTTGAGAACATGAACGGTTCGGATCAATCAACGGATGCGATCTGGGGTTGGAAACCAGAGAGAGAACGAGAATATCTGAACTTCGTCGCTTCTACAAAGAACTACAAATGCATAATAAAGTTTTCCGTGAAGTAAAATTACACAAGAAAAACAGTTTTCTTTTTTTTTTTTAAAAAAAAGTCCCTACTTGAATTTTACGTTCTCAATATCAGATCAAGCTCAGAAAGGAAAAACAGAGTTGATTTCCAAAAGGCCAGGAGGGAATAATTACGCAACGCAGAACGAAAAACGTCCAAATTAAAGCAAAATTACAGTTAAATTACCTTAAATTGAAAGGAATTTTAGCTAAAGTAACTTCAGATTCATGATCTCGCATCAGATCCATTCAAGTTCATGCTCCAGATCGGCACATGAAATTAATTCATGCTCTGTTACTCGATTCGCATCGAAGTCGACTTCAATCGCAGATTGAAGACGAACGCAAACCAAAAGGATCATGATATTTTCCGATTCGATCTCAAGGAGGAGGATGAGAAACAGATCCGAATCCGAATACCAAACAGTAGGTGGGAAAATCAAACGTAAAACAGAGCTCGTACCTTCAATCCGCGACGAAAACGTGAGAAATCCAAGAGACATAGGCTTTCAGATCTGGTCCTGAAAACGGACAGAGCTTCCACTCTAGCATTTCCCTTCCTCTCTCTCTCTCTCTCTCTCTCTTCAATTTACGGTGGCTTGCTGTGTGGGACTGAAACCGACCAATATATAGAGACGTGGCGTTTTTCAGGAGGAGGAGAGAGAGTTCCGAAGGAGATTCTACAGTCGAGCGGGATGAACTGGAATACGTTACATCCATCTCTCCAAAGTATATGTGAAAGATCCATCTATCAATCAGGTCCGTTCATCTAAATGAAAATCTAATGAATAGATTATATTTCGAAAATCAGATATAAAAGATTAACTTATCCATTAAATTACTTAAAATTTCATTACCGCATATGTACAGTTATATCTTTTGTAGCCAAAGGCATTCGATCTAACTCTACGAATCTTCTGAATAGTGTTTATTTTAAAGAATTCTCTATTCACATTATTCTTAACTAAATGGACGGTCGATAATATAAATAAACCTTCCACGTGTACGATGGATAGATGACCGAATTATATTTCGGATGATCCGGCTCCTCCGTATCAGCTCCATATTTCAAAGCCCCTGGTCCCATGGTGGCCACGTGACAGCAGTAGGACGTAGAAAATTTAATCGCAGTCATAAAAGACGTGTCATTAAGGGAATGTCTCGCTCGTGTGAGATTAACCCAAGCCTCCGCGTTGCACGTGCTAAGATGTCATATAAACAAGAGGTCTCAAACGTTCATCAGGTATAGAAAATAGTATTGAATTAAATAATAAAATATTATGCTTTTGTAACAATACAGTGGTCATAGTTTATGATGAATCTGGATCGTCCGTTTCTTTCCCAACCCCGTATTTTATTCATTTAACTATGGTTTCCCTGAAGAGTATCTGTCTGAATTTTGGCAACCTAATGCTTATGGTGGGCCCTATATGAATAATGGTCCGGATTTTACATACTTGTTCTCTTTTGGCACGTGTACTGGAAGATTTGCTCCCATCCCACGCGAGCGATTACAGTAACTCGTTATATTATTTAATGGGAATTATTATAGGGCCGTGAGCGTCAGTGAAAGTACGCTCGGGAGCATGTGGGGTCCGCAGTTCGGTGATCCAGATCAATGGATCGGATGTGCACTACCGTCTGCGAAGATCTCCCAATTGGATTATCTCAATCTCTCGGTTACTTTCGTCTTGACGTGGATTACTGTTGTATTTTCACCTTGACCGTCTATTATTAGATCACCGATATAAGGGTTTGGATCTGCCAATATGAAGACTTTTGAAGCGCGGCCATCCATAGTCGGGCTCAAAAAATCAACGGTTGGAATCACGGGAACATCAACATGTCCAATTCCTTGTCATTTTAAGGAGGAATAATAGGGTAGGTTACGCAGGTCCAAAGTCAGATCCAGACTGGCTGGGAGCCTATCCGCTTGGTTTGGTCCAAAGTATGCTAGCTCGAGCTTAATTTGGTTTGGCCCACGTATATTACTTAAACTGTGCTAAGTTTGAACAAGCTCATTTTTATTTATTTTTAAATATATTTGGGTTTTAGCTAGTTAGTACGCACCCATGTGTGTACACACACTCCGGGTTACTGTTAGCCACCGGCTAGGGATCGATACCAAGACCTCAAAGTGTTGAAACGGTCCACCAATTAAGCTATGGAACTGGGTGTTATATATATATATATAGAGTCATGCTCCCCTGCGCACCTACGCACGTGCGCACCTTTGCACACGTGTCATGGGTGTCTAATCCGAACGGTCCATGTGATGCGGAATCTCATGAAAACCTCCGTGACAAATTTTCACCCTGATCTAAAATTCTGGTGGGCCATAGCAAAGATAAATGCAAATCAAGGGAGGAAACTGTTTTCATTTTTCATGGCCCATCAAAGTTTTAGATCAAAGTAAAACTTGGTCCCGAGGGTTTCACGAGGTGCTGCTTCACATGAATGGTTCAGAGTTTGGATCCACATCACGTATGATGGGTTCTCAAAAAAGTTCGTATATAGTATGTACGAACTGGTTCGCAGGTGAGCGTTTCCGTGTGTGTGTGTGTGTGTGTGTATGAGTTTCTTTAGTGGGATAATATGAAGGCCCACATAGCAGATTATGTGTCTCGTTGCCTCACGTGTCAGCGGTCAAGGCAGAGCATCGCCGACCTCCTGGACTACTTCAGCCCATGCCCATAGCTGAATGGAAGTGAGACTTCATCTCGATGGACTTTATCGCTGGATTGCCGAAGACGAGGAAGTGTTATGACTCTATTTGGGTGATTGTGGACCGATTGACGAAATCGACTCACTTCCTCATGATTAAAGTCACGAATTCTGCAGACGAGTTGGCCCGGCTATACATCAGGGAGATTGTGCGTCTGCATGGAGTTCCTTTAGAGATCGTGTCGGATCGAGACACGCGATTCACATATATCTTCTAAACTCGCATCTAGGAAGCAATGAGTGTGAAACTAAAGTTCAGTACCGCATTCCACCCACAGACTGACGGACAAACAGAACGGGTGAATCAGATTTTGGAGGATATGCTGCGAGCTTGTATGCTTGATTTCAAGGACAGTTGAGATGACTATCTCTCGTATGCAAAGTTTGCTTATAACAACAGTTTTTAGGTGAGTATTAGCATGACTCCCTATAAGACACTGTATGAGTGTCCCTGTTGGGCACTGCATTGCTGGGCAGAGGTTGGCGAGAAAAGCTTGATTGGCCCCAAACTAGTACAGGCGACCTTAGAAAAGATCAACATTATCAGGCGTCGACTTCTGGCAGTGCAGAGCAGACAGAAGAGCTACGCTGATACGAGACGACGACCGTTAGAGTTCGAGGTTGGGGACCACGTGTTTTTGAAGGTTTTCCCAATGAAGGGAGTCCTCCGGTTTGAGAAGAAGGGGAAGCTCACGCCTAGATTCATTTGTCCATTGCAGATACTTGATCGAGTGGGGGCGGTAGCATACCGCCTTGCTTTGCCCACTCCACTCGTAGGCATGCACAACGTATTTCGTGTATCTATGCTGAAGAAATACATTCCCGATCCTTTCCACATTATCAGATGGGAGTAGGTACAGTTGAGCGAAGACGCTACATATGTACTACGACCGATGCGTATCCTAGATAGGAAGGAGCAGGTGTTGCGCAGCAAGGTTATCCCACTTGTAAAGGTACTATGGACGCATCATACGGAGGAAGAGGCTACTTGGGAAACAGAAGTCGAGGTCCGAAAGAACTACTCTCAGATTTTCGAGGAGTACGAAAATGTACTAATTTCGAGGATGAAATTTTTCTTTAAAGGGGATATATTATAACGTCTCGAAAAAATCCGTACAAAGACCCGAGTACCACCTCAGGCAGAAAGCACCCAGGACCTAAACCTTTAAAAATTAGTCGAGGATTAACTAAGTGCTAAACTGTATTACCTGTGAAATTAGCACTAATCGCTTTAAATGCGATCTACAAGACCTAAAACTTGTAAAATCGTTGACGCTACTTTACCATAAAATCTAGAATCAATTTCTAAACCCGGTTGCTCTCGGGAGCACATCGAAACTCCGTATCGGACCTACACCGCACGTCAAAAGTCCGATTACCCCAAAACTATACGATTACGACCGCTTTGCTGGACTTGACAACTACCTCGGAAATCAAGTCCTAATAGTACCCATAAGCGCATAACTTGAGCCCGTAGCGAAGTGTGTGAGAAACGTGAATATCTTTATGAAATGAACTGAAACTTAAGTGAATTGAGTCGGTTTGCTTGTAGTCCAAATCTAAGGATTCTGACCGTCGGAATCTGACCCAATTACACCCTCGGATCAGGAAAAATTGTCAATACAGGTCAGAGTACTTGTGGCCCTGATAGAGTACCGGTGACCGTCGAACTAAAACTGGTCCGCTACGGTCGATCTGCAAACCCGATCGGACCGAAAACTCAGCTTGACCTAGATCCAATGTCAGGAAGCTTAAGTCCGACCGCATACAGAAAAGGGGCCTCCGGAAGTGCTCTGTTGGATCAGAACAAACATTATTTGGCTGTAACCTAAGTATACCTTGGCCCTGAGGCCATTCCCATCACTTCTGAGCCTATATAAAGGGCTTAAACCCTCTCTCTTTCATTCCATACGAATTTGGAAAACCCTAAGGGAGAGAAGAGAGAAAAGAGAAGGAAAGAGAGAGAAAGTGAGGGTGAGAGTTGGAGTTCGTTCTTGGGATTATTCTCGTCACTCCACGTGCTTAATCACAATCCTTGTATCGCTATACGGGCGATTCCGATTCCGTTTTTAAGTAAGAAAACCTAACCCTAATCTGTCTTAGAGTATCATATAGTGTTAGTAGTGAAATAACTAACTTATTTCGTACTGTAGGTTGCCGTTGTGCCGTAGACAAAGACTCGGTATACAAACTGAGTTCGATACTTGTTTACCGGCATAAGGTGTGGACTATAAATGTTTAGGTTATGATTTTCAAAGCTTTTAATGTCAGTAATGATTTATGACTGCCTTGATTGCTATCACATATGTTTAGATACGAGGGTTTTCGTATATTACACATATATATGAACTATATTGATTTTAAATGCATTCCATGTGTTTGTTGAAATGATTGAATGAGTATGGAATTATGATTTGTGCTTGCCATGGTTTCTGATTGGGAATACTTGATTGTTGTACGTATGACAACTCCTATATGGAAGGATTTGCTATAATATATGTTATAACTAATATATTACATGTATGTAATATGTGTAGTCTAAGTGTTTGATAAAATGCCTAAATAAGAAAATGCTTGATGTAATGTATCTAATGAAGGTGTTGAGATAGGATTTTCGATCCCCTCATACGTAGTTACAGTTTTCTGTGTGAAGCCTATCTTACTACTATGTGATTATGGATGAAATGCTTATGTGTGATAACATGTGTATGATATGGTTGTTTAAATGCTTAAGTAAGATTTATATTTACACTGGTTGTCATATGCTATTTTGGATTACTATATGTCAGTGCGATTGTTTGGAATGTGAGTGGGGTTACGATGTATTCCAGGCAATCGGTAACAGGTCTTGAGTTGGTAGCTGAGGTTGTTTCGCCACACTGAACGTGTTCGTCGAATCCGAGTCGTACGACGGCAGTGGTTAGGCCACGCGGAATGCTTATGCACTCCATGTCGATCAAGTCAACGTGTGCTCGTACCAGTCGAGCTCGTCAAGTAACCCGATTGACCCGATGTATGTTCACCATGTATAGACGCTACTGCTTGAATCTAATGTACCAAACTCACCAGTGGAAACTCCTTTAATCTTGGTACCTCGATCCGCTAAGACTCATGAGCCGGGCATGGTGGTATGGGACACTGTGGTCTAGCTGCCAGCCTACGCTGGGGTGACGAGTCTCCCCGTAGTGACCAGTGAGCAACCTAAACTCTTGAGCCGAATACGGTGGTATGGGATACTATATTCGAGCTGTTGGCCTATGCTTAGGTGACGAGCCATTCGTAGTGACCTCGAGCATACTCTAAGACTGCGCTGAGGTGACGAGCCTCGCCGTAGTAAACAAGAGTATAAACAAGGTATGCATCGAGGTGACGAGCCCTTTGTAGCAACTTGTAACCACAACATCGTATGAGACTGGCTAGGACTGACGACCCTAGAATGGATCATCGTTTGAGAAATGATATAAGGGAGGTACCTTGGCTTCCCAATCTTGCTGTATGAATAAACCTAAGTAAGCAACCTGGCTAATCACGCTCATACACCGCATTACGTGTGCGTTTGGCGTAGCAGGTCAAGCACTGAGGAAGTATTTTATGCCGCGATCGTGAGATGAAGTCGTTGAGGGAGCGCAGGCGAGGGCATGTATCATTATTTCATATTATTCTTGCATTAACAAGAGTACTGAGGACCTGATTGTTGTGTTACGTTATCATTACTACTTGACTGAATTGATAACATGTTAACCTTTGCTTTATTATTCCACTGAGTTGATCACTCACTCCCACGTTATAGGACGGTGTTATAAACACCCACCAGACTCTGTTCTAGTTTCAAATAATGGCGCAGCTGGACCTTGAGGATGATGAGGAGGTATTCTCATATATGCAGTATTCAGGCCGGTTTCTATAGACCGTTCTGATCGATGGGGCTTCAGGGCTTATACTTATAGTGGACCATCATTTTTGACATTTTGTATTTTGAAACAATACTTATAACTATTTGACCTGAAAATGCGTTCATACCTTGGGGACCTACAATGGTTTATACATTTTATACACTTATCATAGTCTTCCGCTTGCGTAAATTCAACTGTCCCTGGAGTATGATTTGCTGATTTAGCTTAATCTCATTCATGTTTTATGTACTAACATAGACAACATTAAATCATCATTGTCTATGTTGCATAAGTGATGCGTTGGAACTCGGGAGTTGGGTACCTGCTCGACCCCCGATTTTCAGGGCGTTATAAGAACCCTCACTGGATTTTTTTTATTGGTATCAGATCCTTTGTAGCCATGAATTTTTATATTCTCTTTTCAGAAGAGATTTCTATAAATCTGAAACCATTTTTAGATCTCTTGCCAGTGTGGCTGCAGTGATCTATGTATATCAAAATATACAAGGGCCCTAACTTCTAGTTCGATCTGACCATCGGATTGGCTACACTAGTCAGATATAAAAGTGTTTAATAAAGAAAGCTTATATTTTCTGCGTAGGTGTTTGTATCACTTGATGTAGAAGGTCGAGATGAGCCATCGGTGTATGTGTGGTTAAATCCACAACATTCATCTAATGTGTAGAAGCAAAATATGTTAAGACTTCAAGAATCTGGATGATCTAATCATCCGGTGGGCCACTCTGATCAATCATTTGCCATTCAATTTCAAAATCTAGATGTAAATAAGCATATGAATGGTTCAAATTAGTAAATAAATGGGTCTTCTCTGTTGTTTGACTAAGGAGTGAGTAATGATGGGTGTAGATCTATCTAAATTGGTTAAATGGACCCAAGACCCTTAACTAAAGAAAATTTTCATTTCTTTAAAAATCGAGTTAATGTGAGTATTGTCAATTGATCTTTGATCAATCGATTGAGGTGTTAAATTTCGTCTAATGATCTGTATACCTTAAAGTGTATTTTCTTGATTCAACGGCATCAATTGACAGATGTATGAACATAATTTTTAAAAATCTGAATTTTAATAATTAAATTTAATTAATATATTATATATGAAAATTTTAATTATTTAGTCATTTAGGGTTAGACTACCTATGATGTTAATTAAAAGTGGGCCCCATCGTGTAATATAATTGGATGAATAACAAAGTTGTGGATATAATTAATAGGATTTCTAAATTCAAACTAGCAAGATTACATTGTGGATTCTACACTACTAGACTTAGGTGAGTAACCCAACATATCTCATGTTCATGAAAATTAAAATGAAATTATTTGTATAATTGATTGATTGATGTTTTGATTTAAATGATGCTGATTCATGAAATTGTGTCACATTCTAATTTATGTTCTCTTATTTAATTTTTGAAAAAAATGATGGAATCACATGCTTACATTATGAATTAAGACAAGTGTTTATGATGAAATTATACACAATCCATCGCATCCGCTTATCGCATGGTCAATCCTGGGGGCCATCCCTGGAAGAAATGTCGATTAGAGCTTACACAAAACGAGTTAGCTTGGTTAACTTGCTTGACTTAACTAAAAAAAGCTCGATTCAACTCGGTTCGAAATTGAGTTCGAGCCAAGTTGAGCTAATTTTTGGAGCTCGAATATTTTTTAAGCTGAGTTAGAGCTTGTTCGAGCTCAATTCGACTCAGATCGAACATCAACTCGAATCAAACTTGGATCGAACTAGTTCGGTGACTCAATTATTTTGATATTGATGTTGCTCACCAAGTGTTTGATGAAATGACTCAATGAAGTGTTGTTTCGGGTGAGTGCGAGATCGGTTGGTGGCGAGGAAGGTATGGATACGAAATAAATCACCACAAAAAAAATATTACATGATAAAACTACCCTCATATCTTGATTTTGATGTTGCCTATTGAGTGTTTGATAAAATACTTGTAAACTGCGGCTGCTATTTTGCATACTTTGAGAAATTGAAAGCGCATTCCATGTGTTTGAGAAAATGTCGTATAGGCTCGAACTTGGCTCGAATTGGCTTGAGCTACTGACTAGAGCTGGGCATTGAGTCAAGTCGGACCGAGTTAGGGCTGACTCGACTCGATCCGATTTTGAAATAGGCCTGACCTGAACTCGATTTGACTTGACTCGGTATCAATCCAGCATGTCTAAACCGATTCGAGTCTGGGTCTAGCCTAGACTAATCCAGATCGAGTCCGACCCAGTCAAAAGTACCCAGTCGGTTCAAGTTGGCTTGATACGATCCTTGATTCAAAGTGAAGTTGGTTGGAGAAGAAAACAAGCAAAATCTGGAACAAGCTTCTTTGATTTGCATGTATTCAATAATGGCAGATTGAGACTTCATAGATGAAGGGCTATCATTTGGATGCTCCAGTGGGTTACTAGCAATAGTTAGTGACATAGGAAAGTGGAGAGATATTAATGAGCGGCAACTATCATCAAACACGCTGTTGATTCTAGGCATGACAGGTGGCTTGAGCATTAAAGAGTAGTCAACTTTGGATGTAAGGGCCGATCTTGAGGGAGGAATCAGGTGAAGTTTTATTTCTTCCTTTGACATGTGGGCTTGTAGAAACAACTGTGGACACATGACACAAGGAAGTTTGATTTTTCAAAAAGCTTTTGGACATGGAATCGATTTTCTAAGATTGAAGAAGTTTAAGTGGAAAATTCTCCAAGGAGGATTGATGATAGAACTCATGCATCATTCCCAAAATGGGAGGGGGTGTTAGAGCCTTCGTATGGTCATAAAAGAGTTCTTTTCCAAAGAATGCATATTTTCAGAAGTAGCGAAGATGGAGTATTATTACTACTAGTGAGGTTGAATATATTGTCTTATAACATTCGATGTTTGGGATTAGAGAAGCGGAAACTAATTCTAAGTTGTTTGAAGCAGAGGTACGATTGTAAATGTAGACCGTGAATTATCAAAAAACAAAGGCCCAGACTAAGGGTTATACACACACACACACACACACACACACACACACACACACACACTCGAATCCGAGTCGAGTCGGTTTCGGATTGAGTCGAGTCTGACCGGATCGAGTTTCGGGTCGAGTCGAGTCGCGACTTGGTTTGAGTTCGGATTGGGTGAATCCTACTTGGTTCAGACTAACTCACCCATTCGGTTTGAGTCGAGTCGGATTGAAATGAGTCGGACGAGTCGAGTTAGTTGGATCGAGTAGTCCGGTGCCCACCCTTACTGCCGACCGAACCAATCCTAGTTGGCCAGTTAGGCTCAAGGACCGAGCTGAGCCGAGTTCGAGCTGGGGTCAACTAGTGGCCGAGCCGAGTCGAGTTGTGCCAATCTCGACTCGGTTCGATTTGTATACAATTCTAATGTCGATCCTAGTAGAGCATTATTAGATGCGGGTCATGCCCATACTTACTGAAAGTTGGGAAGGCTACCTAACGGGTGGATGCGGGTTGACGATCTCCAACCTAAATATATGGACGATCACTCCATCTGGCGCATTTATACATCATGTGTATTTATATTTCAATTCAGTAGTTTTTTACCATTTTAATTGCTATGTTTATGAATTATGTTGGATTATTTTACTAAGCTTGGATAACTTACCTTTATATTGATGAAAAAACTATACATATGAGCCATTGGCAAATGATGTGGCGCATGAAACGAAAAGAGCCACTAAACCTAAACATGACCCATGTAAAATGTTGCCATACTTGTTTAAAGATGAATTGACATAATTATAACATTCATGAATATTTGATTTATTTGTCAGGATGGTTTGATTAGCATATAATGTATATTGACATTGATCACGTGGTTTTAAGTTATTGTTTAGATTTGTTTGATTGAGACATTGTGAGTTTAGAATAAACATATTTATAATAAGATATTATAATAAATGAATGATATTTAATATTATATTATTTGAATAATTGTGAAGATTTATATATGCATGTTTGATTGATGCTAAGTGTTATGTATGTGTAATTGAAATTTGAAAAAATCGGATAGAACTTAGAATTAATGTAATTCTCACCTCTGATTAAACGGATGAATAGATAAAATTAGTATACTTTATATACTAGTTATAAACTAAAATTCAAGTGTAAGGGTGCACACTCTGTACCTAAATTTCGAGGCAACTGAGTAGACTACCAAAGGGCATACTATTCAAGTGGGATTGCCCCAGCCTGACTTGTGTAAACATGGAGGCGGACTGACTTGCGCTAATCCCTGTCTGGAATGAACATGCAACATATCCAACTTATTTATCATGTGCGCCGTTACATTTCCCAGTTCTAAAAGTCAATTAAAGTCAATACTCCGGTAGACTTAGATCACATGGAGCTGCTTAAAATCTTGATTTAAATTCAAATTCACGAAATTCCAATTCACATTATGTGGCCCACCTAAGTCTTGGAATTATTTTCAAGCAATGCCTCGGACCGCTTGTTGATGAGTGAATTGGCTGGTACATGTACAAGACATTGAACCTGACGGACGCCACTTAGCTGCGTCCCCCAGATCTAGCGCTGCGGTACCGGAACGTGGGCCCCACCAAGATGTATGCACCATAAATCTAAGCCGTCCATCCGTTTTGCCGGCTATTTTATAGTACGAGAAAAAAAATGAAGTAGCAACAAATCTCAGGGTGAACCACACCACAAGAAACAGTGGTCATTGAATGCCACCTTTAAAACTTCTTAAGGTCCCTTTTGCCATCCAACATGTAAATAAGTTCACACCGACCTGGATGAAACTTTTGTGGCTCACAAAAAGTTTCTAGTCATTCACCACTGTTTCTGGGAGTATGGTCCACTCGAGATTTGGATCTGCTTCATTTTCTAACCATCCCATACAATGATCTGGCAAAACAGATACACGGCATAGATATACAGCTTATATATACACCGAGGTGGCCCCAGGTCAGGGTCCCACCCACATCTATAGGCGTTATTTTTGGTCCCTGGCTCAAAAACAGCACCGCATCTGATGGACGGAGTGGATCTTATCAAGGTAAAGAGGTTTCGTCCACTTCAGCAAAGGTTACTTCCTCAGTCGGTTTGAATGTCAAGCAAGCGCTTTACATCCACCGGTGTCAGATGAGTGGCCTACATCACAGAACCGGAGCCACGTACTTGGAATACCGTGCATCGCTTGTTGCGCATCGCTGCAGGTGTCGGTAGAACTTGTCACGTCAAACGCTCAAACTCGTGGCTAGGATTCTACACCTGTGCTTTTTTTTTTTTTTTTTCTTTTCTTTTTTTAATATTTATTTATTTTTAAGTTTTGGATGGACGTGAGTTTCAGTCAACGGTTGTTGCACTCGCCCATGCAACACAAGGGTACGTGGCCCACTAAAATGTTTCCGTGATATCTTTTTTATTCATTTCAGGGACATACGCCCAAAAATCAGGTTGACCCATAGGTCATGTGGACTACACCACAGGGATTTTTCCTCTTTTCAATGGTCCAATTGTTTCAATTGTAAGCGGCCTCATCTCCTCATTTCTCCATGGTGTGGCCCACTTGAGTTTTGGATCAGCCTGAATTTTGGGTCCACACGTTTAACATGAGATGGCCCATGTAATATATGGAGCAGATGCACATATATCCTGGACAGTCCAGAGAGCTTTTTATTGCACGAGGTTAGTTGTAGGAAATTTCCATCCCTTTTGGATCAGGTCATACACATTATGGCACTTATTTGATGAACGGTTCGGATCTTGTTGAGATGTGCCCTTATTCACATGATTTGCATGTCGTGATATGCAAGATTAGCACATATATGCAAGTTGCATCAGAAATGGTCACCCAAAACTAATGTAAGGTGGGATAACCTTTTAGTAATTAGGATTAATCATTGGTGGGCCCCACAAAGTGACCTATTCCTAACAGTCGGATTGCTGACCTTTTTCCTTACCGCATAAGGACGGTTGGTATATTCTGTTTTGATCCATTTGGTTTGCATGCGAGTAATCGCATGGCTTACATGATTTGGAATAGGAGATCTCAGCAGCTACAGTCCATGGATGGTGACGGTGACTGCCACATGAATCAACGAAATCACTGAAAATGAACTCCACTGGCATGGATGGTACTTATCTTTATCTTGGTTTTCATAAATGCTTAAAATTCAATTTAGAGAAACGGAAAGTGAGAAAGGAGGGAAGTGGATTGGCTGGTGTACCGCGCACCAGCAACCTGGCTGGTATGGGTACGTGTCGTTCGAAGACGCGCGCTGACCCTCCTCGAGCTCCCAGTTGTACGAACGATTCAAAGGTGATTAAAGTTACATGGCCACACAATGATGTATTTATCAAATCTACACGGTTCCTCTAATTTGGCGAGATCATTTTAGATCTTGATCTAAAAATTGAGTAATTTCCAACGTTCAAGGGGACCACACCACATATAGCATTGGGGATAGTGATTTTCACCGTTAAAACATTCATAGGGCACCCTGTAACTTTGATTTCCATCAAGTTGGAAATAATGGGAAGTCAGTGAGCATTGTTGAAGCATTCCTATGGTCATAAATGTTCTGTATCAGGTTATCTTTTTCTTATTTTCACTTGTCTTAGTGGATATAACCTTGTAAATGGTTTACGGTTTGGATGGCATATATACATTAAGGTGGTGGCCAGGAAGGTTTCAATTATAGGAATTTCTTTTCCTATTTTCCTCTCATGTGAATCAGTTGAGTTCTGTATCCAACTAAATATCTAAATATTTTTCTCTTGAACCTATCGAGGTGAGCTCAAAAAACTCATGAATAAAATGGATTTCTCACATACATTGCATTGGTCCACTCATCATCTTTGAGCAGGAACTTCTGTGCAAGGCTTCGGACGGTGATTGGGTGTTGGTAGAAGTTCCTACTCTAGAAACCTAGGTGGAGCCCACTATTATGTTTGTGAGAAATCCACCCCTTGCATTGGTTTTTTGAGATTATTTCAAGACTCGAAACCAAAAGTGATAAGCATCGAGACTCAAGTGAGTTGCAAAAAAGTAAAAGGTGAGTAGGAAAATCCGTACCGTTGAAACCTCCCTATGGTCTACAGTAGTGCTTACATGTCATCCATACCATTCACAATGTCATTCCTATCAGGATGAATTGAAAACACAAATATTCGCCTGATTCAAAACTTTTATAACTACATGAATATTTCAACTGTATACATTCAATCCTCATGTTTTTGGCCCACTTGAGTACTGAATACGGCTCATTTCCTGATAAATGTTCTAAAATGAACTCACGAAACAAATGAACTAGTGAATTTTTCACAAACATCACTGTGGTCCCACCTAGTTTCCCCAGTAGAGGAACTCCATGTTGAAGAGGCTTTTGCATGAAATCTGCATCTCAGATTTCCTGCCAAAACTCATCGCATAAGTTCATGCGCAAGGATGCTGGGTGGGGCCATAGGGATGTTTGTGAGAAATCCACTTAGTCCATCCTTTTTGCGGGCTTGTTTTAGGACATGGGACCAGAAATGAGGTGGATACCTCCACCTTGATGTTTATATGCTATCCAAACTGTTTATAAGATAATTCAAAATGGGATGAAGTGAAAACACCAAAAATATAGTTTACTATAGAACTTTTATGGTCATAAGAATACTTCAATAGTGCTCACTGAATTTCCATTGTTTCCTCTTGTGTGGCCCACTTGAGTATTGAATACACCTCATTGTTGGTATCACATCTAAAATGAGCTTGCAAAATGGATGAATGGAGTAGATTTCTCACAAACATCTCGGTGAGCCCCACCCATCATCCTTATGCAGGAACTTTCAACAAAAGGCCTCCGCAGGGTATCCACGTTCGGGGAGAGGGAGGGAGTTGCAAGTTCAAATTAATTTGATTCGAAATAAGATAAAAACGTTACATGTGCACATGTGTGAGGTTATCAGTTCCACAAAAGTATTAAACTTTGAATATTGAAAGGATATTGAAAGATATTTAAAATGATGCTAACGCACTATTTAATTTATGCCTGAAAATAAGTTAATCTCACTTTATTTAATAGCTATTATGTGTTAGAGATTTTAATATCTAATACATAATGGGTTTAAATTAAATATTACAGGTCGAGGTCTCTAATATATAATAATTATTACTTATAATGAGATTAACTCACTTTCAGGTGTCTACCAAACCGGACCTAAGCGTGTTCTACTTGCCATTTGGGATCCCATGGATCTCATGCTATGAATCACAAAGAATAGGGAGACCAAAAATTATACATGTGTGATATACAATTATTGAATACTTGGATGAAGATTATGCACTTGGAAAAAGAAGATGATCCTTGATCTTGCTCTTAGATATTCATTCTCCCCCGTCATGCATATGTTGCTTTCAACTGTCACATGTTATGCATGAAAGCAACCTTAGAACGATTAAAACATGTAATAAGACAATAAAAATAACGAGCACTCTTAGAGAATACAACAATTTTACTTGGAGAAATTCTTATAGAAAAAAACCACGACATCAAGAGACAAAACACTCTATTAAAATTGAAGATGATAAGAGATAGACAACTTACAGATTTGAAACCCTTGTTTTTAAAGATGAAATCCTCCTCTCAAAACCCTCTCTCTCTCTCTCTCTCTCTCTCTCTCTCTCTAGCACAATTAGATTTTTAACCATAATCCCATTTTACAACATATATAGAATTAGGCATTGAGTCGAGTCAGACTGAGTTAGGGCTAACTCGACTCGACCCAGTTTTGAAATAAACCTGACTCGAACTCGATCTGACTCGGTACGGAGTCCAACATGCTTGACCCAATCTGAGGCCGAGTTCGCCCTGGACTAACCCAGACCGAGTCCGACCCGATCACAGGTACCAAGTTGAGTCGAGTCAACACCGAGTCGGGTAGGGTGCAATAGGTGTCCACAGGCTGAAAGCACAATTCAGAACTCAGTTGAACCTGTTGAAATTGTAGCCTCTCTATCAGTTACATGGAATCTTAGATCTGAAATGTCAAATCTGGTTTCTTTTATTTATATGTACAAGTCAAGTTTCAGATCGAGTCGAGTCAGTATCGAGTCAAATTTTGCGTCGAGTCGAGTTACTGGGTGACCCAAACTTGACTCCGTTTAAGTTCAAATGGGATGAAGTCTACTCGGTTCTGATCAACTCACCGATTTGGTTCGGGTCGAGTTGGGTCAGAATGAGTTGGATAAGTTGAGTCTGCGAGTCGAGTCGTCTTGTGCCCAGCTCTAACCATATATATATAAGCTCTGTACATAATTAGAAACTAAAATCGTGCACTTACGTAGTCTACATGATCGCACGTTTGGTCGATCGTGAAAGCAACAAAGTGTCACGGTCGACCAGAAGTGTTCATAGTCAACCGCGAACAACAGAACAAGTCATAGTCGATGGTGAAATCCATGGCCAAGATGGATCAGAAAAGGCCCGGTCGACGACAGAAGTGATCTGGACCGTCGTACCTTAAATCAGGCGCATCTCGCAATTCAGAATGAGTTATCGAACGTAAAATATATGATTTTGGGGTATAACAAGCTACTTTAGCCACCAAACCCTGCTATGCTGGGTTGCCCAAGCCGAATTTGCAAAATACCGCCAGATTGACGGGCGTTTCCCTATTTTAATTCCATTTTTACTATAAATAATAAGTTTTAGTTTGATTATAACTCTTCATCCGTTAGGCTTTAGGAGTTGTGCCCAACGTGAAACGAGCTTAGAAAAATTAGGAGAATAACTTGGTGAAGCTAAATAACCTTGCGCACTAGTAGACATCATGACTGTCTATAAATAGTAAGTTTACTATCTATAGTTAGTCGCGAATTCTAAGAGTTTTAGTCGTAGTTTGATTCTTATTTCTTTCACATTGCTTGGTATCCATATTTAAAGGGTTGTGAACTCATTTTTTTTCATTTATCAATCAATTTCAAATTTATTAGTATTTATTTCTATTTTCTTGCTTTCTTTCCTCGTGGATTCGAGAAGTCTTTGTGAAGAGTCTAGAGAAGTTCCGTGGATTTGGAATAGTTATCCTCTTGAGGAAGATGGTGCTTGACCTCACGTCCTCCCCTGTGTCAGTCGACCGTATAGTACTGGATAAAAGTCACTTTTTTAACAATCTTTACCGTGGATTTAATCCTCCAGATCTATTGTTCCAATGTGTTATCCTATATTTAATCTTTGACATATCTTCATCATCACTTCATGTGCACACTCCGTCTTCATTTCATTTTTGCCAAGCCGAAAAGAGTTAAACAAAACTTGAATTTCTCAATAGAAATCACTTTTGTAAGCTTATTGGCTGGATTTTCACTGGTGTAAATTTTCGTAAGAGTTATATCGCTTTCTTATAGCATCTACCAGATCAAGTGATAACGCATATCACAAGAATTCTAACAATCCTTTGAGAGAGAGAGAGAGAGAGAGAGATTCTAACTAAAGTCGTCATTCAATCTAGCAAAGGCCCGTATCTAGGGCTGCAATATAGGTACCGGTCAACCTCAACCTGATGGGCCCAACCTGAGTTTGGCTCAGTTGGGTCAGGTTACTAGGGTTCTCAGGTCATATTAGGGTTGGAAAGGTCCAACGTGATGTGAAACATATTTGCGCCGGGTTCAGGTTGGGTTGGAAATAGACAAAGGTATTTCAGCCGGGTCCAGTCAATTTAAGTCCAATACAGAGGAATTCTGATTGGGTTTGAGTTAGGCAACTTGGGTTGGAATTCGGTCGGCTGACTCGGGTCTTCTTGTGATTGATCCTTAACCCATCCCAAGCAGCCGAAGCTGCAACCCTACCTCATGAATAGTTTATCCCTTGATTTCATGGCCACAGATCAGATGGATATGATTGTCCAATTGTAGTGATTCTTTGAGACATAAACCATCCATGCTAGGGCCTTCCGTGATCTATATATATATATATATATATATATATATATATATATATATATATATATATATAGATCTCATTTACTCATTTCCAAATATTTTGAGAGGGCTTACACACCACCGTCCGCATGCACCTTTACAATTCAACTAACCGGCTCCATGACGCCTGAGTAGGGTTTCCCACGTGTAGATAATTCGAGCATAAAACTCAGGCCGTTCAACAATCAGGTGGCCCATGCAGCAACGAAAGCAATGCCAAATATGCAACTTGCATCGTTTTTAGACCGTTCAATGTTTTCGTTCCTGCATGAGCAACTGGTTGATTGGCAAAATATTTTTCGTTGGACGATCAACTAGGTGGGTCCCACCCTATATATGGCTGGGATGTAATATGAGCATACCAGCTTGGCAATGCACAGTATTTCTTGAGTACTCAGGAAATCATTGGTGTAACTTGTTGGTTGTAATCAAACTATATAATAAACTATTAGATAAAAGCTATGCAATGAGAGTTTTGTAATTTCATTACCGCTCCCAACTTAGGACAGAGGAAGATTGTTTCGGGTTGGCAGCCAACGTAAAACTTATACTATAATAGTTGGAAGTCATTGGTAAATAGAAGCATCTCACTTCATACTTAGCATATGGTCTTTGTTTTGTATTAGGTGTTTGTACTTTTCGGGGGTCATTAGGACGCAGATTGCATGGTGACTAACATGGTGGGGATTTGATTGGACCATGTGCTACTGTCAGAGATGGTCTGGTAGAATACATACTTGACCTAACAACTCTCAAACATGCTTTGTATAGGCTCATCTCCAAAGCGACATGTGGCCCAATCAAATCCTATCACGTCGGGTCACCACAGATATTCATGGTGGCAGGGTCACCATCTAAACTACATCCCGAGTCATTAGTGTTTGGTTAGATTAGAGATCCAATGAGGCAATGACACCTAGCTACTAATCAATGTCAGATTAAGAATCTTGTGACAAACGAGTTGTTCTCATGATTGGGAGGCATGTGAACATGAGTTTTTGACTGATGTTTTATTTATTGAAGGTAAAGATAAATGATAATATAGATGTGGGTGTTTAGTGAGAAGACCCATTCAATCATTGTTCTTAATTTTCTGTATGTATTTTATTTTATTTATTATTATTATTATTTTTGTTGTTGTGGTTTGTCAAAGGTGGGCCATCAAGTGGTTGAGTATTAGGTTCAAAGGACCTACAAGTGGTTTCATAATTATGGTGGAAAAGTTTCCTTGTAAAAAGTGGCAAGGTGTATGAAAGTGTCTTGTGACAATTTGGTACATGTATGTATTTGTTTTGGTATATATGCATGCAATTCAGTATTTATTCCTCTTTCATGACAATTCTTTATATGCTTCTTAGACCTATAGATCCATAGATTGAAAACTTGAAGTTCCAATTCTGTTAGAGTAGGTGCTACGAAAGAGATTTAATACCATTTCTTTTGAAAGTGTTAAAGATAACACTTGCTAATTACACAATTTGGAGCCAAGGGTGTGGCCTTAAAAAGATATTAATGAAAATGAGGTCAAGATGCCAAGGATTTAAGGGTGTCAATGGGCCGGATTAGGGCCTGTTAAGTTCTATCCAAGCTCAGCCCACATTTTTCATTATAGGCCCAAACCCAGCCTGAGCCCATGATGGGCAAAAATAGTATAGCCCAAATTTGTCACCGAAAACATGCAATCGAAGGGCCCATAATATAGGGAGGGAGGGAGGGAGGGAGGGGGGAGAGAGATGTTGGAATAAACTCAGAAAATGAATTCAAATAAATAAAGAAAACAAAAAATATTGAATCTCATACTTAAATAAGAAAGTGCAAGAAGAAAGAATGATAAAAAAAGAAAAGAAATCTTTACTTATGCGAGGTGCGGCTTGGTTGCTTTCTTCTAGATAGTTCACACCCCTCGGTTAATATGACCGGTGCTGTAGGCTTAATGATGCGCTACCTGTGTGCAAAAGCCGGGGATGAACTCAACCCCCCAACATCAGAAAAGAATTTTTAAATGTCCAGAGAAAGGTGAAAAAAAAATAGATCTTTTTTTGTACAATGATGTTGTGGTGCACAGCTATGGAGTGAGTAGAAAATAGACCAAGCACGACCCTTTTATAGATCCAGGGAGAGTGGTCATTTTCACAAGGTTCTTAACCATGAAACAACCATGCATTTTTAACCATAACCAAAAGCATTTGATAGGCCGGGCATTATGGACCCATATCTCATAATGGAAACAGTGTGATTTAATGGGTCGCATCAAAGTGCACATGAAAAATGGTTAGAAATGTCCAACCATTCAATATAAATTCAAAACTAGATTAAGCCATCGGGGCCGACTCACCCCCCCCCTTCACGCCAGTATTTAGGCATACATGCTCGATTAATTAGTTTCTGGGCCAGTTTTCCCACTGGCCCAAGCTCGCACATATAGGCTTGAGCATAGTATAGCACATCTCGCAAAAGCAAGCTATGGGGAGATATCTTATATAAGTTCATTCCATTCTTCCCATCTATCTAACGTGGGACTATACCTTTTGCAAAAGAAGAGAAAATAAAGTACTACAAGACAGTCACAAAAGACAAATAAAGGTTTCTATCTCTCTTCTTTTTTCTTTTCTTTATTATTTTTTATTTTTTATTATTTATTATTATTATTTTTTTGTTGTTGTTGAAATATTTTCCGAGTGAGAGTGATCATAAGCGACAACAAACTGGGAGAAGGAATCAAAGGAGTCGAAACTTAGTTTCCCTCCGCGAGCGGCAGCCACTGTCCAACTCCTCTTTCTCACCCTCCCATTCTCGTCTCAAAAACCCAAATCTCTCTCCTCTCTACTCTCTTGCTCCAATTATATCTAGGCCCACCGCCAATTCCTTGGTGAACCATAGCTCATCAAGCCCACAAAAAGAGCCCTACTCTTGCATGTATAGTGAGGGCCCGCTTGATTGACTGATTCCTCCATTGCATCGATCTTCTTGACATGTTTGGATTTGGATTATATATATATAAGAGCGAGTTTCCTTCTTCGGCACGTCTCTTCACCTTCTTCTCCAACTCTCCGGAAGGATGTGGCTGAAGCCTTTCACATAAAGTTCTTCTGCTACAAACTTAAGTGAGACCCATTGTTTTGTTTTTGAGAAATCCAATCCGTCCATCCATTTTGTGAGATTATTTTAGGACATGAGGCCAAAAATGAGCAAGATACAATACTCAAGCGGGCCGAAAACATAAGGAATGAACACACACATTTGAAATATTCCTGGGGCTCAAAAGCTTTGAATTAGGCTAATATTTTGTGTATTCAGTTCATCTCAGTGGTAATGACATTACGAACGGTATGGATGGCATGTAAATATCACTGTCGACCCCAGGGAGGTTTCAACGGTAGAAAATTCCCTACCCACCTTTTCCTTTAGTTTGACTCACTTGAGTCTTGTACCCTGCTAATTTTTGGTCTTGGGTCTTAAAATGAGCTCAAAAAATGGATGGATGGGGTAGATTTCTCAAAAATATCATGATAGGCCCTACCTAGGTTTCCAGCACGCGAAAGGCTTTCGTAGGACGCGGATTTCCTATGAAAACCTTTCAAACCTAAGTGGGACCTACCATGATGTTTTTGAGAAATCTAACCCGTCAATCTGTCTTATGAGGTCATTTTGGGACATGAGGCCAGAAATGAGCAGGTTAAAATACTCAAGTGGGCCAAAAACATAAGGATTGAACATACGTAATTGAAATATTCATGCACGAAAACCTTTTTCGTTGGATATAGATTTCCTTAGGTTTGAAATTCGTGCACGAAAGACTTTCATGCGCTGGAAACCTAGGTGGGGCCCACCATGATGTTTTTGAGAAATCTACCCCATCCATCCATTTTTTGAGCTCATTTTAGGACCCGAGACTAAAAATTAGCAAGGTGCAGGACTCAGGTGGGCCAAATTTAAGGAAAAGGTGGGTAGGGAATTTTCTACCGTTGAAACCTCCCTGGGGTTGACAGTGATATTTACATGCCATCATACTGTTCGTAATGTCATTACCATTGAGATATATTGAAAACACAAATATTAGCCTGATTCAAAGCTTCTAAGCCCCTGGAATATTTCAAATGTGCGTGTTCATTCCTTACGTTTTTGGCCCACTTGAGTATTGTATCTTGCTCATGTCCTAAAATGATCTCACAAAATGGATGGACGGATTGGATTTCTCAAAAACAGAACGATGGGTCCCACTTAGGTTTCCAGTGGAAGAACTTCATGTGAAAGGCTTCAACCGCATCCTTCAGAAGAGTTAGAGAAAAAGGTGAAGATGCGTGCCGAAAAAAGAAACTTGCTCTTTCAAACTCGCGCTAAGAGCGCTTTCATCCACTTCGTCTGCCTTACCCGATGGTTGATAGTAAGGTTCGCAAGTAATAACGTGCGAACCGGTGAGTAGCGGAGCATTTCTCTCTCTCTCTCTCATATATATATATATATAGAGAGAGAGAGAGAGAGAGAGAGAGAGAGAGAGAGAGAGAGAGAGAGAGAGAGAGAGAGAGATGGAGATGGGAGGAGGCATGCAGGGGGTTGTGTTTTGTAGGATGAAATTTACAACATTGCTCTTTGGAAACCCTAACGAGTTGGGCCTTTGTACATGGTCTAAGCCCTGCCCAACTAACAAATGGGATTGAATTTTAAGCCCTCGACCCTCAAGCTTGATCCTCCAACCCAAGCCCAGCCCACCGACAACCCAACAATAAGTGATCCATTAAGATATAGAAAAGAAAGTTGAAGCACTCCTAGTTTTGAGAAAGATGGAATGTCAAGAGGTTTGGATATAAGTATATAATTTAGAATAAGCTTGAGAAGCTTTCATTGAAAAAGGCGTCTCATTTGTGTTTGTTGGCTATAGGATAGATGATTTCAAAGCAAATGAATTTTGAAACAAAATTACCAAGTTTGGTTTTGAAGAGTTGAACGTGTCTGAAAGTGAAAGATCCCACGAAATGCATAAATTATGAAAGAAAATAGAGCTGACATTATAAAATCTACAAAATACGTATAATCAGAAATTTGAAAATAAAACTTTTCCTTTTATTTTAGAAGATGGTAAGCAAAGAATGTTGAAGAGTTGGAGAAGACAATGAAACAATATTTTGAAAACATGAAAGGTAGCTTCTGTGATCTTGAAATTTCAAAGGTGTGTATTACTAATTTAGAATCCGTAGATTCTAATTTTTCTGAGTTTTGACCATATTAATTTCAATAAGATGGAGAGTGTCAACAATGGATCTACTATGGAGAATTTTATAATTTTTTTTTAAAAAAAAAAAAAAGAGAAGGAAAAAGAAATACTCAATTTCATTCAGAGAGTTTTGTGGATAAAGACGCTATTAATTTATAATCTGATTGCATGGAAGAAACACTATTATCTTGAAGTATCAAAATGTGATGGAGTTGGAGAAATTTCCAATTCAAAATGCATTGATGAAGGCAACAAAGCGAATGTACTCAGAGATATTGATAAGAATGCGTGAAATATTTATTATCCAAGCTAAAGTTATGCAAAGTTCAAATTTTGTTGAAGTGTTAGTATGACATGAATAACAAAATCACAAAGCATATTTCACACGTCAGTTCAGATGGCAATGGCATCTGTAGCAATATTCAATATAACTCAATAAAGCTCCTACTTTGCAAATTGAAAGATGAAGCTATAAACAAAATTTCAAGATCACTAATAATCGAAGGTGTTGATGCAGAAATCTGGTTTGCCCTCCCTGGACTCGTGAACCTGCACAAAGAACGAACAAGGAAGACCCTGGCTCGTGCTGGGGACCCTCTGATGCCTAAGTCAAGAATATGGGTCTAGTTGAGTGTTGTGGATTTAGGGCTAGAGATTGTGTCTACCTTTTAGCATTAGGGGCCTTCTTATTTATAGGTGAGGAGAGGCGGTATCGTAGAGGGCACATATCCCTATTTGGTAGGAACTGATTATAGTAGGATTCGAATTCCTTAAGTGGTGGATTTTTCTAGATACTTGGCTAGAATCTCGGGGTGATCCGTGTGGAAGTCGATTTCTGTGATCTTCGCCCGAAAATGCGGACCAACCTAATTGAGGTAAGGTCGGATCTCATAGAGGGCGAGTTCAGCTGCCCCAAAGTAGTTCGGGTTAGGTTGTGGCTAAAGTCAGTGCTGTGTTCGCCTAAGAATGGGTCTCGTCATCGTAAGTTGAGCTTGTCTTATATTGTAGTTGATTAGTAAATGTTTCGACCTTGCGCTTAGAGGTTGAGCTCGGCCTTCTTCCACGCTTGGTTGAGGAGATTGAGCTTGGCCTTTCCCCCATATTTGGTTGAGGAGGTCGAGCTCGACCTCTCTCCATCCTTGGTCAAGTAGATGGGAGTTTGGTCATTGGATTGCACCAGTCGCTGTTTGAATTTTTGACCTATTTTGGCAATGGCAGGTTGGTCTATTTTCCCGCATAACAAAAGGTCTTAAAGATTGAAGACTAGAGAGTAGGTGCTAATTTTTGAAAAGTCAAAATTAAGGAAGGATGTTGAAAGTCTATTGTAAATTGGACTTCTCAAGTCCTTCCAGAAGCACACTACTTCATGCATAGCACATGGTCTTTGTTTTTGTTTTGGGAGTTGGTAATTGTTAAAAGTCATTAATGTCTAGTTAGATTAGAGATCCAATGAGATATTGACACAGTCACCATTATTAGATTAGGAATCTTTTGATTAGAGAGTTATTCTCATGCTCGGCTGGTGTGGGAACATGAGTTTTTAATTGAGGTTCTATGTATTGAATGCAGAGATAAATGATAATATAGACATAAGCGTTTAGTGAGAAGGGATGGGACATTCAACCATTATTCTTGATTACATGTGTTTTTAGTGGTTTGCAAAGTGGGCCACCAAGTGGTCAAGTATCGGGTCCAAAGGGCCGAACTTTTAATGTGAATTTAAAAACATGACATTCCAAAATAAAAATGGCAGAACATGATTCATGTAGCCCATACCATTTAATGGAGATAAGGCTTAGATGATAATGAAGATGACGACATGAGAAACACTAATTTAAATATGTAGGATGGCTAGGAGCCATGTACCTGAGCTTGGATTATAGAAAATGCACCACAATCAAGGCTCGCTCGCTTGTGATTCTCTCTAATCCCTTTATAAGATCTTGTATTGTAATGTCCATTTAAAAAAAAAAAAAATCTAGCAACTATTTGAATAGTTTCTCCTTTCATTTTAGGTTTTGTCAGCTATAGTGCTCCTAATTGATCGGTTCAGTTGGATATTTTAATTGATTGATTTGAACTATCCATTATGTTCATAATATATTTCATAGGCAATCAGGCAAAAATCATACTAATTAAATTATCTAATTCATTTTTGATTAGGCATTATAATTGCCCAACTAAATTGATTCTTAGAATCATATGCAATCCTAGATATCGGCCTTAACAAATAGATGAATCAAATTGTTGATTGGATCTATCCTATGTTAGTGATCTTGCTCTGGTGGTAGACTCTCAAGAGTTTTATTGTAGTGGGATTTCACCACCTATGGGTACTCAAACCCAAGACATCATGTTTAAACTCCCGAGGGTCTACCACCGAGGGAAGGACTCGAACCCCTTTGAGAGCAATTGAGCATCTCTCAACAAATGGGATATTAAATCAAGTAGAATGTTTCAAGTCCATCCAAAAAGCTACTCATTTATAGCCCTTCATGAGAGGCCAAGTCTACAGAAAGCTTAGATAATGTGATATGGGCCCAACCTAATGAGCAGATTGGATTTTACGGAATACTCCATAATGCATTGCTTATGTATTAATTATGGAGATAATGCATTGCATAATTGAATGGAAAGTTGTTTACTTGATCATTGATGTTGATAGATGATTAAGAATCCCTGATTGGAACTAGAATGGATCTTTGATCTTTCACGCCTTAAATCCTTCATTGAAACATTTCACTGAGATTTTTTTTTTTTTTTTTTTTAATTTTTAATTTTTACGTGTAGCTGAAAATACCATTACTTATATTTGTTAAAAAAAGAGGCTGAGTAGTTCAACCAATCAAAATTCTTCCTTCAAGAGTTTCCACATTGGAAAGAATCCACATCGATTTAAAACATTGTACATAAGTGGCATAGTCCTAATGCACAACCCTTTATACATCTGGGTTGGTCATAACTTGAAAGAATCCACATCGATTTAAAACATTGTACATAAGTGGCATAGTCCTAATGCACAACCCTTTATACATCTGGGTTGGTCATAACTTAAGTGGGCCAGGGTCCACTAATATGTTCAATCGAATTAATTAATGGTCAGATTTAAAGCAATGATCATGTGGAGCCTACCCGGTAGAAGTTTTACATATCATTGATTCTTGTGAATAAAATTCTAAAATAAATCATTTTGCTAAAATTGTTTTGCTTTCTAGAAATAATTACTTACACATGTAATGGACCAATGCAATGTATATTCAACATTTTTATGGTGACAAAAATTGTCTCTCTTTTGCCCACCAAAGTTTTGGATAAGGGTAAAAGTTGGGCCCCCCAAGAGTTTCATGGGGTGTTGCATCACATAATGTTGTAAAAGTGTTGTTTATATATATGTATATTAAAAAAATATATTATATATATTTTAAAAAAAGGTTTGCAAAATACCTTTTTTCAAGTGTTTTGGGAATAGTCCCACTTTGGAAAGAGAGGAAAAAATTCTTCGGTTTATATAAGAGAGGTGGAGTACCTTTATGTTTATGCACTTTGACCGAGGTGCATCGGACTTGTGTTTCGTACTGGAACACCCGCGTTCGCGCTCGGTCTCGGTCATGGTCACGGGTTCGGTGTGAGGGCTTGGGCATGTGAGGCAGTGTGGTTGTAGAGGCGCTAGTAACGCACTTTGCACTTCGCACGTCCACATCGGTCGCAAAGGGTCGCTCCTTCGCGAACTGGCATGAGAGGAGTGCGAGTTGCAGTGCGATAGAGAACTATGACAAGTGGCTGGAAGTCTAGAGGACTGAACGGGGTTCCTTGGCTTATATAGAGTCTCGAAATAGAGCTATTGCAGGGAGGTGTAACTCCTCATGCAATTGATTGCTGACCATGTAGAAACTGGTGCATAAGGCTAGCCCAACAGTTAGAAACGACTAGCCAGTGTCTCACAACGGTCAGTATGCAACAACTGTTACACCACATGCAGAATGGTCAGAAACTGCCAATAACGGCTAGTTTCTCCCAATAGCTAGAAACGGTTATTTGGATTAAATTCCTTAGACCATAAATCCCAACAATCATAATCTATATATATTGGGCCTATATATATTCCCAACACATTGGAACAAATCTAGAAACATTTTAGAATTGAGGAAGAATCCCATAACCGCGATAAAAAGAATGATAACGGGAATTCCTCGTCTAAAGTACATGCAATAGAAAATACAAACAATAAGAATCCTGAGAAAAGAACGATTCCTTAAAACCTAATAAAGGAAAATTCAAGAAAAACACCCAGAAGAAGTACAGAAAGTTCAAAGGCCCATGCCATATCTGTGGAAAAACCGGACATTATGCTCGAGTTTGCCGATATCACAAATCTAAAAAAGAAATAAGTGTAGTGGAAGGTGATATTGTAGCAATGATCAAAGAGGTGAACACAATCCAAGGAAAGGTTCTTGGTTGGTGGTACGATACTGCTACTACCGTACATGTCTGCTACGAGAGATCAACCTTCAAAACCTATGAGGAATTGACTGATGGTCAAGAAGTCCAAATGGGTAACGAAGTTTGATTGAAGGTTGTCGAAAAAGGAACTGTCAAACTGGTGTTTACTTCTGGAAAGAAAGTAATTTTGACAAATGTACTGCACATCCCAGACATAAGGTGAAACCTAGTTTCTGGGGATCTTCTGAACAAACTAGGAATAAGGGTGGTATAAGAGTCAGGAAAACTGATTCTATCTAAGAATGAGAATTTTTTCGGGAACAGATATGCTTGTAACGGTATGGTTAAGTTTTCTCTGAATGAAAATAACACTTCCATGTATATGGTTGAATCCGTTGGACTTTAGCATGATAGACTAGCCCATATAGAGTATAGTACCTTGAAGTTCATGGCTAAGAATGGTTTAATCTCATATACAGAAAATGAAACCGATAAATGTGAAGTGTGCATACGATCCAAAATGACAAAGAAACCTTTTTCAAATGTCAAGAGATCATTTTAAGTATTAGATCTTATGCACAGTGATATCTGTGAGTTAAACGACATTCTTACTTGTGGAGGTAAAAGGTACTTTATAACCTTTATTGATGATTGCTTTAAATATGTGTATGTGTACTTGTTAAAGAGCAAATATGAAGCATTGAACATGTTTAAGGTATATAAAGCAGAAGTAGAAAACCAACTAAACAAGAAGATAAAGATTCTCCATAGCGATGAGGAGGAGAATATTTTTCTAATGAATTCGATAACTTTTGTGAAGAACATGAACTAATACATTAATGTATTGCACCATACACACCTCAACAAAACAGAATAACAAAAAGGAAGAATAAAACATTAGTAGAGATGGTCAACTTGATGCTAATACGAGCAAAGTTGCTACTTAGTCTATGGGGTGAGGTACTGCCTGCAGCGTATCATATATTAAACAGAATTTCATATAAGAAATATAAAACATCTCCATATGAAATATGAAAAGGTAGAAAACTTAACCTAGGATATCTTAAAGTGTGGGGGTGTCTTGCATATTGTAGAACTCCTAATTCAAAAAGAACTAAGTTAGGACCCAGAGCTATTAAGTGCGCCTTTGTAGGGTATGCACAAAATAATAAAGCTTATAAACTCCTAGATCTAGAGTATAACACGATAATATAATCAAGAGACGTTGAGTTTTTTGAAAACTCACTATCCTTGGAGTTAAAGGATAATGAAGTCCAAACTCTTAATAGAGAACCAAGTAGTACATCTCCACAAGTAGTGAAAACTCCTATTGAACCTCGTAGGAGTCAAAGGACTAAAATAGAGAAGAATCTAGATGATGATTATATAGACTCTCATCGCATATTTTCCATCTTGTAGAAGGAGATAGAGAAAATGTTATAAGAAAAATACCTATAGTAATGACTATAGAAGATGATCCTAAAACATATAAAGAAACTATATACTCAACTTCCTAAAAAGAAACTATTAATGATGAAATGGAATCTATAATGTCAAATCAAACATGAGAACTGATAAACTTACTTCTAGGTTTTAGACCCATAGGTTGCCAATGGATATTTAAGAAGAAATATCATACTGATGGGACTCTCCAAACCTTTAAAGCTCTTTGATATATATTCTCCTGTAGCTAGGATAACATCCATTATGATATTATTTATACAAGCTTTTATACATTATCTTCACATCCCCCAAATGGATGTAAAGACCGCATTTCTGAATGGTGACCTCAATGAGAAGGTATACATGGAACAACCTAAAGGATTCGTTGTATCAGGAAATGAAAATAAAGTGTGTAGATTAATTAAATCTTTATACGGATTAAAACAAGCACCAAAACAATGCAATGAGAAGTTTGATTCCAAAATATTGTGCCATGGTTTCATGCACAATATAGCTGATAAATGCATATATTCTAAAGTTGATGGTAGTTGTATTACTATTATTTGTCTATATGTTGATGATATGTTAATAATTAGTAATAAAATGGAAGGTATAATTGAAACAAAAAGGTTTTTATCTTCCGTATTCAAAATCAAGGATCTTGGACAAATAGATACCATCCTGGGTATCAAAGTTAAAAAATATTGTGGGGGTTATGCTTTGTGTCAATTTTATTATATTGAGACTAAACAAGTTTAACCATCTGAATATAAAAGAAGCAAAAACCGCATTTGATCCAAGTATCAAGCTAAAAGAGAATAACAGAAGTGCAGTTGCACAACTGGAGTATACAGGTGTTATAGGGAGTCTTATGTATACTACGTAATGCACTAGACCAGATATCGCATATGCTGTGAGTAAACTTAGTAGGTTTACTAGTAACCCCAGTACTGAATACTGGAATGTAATCAGTAGAGTCCTTGGCTACTTAAAAGAACTAAAGATTTATGGCTATTTTATTCAGAGTTTCTTGCCGTATTGGAAGGATATACCGATGCGACCTAGATATCGAGTGTAAGGGATAACAAGTCTACTACAGGGTGGATATTCACCTTATGAGGTGTAGTTGTATCTTGGGAATCTAAGAAACAGACCTGCATAATGCACTCGATTATGGAGTCTGAATTTATAGCCCTGGCTGCAACAGGCAAAGAGGCTGAGTGGCTAAAGGATCTTTTACTAGAAATTTCTTTTTGTGTAAAACCTATATCGGCTATATCACGACATTGCTATAGTGAAGCCATATTAGCTAGAGCCTATAACGGCATCTATAATGGTAAGTCTAGACATATAAGTCTTTGACATGATTATGTTAGACAATTGATTCGAGATAGAATCATTGCTATTTTCTGTATGAAATCAAGCAATAACCTAGCGGATCCTTTTACTAAACCTCTACTGAGAGAGGTAGTAAAGGCAGCATCCAGAGGAATGGGGTTGAAACTTTTTAACCAAAGTTTCACCAGTGATGGTAACCTAACCTAAAATCGAAAAATCTCTAATTTTAGGTTTAATGGGTAAAAAATAAATTACTGATATATGGAAAGTTTTCAGCACCAAAATTATACATAATCTCATCCATAATAGATAAGTGCTGAGCGTTACGAAATATGGTTGAATCTTAGAACTCTTAATGAAATCCAGTCTAAAGGACAAGTGTCTTAAAGTAACGAAGACACTGGAAGGATCTCACCTATGTGGACATGGAGATGGTGCTGTCTCTTATGAGAGTTGAAGTTTCTTTCGGGATTGTTCATGAAATAGAATGAGCACATGACCATTAATTATGTTGAGTAAGATTGTGAGAACTTTAAAATACACAGAAGTGAATATGTGTGTAGTTTCTCTGGCTCTGTTATCTAGGAATAATTGGTTTAATGTTGCGGTAGTCATTTCGATAGAGCTTTGAAATACTTATACTAAGGGAATATTCAAATCGAAAGATATCTTTCTTTATGCATATAAACTGTTTTATTCTGGCGGAAATATTTTTCAAAAAATATATTTAAAAAATAAGTGGGGGATTATTATAAAAGTGTTGTTTTTATATATATTAAAAAATATATTATATATTGTAACGCCCCGAATTTCAGGGGTCGAGTAAGAACTCGGCTCTCGAATTCCTGGGTACCACATGTGTCCTAATGGGCTTCAGATTTTAATTATCTTTGATGATCTTATAAGCAATGGAGAGTTTAACAAGGTGTGAAGCATAAGTAAGTCATAAAGCAGTATCTAGTGCTACTAAAAATAAAAATATCCAAACGACAAATCTAAAAATGTCCAAACAGGGAACTAGTCCCAACCATACATATGTCCTAAAGTGACTAGGGCCTTGGCCCATACCCTGCGATCGTCGACCGAACTAGAAAGATCCATCGAAAGTCTAGAAATACGCTCGCTCCTCATCGCCCACGCTGGTGTCCCCCAGCGCATTCAGCTCCGTCATCCCTACATCTATGATAGGTTCTGGTTGGTGTTTTACAACACCGTCCCAGAGTGGGAGTGAGAGCTAACTCAGTGGTACCATTAATAATAAGTTACACAAATTATCATATACAAGAGTAAATTTAGTGAAAAACATATATTCACAGAATCCTAGATACCCTGGTTAATGTAAATGTATAGTTTAATGATATGATGCATGCCTCTCATCACAACACTCCCTCTTGCGATAACATCTAACGTTCGCGAATTAACACTCCCACAAGCGACCTCGACTGCCCAATCGCAAAAGTAGCCAACGGATGTAGTGCACATGTTAGTCGAATTGATTAGTTAGGTTCATTCATCCAACAGGTTGGGGAAACCGAGATACCTCGACTGATCGTTGCCCTAATCCGATCGCGCGGCTCTAGTGGTCGTGGATGTATGACCCTCGCGATCCTTATCTCTTATTGGTTCGTCAATCTCATAGCTCTTAAGCTCATATGAAAATAATTAAGACTCCAGGGTCCTGCTCACGGTCATTACGGGGAGGTTGGCACCCCAGCATAGGCTGATAGCTCGGGTATAGTGTTCCATACCATCATACCTAGTTCACGAGTCTTTGGTATTTACTGGTCACTACGAGGAGGCTCATCACCCCAGCGTAGGCTAACAGCACGAGCATAGTGTCCCATACCACCATTCCTGGTCCATGAGTCTTGTGGGCCATAAATTATGATTATCAGTGAGCGTAAGGGTCACAGGGTACCTCAGGTTCATTCAGGCGTGTAGAATCATGGCTATCATATAAGGATGGCCAACCAGTGGGCTAATATGCCCCCACGAGAAGAACCACAGACTATACAGCCTGAGAACAACGTCTCATGTAGTCCAACTACGGCCGACAATTCGCGGTTCAGCTAGTCGGGCCAGACTTGCCCATGGGCTGACTCAACGGAAAAGTTGCCCAAAGAGGGGTTTCGGTTAGTTGGCCAATCCATAAGGGATATATGCACAAGTAGATAGCATGAGTCCAGCAATTTCAGGGACAGGTTCAACAAGCGATAAGCATGTTTCAGAATCCTGACAATATAGACATCAATATACTGATGGGAGATTTCTTGAGCCAGTAGTTGATGTATGAATTAACAAAGTTCACAGCATGGACTATTTGAAATTAACAAAAATGGTAATTCGGTCATGATCACTCTAAACCGTCGGTTTTAAGTTAAAAGAGTAATTGGGTTGATTTGATTTATTAATTAAGGTCCGAGCAAGAGTTGACTCGGCTTTGGGTAGATCTTTAATTTAGTTACAGTTGTTTGATTAGTCAGTGGCAGGTTGGTTAGATTTAGGCCCTACGTGAACAAATCATAGGGCTAAACTTAATGTTTAAGTGATTGGTTGAATTCATTGGTTTTATATGGTGGATCAATTTTATTTGTATGGTTCTTTATCAGTACCAGCCGCGTATAAGCCCATCTCGAATGTCAAGGGTCAGTAAGTGATGACGTGGCTAGTTATTAAAAAAAAGAAGAAAAATTTAAGGATTTTTGGTAATTCAAAATAGCGAAAATTCGGGGTGTTACAATTATTAAAAAAAAGGTTTACAAAATATCTTTTTTCAAGTGTTTTTGGAATAGTCCCACATTGGAAAAAGAGGAGAAAATTCTTTGGTTTATATAAAAGAGGCGGAGTACTTTTATGTTTATTCATTTGGATTGAAGTGCATCGGACTTGTGTGTTCAACTGCGAAGCACTGGAACACCCGCGCGCATTCGGGCTTGGGCTCGATCTTGGTATCAGTGCGAGGGCATGGGCATGTGAGGCAGTGTGACTGTAGAGGCACTAGTGGCACACTAAGCACTTCGCACGTTCGCATAGTGTCGCAAAGGGTCGCTCCTTCACAAACCGGCGCGAGACGAGTGCGAGTCGCGGTGCGACAGAGAACTATGGCGAGTGGCTGGAAGTCTAGAGGATTGAATGGGGTTCCTTGGCTTATATAGAGTCTAGAAATAGAGCCATTGTGGGGAGTGTAACTCTTCATGCAATTGATTGCTGACCATGCAGAAATTGCTGCATGAGGCTAGCCCAATAGCTGGAAACGGCTAGCCAGTGTCTCACAATGGTCAGTATGCAACAGCTATTACACCACATGCAGAACGGTCAGAAACTGAACTGGCAATAATGACTAGTTTCTCCCAACAGCTAGAAATGGTCATTTAGATTAAATTCCCTGGACCATAACTCCCAGTAACCATAGCCTATATATATTGGGCCTGGATGGGTTTCCAAACGATTATAATACACTCCAACAAACTCATATCCTCTCCTATAAACTAGCAAGTTCCAGTAATAAACAAGGTTCATCTGAACCATTGCTTGAAGAATAGACTAGCCATGTGGTCTAGAACTGTTCATATGAACCATTAGCTGAAGATAAGACTAGTGCAGTGGTCTTACACGGATTTTCTTCCTCTCCTTTTGGGTTTTTTCATTTTTTCCATTTCGGCCAGAAATTGTGTAACAGAGTTCCATTAGTAGGTTTTCATGTTTGCTGAACGCAGATCCACATCAGGCTCGTCGTATCCTAGAAACGATTTTCCTGTAACCTTTCAGCATACTCGATCTATTTGAGCAGGGGCAAACTATGCTTTAAGGACAACGTTCTAATACGTGCTTCAGCCTGTCTTGGTTTCAGAATATTTTCGGTTTTCATATTTTACAAAAAATATTATTTATATATAATTTTTCAACACATAAAAGGTTCAGATTTTGGGCTCACATCACGTGTGATGAGTTCTGAAAAATTTATCACGAGTTCTCTAGAGAACTGGTATGTAGGTGAGCATTCCTCCAAGCGTTAATTCTCATAGCTTTATCTGCATGTTTTAAATTAACCAAGTCTATGTGTACCTCTGTGCGCGCACGCGCGTGTGTGTGCGCCGTCAAGCTTATAGGAACTTCCCATGAGGTCGAGCAGTGTGGGCCCCACCATGATGCATGTTGAACATCTACCCCATCAGTTGAATGTACCATTCCATGGTGGACCTCTGGCTTAAAAATCAAGTCAATCCATGACTTTTGTGGGCCACACCACATACAAAAGTTGAGATGGGTTATCCTCCCATTAAAACATTCATAATCATTTTTTAGGCTAGCAAGATGTGGTTCATAAATCGAGCCCATCCATTTTGTGTGTCCCACTTGGATGAGGGGTCCAACCAAGTTTCAGATGCATCCAAATTTCATGTGAGCCCCAACAAGTGCTTTTATATGTTTTAGGCATGTCTTTACATGATTTTATATTGTATGGCTCACCTGAGTTCCGTGTACGGCTGATTTTTGGGATATCCCATAATTTAAAGGGGACCCATCAAATGCATGGTGTTGATGTTTGACACACATCATGGTGGGGCCACACAGCTCAACCTCATGGGAAGTTCCCATGAGCTCGACCGCATAGAACCATTTCCATATATATATATAGTCATGCTCACACCTACGCACGTGCGCACCTTTGCACACGTGTCATGGGTATCTAATCTGAACGGTCCATGTGATGTAGAATCCCATGAAACCCCTAGGGACAAATTTTCACCTTGATCTAAAATTCTGGTGGACCATAGCAAAGAGAAATGCAAATCAAGAGAGGAAACTGTTTTTATTTTTCATGGTCCACCAAAGTTTTAGATCAAAGTAAAACTTGGGCCCTGGGGGTTTCATGAGGTGCTACTTCACATGGACAGTTCAGATTTTGGATCCACATCACGTATGATGGGTTCTCAAAAAAGTTCGCACCAATTCCGTGCGAACTGGTGCACAAGTGAGCATTTCCATATATATATATATATATATATATATATATATATATATATAGGTACTATGCGCTCGACCACATAGTACCTTTTCATGAGGTCGAGTGCTGGCAACACGCTAGAGGTTGGATGTTGAAAATTCCAAACTAACAATGAGATTTTATAGGATGAGTGGAGAAACAAAACCAATGAAACTGATTATTAAAATACCGAGTCTGTGTATTTCTAGCAAAAGCCTTTAACATGAAGGTACTGCTTTGGAAACCTACGTGGCGCCTATCGTGGGATTTTTTGAGAAATCCATCCCGTCCATCCGCTTTTCCATATCATTTAAGGGGCAGAGCCTAAAATTGAACCAAATCCAAGTCTCAAGTTGATCATATCACAGGAAACAGTGGGAATAATGATCTCAACCATTGAAATCTTGCTATGCCCCACAATGATGTTTATTTGTCATCCAATCTGTTGATAAGATCATACAGACATGGATGTAAAAACAATTATAAGCCTGATCCAAAACTTCCGTAGCCCCCAAGAATTTTTCAACGGTAGACGTTCAATTCAATTTCTTCATGTGGTGTAGTCCATTTGAACATTCTATAGATTAATTTTTTGGCTTAGGCCCTAAAATTATATTGTAAAATGGATGGACGAAGTGGATCAGATACATAAATTATGGTGGACCTCATAGAGTTTACTCAGTATGTTAAGCGTAGTGAGTACGCAATCTGCTTCCGGGCAAACATGGCCCGTTCCGGAAACGGATTGGCTACTTCCTTGCCACCAGCCAATGGCGGGTGGTCGGTGCTCTGTGGGCCCCACAATGATGTATGTGTTTCATCCTTGCGGTCCATCTATTTTTCTATATCATTTTTGGGTATGAGACCAAAAATAAGGTATTTCCCAATCTCAAGTGGACCACATTACAGGAAACAGTGTTGAATGAACGTCGACCATTAAAAACTTTTTGGGAGCCAAAAAAGTTTTGGATCAAGTTTTGGAACAGATTGGATGTCAAATAAACAGTACAGTGGGCCTTAAGAGGATTTTAATGGTGGATATCCAATCACTATTGTTTTCATGTGGTGTGGTCCACCTGAGATTTATATCCCTTTCATTTTTAGCATAAAGCCATAAAATGATATGTAAAAATGGATGAACGACATGGATGAAACACATACATCATCGTGGGGCCCATAGAGCACCGACCACCACCACCGGGCTAGTGGTAGGGGGAGTAGCCAATCCGTCTCCGCCCGTTCCGCACTGACGCAAAAGAAAGAGGAAACAGATTGTGTCCTACCCTCGGGGCTTTGTGGGGTCCAACGTGATGTAAGTGTTTTGTCCATGTCATTCATTGCTTTTCTCATATCATTTTAAGGTATGATCCTAAAAATGAAGCAAGTCCATGGCTCCAGTGGACCACACCAAAGGAAGCTGCAGTGATAATGACACTCACCGTTGAAACCTTTCTAAGGGCCACCGTGGTGTTTTTTTTTTTACCATCCAACCTATTCAAAAGGTCATGTAGACGTGGATGAAGTGAAAACACGAATATCAGATTATCCAAAACTTCTCCATCTCCCAAGTGTTTTATCCCTGGCGTGGATAAAACACTTACATCACAATGGGCTCCACAGAGCCCGGGGTAGGAAGCAATCCGTGTCCACCTCCATTACCATGCTTTGAGGAGCTTCTCTAGGACGTACGGGAGAAATCCTCAATTGCCCTTTGGTTTTAATTCGGGTGGTTAGATCTTTAAAATCCATGCGCCTATCCGTTTTACCATCTCATTTTAGGACAGAGTTCAAAATTGAAGCATATCAAAGATAGCTTAAGTGGACCACACCACAAGAAACAATGGGGATAATGCCTATACAGTTAAAGCCTTTACAAGTGTAACGCCCCGGTTTTTGGAACCCGAGTATATAGCTCGTTCTCCAAAAAACTGAGTATTAGCCTATAAAATTCAGTGTAAATTTGAACCGCTTATCATTAATCAGAGTTAACAGCAGCGAAACTAGAATAAACCATGCATTGAAAAAAAACATTCTAATCATCACCAAGTTTTCAAATGTGGCGCCCATACAAGACTTATACAATCCCAAATATAAAGTCCATTAATTAAAAAAAAGGAAGCTATCATCTAATGGTGGAACTCAATATGGTCCGCGGGGACCCCATCTATCTTCTTGGCTACCCAATCTGCTCTAGCAACCCAGTGAACAGCATCAGCTCGCCCTATACCTCCATCAACTGTTATAGTTTGATAGCGTCAATGGCTATCACATTGAGGAGTACCCTCTAAGATTGCGCACCCATCATTCATAGTCCAATATAGATTGCAAGTCATGAAATTAGATATATTGAATAGGGCATTTCATAATAATACTTATATACTAAGAAATTAAGCCAATCAATAGAATCTCATTATAAGCAAAATATAATGACAATCGTAATATAAGGGAATATGTCTAGATAGTCAAATAATCAATCATATAACTTTTTATTGTCCCGAAATCGCATTGTGCGTGAACTCCGTAAGATGGCTAGAAAATCAATAAACGAACTTTAGCTCCACCTGAAAATCATGGTACAAGTGAGATCCATAAGGTGGATAAAAAATCAACCTTTAAACCTCTACTTCACCCGAAAATTATATCGTATGTGAACACCGCAAGATGACTAGAAAATCGCTAAGCAAACTTCAGCTCCACCCGAAAATCATCATACGACTGAACATCACAAGATAAATAGAGAATCAACATAGGAACTCCGGCGTCATTCGAAAATCGTATGAACTTCGCAAGATGGCTAGAAAATCGACAAGCGAACTTCAGCTCTACCCGGAAATCATAACGAACTTCGTGTAATGACCTGAAAATTAACAGGATATGGAAATATAACCAACAAGCCACGGAATGGCATTAATGTTCCATCAAAGCCACGAAGGGAAAATAAATGACCCAAGCCACGTAGGGCGAACATGCAATCCAAGCCATGTAAGGCAAAGTGTGATATATGGACCGCAAGATGGTGAGTTCATGACAGGTTCATTCATTATATTACTCAATCACAACCGATCAACATATAGTTAATTAACAATGTACAACTAAAGATAGCATGTTATCATCAATTATTTATGCTTGCTATAGTTAAAGAGATATATTCATTACCTAACATAGGAATCAGGTGCGCAACACATTATCATAGTCACATATTCTCATAATAAGTTAAGTAACTCAATCAAGTAACTTAGAAGATACTAAATGGAAGGGATTAAAGCATCATCTATAATTAAATTAATGAATTTAAGTACGGAGCTCAAAGGGTGAGTCCTCACCTTTAAAGGTTGTAGTTCCTTCCTCGATCCAAGTTCTTGTGACCATCTTGCGTTCCAATATCACACAAGAAATTTCCTGATGAACGAGCAGGTCACGAATTAGCGCTTACCGATGATGGTGTGGTAGGCAGTTTCTGACGAGGAAGATGGCCGGCTTCTAATGGCGAATCGCCATCCAATGGATCTTTCTCAAATCTGAGCCTTTGGGACAGTAAGAATCAATCCAAGGGAGCTTATAGGAGGGAGGTTTTCGAGCTTCGGGGTGATTTTCTCAGTGGGTTCGAGCTTTGGAAGAAACAGGTAGTTTTCCTTTTCGAGCTTTGAGGAATTAGAATCATAATTCCCAGTATGAATTCTTAAGTTTAGAGAGTGCATATGTTCGATCTAACGTACAATACGGTGGTTAGTTATTCCCCTACGATACCTGAGTTTAGTTCCTAAGTTCAAACAACTACATTTTACAAAGGAACCTAAGTTTTTGTTTCTAAGTTCAAATGACTACCCTAGATATTCCATGGGAGCCTAAAATTTTGGATTTCTATATTCACAAGATACCCTAAAGCTAAGGGAATTGAACTTAGTTTCAAGTCTCAAGTTTCATCAATGCAACTTTGGAGTATTTGGAGTCATATAAGTCCTGTTTTACCCAAGGCCTGGTTTATCTAGACTCGCTCTGATACCACTTTGTAATGCTCCGGTTTTTAGAACCCGAGTATATAACTCGTTTTTCAAAAACTCGAGTGTTAGCCTATAAAATTCAGTGTAAATTTAAACCGCTTATCATTAATCAGAGTTAACAGCAACGAAACTAGAATAAACCATGCATTGAAAAAAAACATTCTAATCATCCCCAAATTTCCAAATGTGGCGCCTATACAGGATTTATACAATCCTAAATATAAAGTCCATTAATTTATTTATTTTTTTAAAATAGGAAGCTATCATTTAATGGTGGAACTCAATATGGGCCGCGGGGACCCCATCTAGCTTCTCGGCTATCTGATCTGCTCTAGCAACCCAGTGAATAGCATCGGCTCGCCCTATAACTGCATCAATTATTACGGTTTGATAGCGTCAATGGCTATCGTAGTGAGGAGTACCCTCTAAGATTGCGCACTCATCATTTATAGTCCAATATAGATTGCAAGTCATGAAATTAGATATATTGAACAGGGCATTTCATAATTATACTTATATACTCAAAAATCAAGCCAATCAATAGAATTTTATCATAAGTAAAATATAATGGCTATCGTAATATAAGGGAATATATCCAGATAGTCAAATAATTAATCATACGACTATCTATTGCACCCGAAATCGTATTGTATGTGAACTCTGCAAGATGGCTAGAAAATCGATAAACGAACTTTAGCTCCACCCGAAAATCATGGTACAAGCAGATCCATAAGGTGGATAGAAAATCAACCTTTAAACCTCTGTTTCATCTGAAAATCATATCGTATGTGAACACCGTAAGATGGTTAGAAAATCCTAAGCAAACTCAGCTCCACCCGTAAATCATCATATGACTGAACATCGCAAGATGAAGAGAGAATCAACATAAGAACTCTGACGTCATTCGAAAATCGTATGAACTCCGCAAGATGGCTAGAAAATCGATAAGAGAACTTCAGCTCCACCCAAAAATCATAACGAACTTTGCATAATGACCCGAAAATCAATAGGATATGCAAATATAACCAACAAGCCACAGAATGGCGTCAATGTTCCATCAAAACCACGAAGGGCAAATAAACGACCCAAGCCACGTAGGGCGAACATGCGGTCCAAGCCATGTAAGGCAAAGTGTGATATATGGACCGCAAGATGGTGAGTTCATGACAGGTTCATTCATTACATCACTCAATCGCAACCGACCAACATATAGTTAATTAACAATGTACGACTAAAGATAACATGTTATCATTAACCATTTATGCTTGCTATAGTTAAAGAGATATATTCATTACCTAACACAGGAATCAGGTGCGCAACACATTATCATAGTCACAAATTCTCATAATAAGTTAAGTAACTCAATCAAGTAACTTGGAAGATACTAAATGGAAGGGATTAAGGCATCATCTATGATTAGATTAATGAATTAAAGTGGGAAGCTCAAAGGGTAAGTCCTCACCTTTAGAGGTCATATTTCCTTCCTCGATACAAGTTCTCGTGACTATCTTGTGTCCCAATATCACGCAAGAAATTTCCTAATGAACGAGCAGGTCATGAATCAACGCCTACGGATGATGGTGTGGTGGGTGGTTTCTGACAAGGAAAATGGCCGGCTTCTAATGGTGAATTGCCATCCGATGGATCTTTCTCAAATCTGAGCCTTTGGGACAGTAAGAATCAATCTAAGGGAGCTTACAGGAGGGAGGTTTCCAAGCTTTGGGGTGATTTTCCCGGTGGGTTCGAGCTTTGGAAGAAATGGGTGGTTTTCCTTTTCGAGTTGTTGTAAGAGGTGAAGACGGACTATTATTGCCCGATCTCCTCACATCTTAAGCGTGCCCTAAACTCTCCCACAACCCTCGGATTGAGGATAGACGTCCCAGATTTGTTTTGCTGTTGGGAGATGGTCGTACGTAGCTGGCAAAACCAGCCACAGTTTTCTCCCAAGTACAAAGGAAATCCTAAACTACCTTTCTTTAAGTGGAGGGCTAGGATTTCGTGGTGGTGAACGACTAAGATGGAAGGAAGTACAGCAGCGCGGATCGCCAGCGTGGAAAGAGAGACTTTCTGTTTTTGGAAAGGAAAGAAACACAAACAACCCTTTCACTGGCGTTTGTGCTCACACGTGTGTGAAATAGTGGGTGAAACTGGGCAGGGATTGCACGGCTTGGGGTCCTCTATAATATGGATGATTTAGATCTTTCAAAGGGGATGCTGATGGCGGGCCACATCCGAACGAAAATGGACCAGTCCATTCGTCTATAGCAGGTGGGAGGAATTTTTCAAAAGAAGGAAAGAATTTTCCTTCTTTTGATCGGATCAACCATGCTTAAACGGTCCCCTTTGTTTAGTGCACAACGGATGCAAGTACCTGCTGTGTATACGTAACAAATGTGGGGTCTACAATGATGGATCTAGTAAATCCACTCCGTTCATCTATTTTGTCAACCCACATTAGGGCCTAGTCTAAAGAATGAGGCGGATCCATGGCTTAGGTGGGCCATATCATCTAAATTGTGGCCCTTAAGTGCCAACCACCGACAATTTATGATGATATGAGGTCCACTCCCGTGATCAGAACCATTCACCTAACTAGTGAGCCAATCAAGTCAACTACCCATTTATATTAGTATCATCTTATATATATATATATATATAGGGAAATGGTACTATGTGGTCGAGCGCATGCAAGCTTACTATAAGGTCGAGACGTGTCTTGTATTCTAACCGTTTGATGAAAAATTTGAAAATTACACCATGGAGATGATATCGCTTTAGGAAAAGTCAAAACTGATAAAACCAGCGTTACGTAATTGTCATGTAGATTGGGATGCAAGCAGATTGCATGCTGTGAATAGGTGGTCGTCATCAAGTTTTGTGGGCCCACCATGATATATATGCTATATCAACAACGTCTATTCTTTTGGAGAGAACATTTTAAGTCATGAGCCCATTAAAAAAAGCATATCCAAGCTAAAATGAACTATATCACAGATAATGATGCCCACCGTTGAAACCTTCTTAAGGCCCACCATGATATTTATTTGTTGTCCAACCTATTCATAATGTCACACAGGCCAAGATGAAAGGTCAAAACAAATATAAACTTAATCCAAAACTTTAGGGGCCCCAAAGAAGTTCTCCATGTTAGGCATTCAATCGCCACTGGTTTTTATATTATGGTCCACTTGAAGTTTAGATTTGCCTCATTTTTGGGCTAATGCCCCAAAATAATCTCTCCAAATGAGTGGGCAGTGTGGATATAACACTAACATCACGGTGGCCCCCACAGAACTTGGTGACTGCAACACAAGGGAGGAGATTTACTCCTAGCTTGAAGTTTTTTGCGTTGGGAGCCTTAGGTGGGGTTCAGCGTGATGTTATGGTAAATCCATCCTGTTCATCTAATTTATGATATCATTTTAGGATATAAGACCAAACATGAACTGGATTCAAGACTCAAATGGGCCATACGAGAAAAAACAATGGGGATTGAACAACCACCCCTAAACATTCCTATGGTCACAAAAATTTTGTATCAGGCTAAGTTTTTAGTGTTTTTAGATCATCATAATGGTTACCTTGCAAACAATTTGGATATCATATAAACATCAAAATGGAGCCGATGAAGGTCTCAACGGTAGGCATTTCTTTCCAGCGCATTGACGGCATTGTTGTCAAAGCCTTTGGTAGGAAATCCGCTTCGGCTCGTGTTGACAACAGATTACATATAGCGCCACCCAAGTCAGTGTAGTTTTACCATGGGCCCACTTTGATGTATGTATTCTATATCCACACCGTCCATCCGTTTTTATATATCATTTTAGGATATGAATCCGAAACTGAAGCACATCCAATTCTCAAGTGGACCATATCATAAGAAACTGTAGTGATTGACAATTAATGGGGCACATAAGTTTTGATCAAGCTGATTTTTTTTTTTTTTTCACTTCATCTAAGTTTATATGACCTTATCAATAGGTTTGATGAAAAATAAGCATTATGTAAACATTATTGTGGGCCTAGGAAGTTTTTAATGATAAAGCATTTAATCACCACTGTTTCCGATAGTATGGTCCATTTGAGCTTTAGATCTTCTTCATTTTTGGGTTCGTGTCCTAAAATGATCTTCCAAAACAGATGGACGGCGTGGATATAAAATATAAAAATCAATTTGAGCCTCACTTATAACAACCATACCGTCTTGGGGGAGGTAATCCACTTCACCTTTGCACCTTTTTAGTGAGCACTCATGTGTACCTTTGCACCTTTGCACCTTTGCACACACATCATGAGCCGGACATGAAACCCTCCTTCCCCAATATCGGAGCGGTCCATGTGATGAATATTTTAAAGCAACCATTATACCATTAAAGATTTTTTGTAAATACCTGCATGAACATGAGAATATTGCAAATATACATGTAAAAAAGTTGCCCATGCAAGTAACCAAACCACTAACACATAAAATCTATAAATACAGATTTTTCGCCCCGTTGATAACGGCAGTTAACTTTTGTAGTGTCTTTTTTGAAAATTGTCAAATTACCCAGGAGAACATTTAGGGGAAAATATTTTGTGGGGCCCATCCATGCGATTCACACCGTCCACAGGCGTGAGATGGTTAAACCGCGTCCCCTACTATTTCCCTTTATTTTCAATCTTTACGTGGCTCCCAGTCACAAATTGATATGGAGTCTTTGTCCTGATAAAGGAAGGAGGTTTCTTTTTTTTTTGGATTCCATCCCATCACTCTCCATCATGTCCACTTGGATAAATCCAAGCCATTGATCTCCGGTCCGGAAAAGGTGATTGAAGGATGTCGTTCCAGAGACTTGCATCTTTCTTGACTTTCGTTCTGCGTGTGTCGGTGCGACAAAAGCCAACCCACCACATGTCTCTCGGACGGGACCCACTTGCAGCCGCTTTCGGATATCTTATCCATTTTCCCATTGCTGGGCCATGGTCCAATGTCGATACTGTATAGACGTGTCCCAGCATAAAGTAGATGTAGACCGTTCATTTAAATGACACCAATTAATGTTCAGGATCATTTGTTTGGTTGTGACTTTTGGATGTGGGCAATCCATGTTAGTACCCAGGAGATGGACGGTCTCAGTTGTCATGTGGACTATGGGGTTGTTCTTTTGCGTAAGAACCTTAGTTTTCTTCTCAGTGGTACTACATTGACGCACGTGCCTGAATTAACCAGCTGGAGTCTGGGTCCAGGGCCCAGTATCCTTTGATTACGGTTGTCAACGGGTGCCTTGAGCCAATAAGACCCGATGGACTCAACCCGCTTTTAACGGGTCTAGGTGGGTCCAGTTTTCTCAGACCCGTTCAGAAATCGTGTTTAGATTAGGGTAAAATATATATATATATATATATATATATATATATATATATATATATATAGAGGGTAAAAGGTACTATGCGCTCGACCTCAAGAGTCTAACCCATGAGGTCGAGCTGTGTGGGCCCCACTCTGATGGGTTTCGAACATCTACCCCATCAGTCAGATGCACCATTCCATTGTGGGCCTAGGTCTCAAAAATCAAGTCAATCCGTAACTTGTGTGGGCCACACCACCGAGATGTGGTTTACAAATCCAGCCCATCCATTATGTGTGTCCCACTTGGATGAGGTTTCAGACCAAGTTTCAGACGCTTGTAAATTTCAGGTGGGCCCCACCAAGTGCTTTTATATGTTTTAATGATGTCTTCACATGATTTTAGATGGTATGCCCCACCTGAGTTCCGTATACAGCTGATTTTTGGGATATCCCATAATTTAAAGGGGACCCATCAAATGCACGGTGTTGATGGTCGACACGCAACACGGTGGGGCCCACACAGCTCGACCTCATGGGAGCTTATAGTGAGGTGGAGGAAAAGGTACTATGCGCTCGACCTCACCGGTCCGTCCCATGAGGTCGAGTTGTGTGGGCCCCACCGTGATGTGTTTCGAACATCTACCCCATCAGTCAGATGCACCATTCCATCGTGGGCCTAGGTCTCAAAAATCAAGTCAATCCGTGACTTGTGTGGGCCACACCACATACAGAAGTGGAGAGGGGCCGTGCACCATTAAAACATTCATAACCATTTTTTGGGCCCACCGAGATGTGGTTTGCAAATCCAGCCCATCCATTATGTGTGTCTCACTTGGATGAGGGTTTAGACCAAGTTTCAAACACATGCAAATTTCAGGTGGGCCCCACCAAGTGCTTTTATATGTTTTAACGGTGTCTTCACATGATTTTAGATGGTATGACCCACCTGAGTTCCGTATATGGCTGATTTTGGGGATATCCCATAATTTAAAGGGGACCCATCAAATGCACGGCGTTGATGGTCAACACGCATCACGGTGGGGCCCACACAGCTCGACCTCACGGGAGCTTATAGTGAGGTCGAGCCCATAGTACCTTTTCCCATATATATATATATATATTAAAAGAAGGTTAGATTCGGGTCCACCACTTTTGACCCGGTTACAAAAACAGGTCTACCTGGGTCCGGTCATCTTCAACCCTGGTTAAAAACCAGTTGGGTCTAGTTAATTTTAATAGTAATAAAATATATAGACCACGCACATAAAATAGCCTATTTACGCTCAACCATTACATGCCCTAATTGGACTTGGACCCGATTCAAACCCAACAGGAAACCAAGGTCCCAACACCTGATGGCTACCTGAACAAAACTCATATGAGGGTCGGGGTCTTCAAACACGAGACCCGGAATCGGCAAGACCTGAACCCAAAAGGTTGGGCTTAGGAACTCTATGACCTGACTTTAACGGGCTCATCTTGAATCCAGCCCATTGTATGTATTTACTGTGTAATTGAGAAAATCAAACAGTCCGTTAAGATAATTGTATTTACAGCTGTCCATTAGGTCTCAGGACGTTCTCTTTAACATTGAAAAGGGAGCAGACTTGACCTGTTGGGGATTGTATTTTTGAAAGGACCCAAAAGGAAGAATGGTGAATGGCCCACTGGTGGAATTGAATGGCCCTCTTTCTCTCTCTCTCTCTCAACTCATTCCTATAGGTGGGCCAACATATTCCACAAAAAGTCCCATCTATAGATTTCAATTGCCTGAATCATTTCCACAAAAATAGCTCTTTTTTGGAAACTGATCCGAAATGTCAAAAAGGATACAGTTGCTGAGAGTTGGTGAACCGTACCTGAATTGGTACTTATAATTTCAAGCACGTTTTCCGGTGGTAAACTACTTTTAGTTCCATGTTAACCACGCGCTTTCACAACCCGGTCTAATACACGCTGCAACGTAGTTTTAATGGGGTTAAATAGAGTCGGGATCCTCTGTTTCCTGGAGTCAGGAACTCAATGACTCCATCGATTTCATTCGTACACTTCATACAAGTGCCACGTAGGCAATTTTAAATACATTAAAAAATAATAATAATCCAATAGATTTAAATAACGGAGACTGACGGAGAGAGAAATCCGGATTTCATCCTACGGAAGCGGATTGGCCGATGTACCACACACCAGCTATATAGCTGCTGACTGCTGTGGAAGCGGATTAGATACTGACAAGTTCAATATTCAGATGGCTACTGAAGTGACGTCACCATTTTTAGAGATCGTTTTGTATCATTACAAAAAGAATGAGATACATCTAAGGTTCAAGTGGACCCACCACAGAAAACCGTGGGAGCAGTCACACCCACCGTTGAAACATTTATAGGGCCAACCGTGATTTATTCTTGAGATCCAACCTATTCATAAGTTAGCGTAGAGATAAATGAAGTGAAAAAAAAAATATCAGCTTGATCGGAAGCTGCTTTTGCCCCTAAGAAGTTTTGAACGGTGGATGTCACTATCCCCACTGTTTTCTATGGTGGGTCCAATTGAACTTTAGATCCATCTCATTCCTTTTGTAATGCCATAAAATTCTCTCTCCAAATGGTTGGATACAATACATGAATCATGTTGGGTCCACAGAGCTTGGAGACGTCACTTTAGTAACGATTTGGCTAGTGACCTTGTCAGTGTCCAAACCGCGCTCGACTGCTGTAGGCAGGTGAGGAGCACTGACCCTCCTCAAACTCCGAATTGTACCAACGGCTCAAAGGAGATCAAAGTTACATGGCCCCACAGTGATGTATTTATTATATTTACACCGTTCATCTATTTTTAGAGATCATTTTAAAGCATTATCCAAAAAAAAAAAAAATGAATCATATCCAAAGATCATTTAGACCACACCACAAATAGCAGTGGAGATAATGATTTTCACCGTTAAACAATTTGTAGGGCCCACCATAACGTTTATTTTCCATCCAATCTATTCATAAGGTCACAAAAACTTGAATGAAGAGGAAAAACAAATTTTATACTAATCCAAAACTTTTGTGACCCCAAAAAGGGTTTCAATGGTAAACGTTCAATCTCCCACTACTTTTGCAGTGTGGTCCACTTGATAATTAGACCTGTCTTATTTTTCATCTAAAACCTTAAGACAAGCTTGCCAAATGAATGGACGGTTTGGATATAACACATACCTCATGATCAGACCCACAAAACTTGTTGACGTTAATACTGCACTTATATAGTTGGTGTGAGGTACACCAACTAATCTGCTTCCGCATCCTACCCCCGCCCGGACATTACCATTTGGGCAGGGCTCCATGGGTCCACCGTGATGTAAGAGTTTTACCCACACCATTCATTGTTTTGCTTGGATCATTTTAAGATATTATTCAAAAAATGTGGCGGGTCCAAGGCTTTAGTGGACTACAAAGTCGGGATTGAATGTCTACCATTAAAAACTTCTTGGGAGCTAGAGAAGTTTCAGATCAAGCTGATATTTGTATTTTCACTTCATCCACATCTAAATGACCTTATTAATAGGTTAGATGGTAAAAAAACATCACGATGGCCCTTAAAAAGGTTTCAACAGTGGGTGTCATTATCACTGCAGCTTCCTTTGGTATGGTCTACTGGAGCTGTGGACCTACCTAATTTTTAGGATCATACCTTAAAATGAATTTCCTTTATTTACTCAATTTTCATGGATTTTATGTTTCTAGTTGCGGTTATATAACAACTTATGGATGATTTTCATGTATATGGGTATGCTTGGGTATGAATTTTATCAGAGGTTGATTCCAAGATTTCATTTGAATTGCGTGAGTTTCTATCGGATCCGAAGATGTGTTTGTTTTGACACAACTTATCTATTGAGTTTTTGTTTTGAGAATGGGGAATAGATGAAGAAGGAATGGCCCAAGTGGATAGCAAGGCTTAATTATGCTATTGTAGTTGTTTTGGTCCTTTTGCTGCTTCATCATCATCAACAAAAATGCAGATGGTTCTAAAAAAAGAAAAAAAAAAAAAAAACATGTCCAGTCCCTTCAGTTCAGTAGGTTGAACCATAAAAACTATTTATATGAAACTGAAACGAAACAGGTAGTTTATAAAAATGTTTTAGCCCACTTTGCTATAATTGTTGAACTTTGTTCCTACCATCGGTTTTGAGAAATCTCATAGTTTGTATGCAATCAGGCCAGAAGCACCTCCAGTTTGGTCAGACTGGATGGTCTGGTCCAGTTTTTGAAACTTTGACTAGATCACCCGCAACTATGCAGCTGGGGCTGGAAGAATCCGATCATGAACTGAATTCTGAGCATGCATAACAAGACACACCACCAAAACCCAGCCTAATACTAGTTAGGCCTGGAATTTTTTTCTGGTCTGATTGGTCCAGTGGCAGCCTCACACATGTCACAATTGCTTCCTGAACAAGATCCTTTCCAGCTTATGAGATACATTGAATGGGCTGAAGCACGCTATACTATGAATTGGTTAGTAGTCCGTCATTGTTTTAAGATGCAAATGATTCATGGATAACAATTGAACTAGCCGTTTCTTGTGCATGGCCCTATTGATTCTTGTTGATGCAGTTTCCAGCTCACCCCCTTACTACACTTGATACCTACATAGGACCTACATAAGAAGAGGACAAAGGAGACCCTGGCTTATGCAGGGGACCCTCCAATGCCAAAGTCAGGCCTGGAATCTGGGTCTTAATGAATTGGCAAAGGCTTTGGGGGTGAGAGAGGGTGCATCTGTGTGTACCTTTCACCATTGGGCGTCCCCCATTTATAGGGGAGATGAGATCCCGCGGTTCTGGGATATTCTTCCTTGGAGGGGATCGATGGTTATCCTAGTCGATCCCGAGATTGTTGATCTCTTAGATTTTCGGGATCGAAAGTTATCTTCTGAGGATCTCAGAAAATAAATCTTTGATATTGAGCCCTTGACTTGGCTCTAAATGAGATGAATGTCTGGTTGGAACTCAGCAATCCGTCGACTGATTTCGAACCATCGATATGTTCGAATGGCTTATGCTAGCAGACTCACTCGCTGACCAAGCTATGGTTGGCTGTAGAAGGCCGAGCCTTAATTGGTTATTAGCTAGGGTATGGTCAATCCATAATCGATCTATCACTAATTGATGGCTGACCTATGAGCGCCCTAGGAGGTAGGTCGGACTAGGGTTGGGCATAAGGCCTTGGGCCATAGACCTTGTTAGTCTATGCCTGCTTTATCACCAACCTATGAGCTAGGTCGGTATGTAAGTAGCCTCTAGGAAGCCCTTTGAGGGTCCCAAAAGTGCATCGACCTCTTTAGAGGCTTCGCCTTGTGGCTCAGGACATGTAGGCTTCGGTCAGGCTTTACGCCTTGGGAGTCCGAGTCATGTCTCTCCTTTAGGCTTCCTGGGCACGTGGGCCTCGATCAGGCTTGGCGCCCAGTGAGTCCGGGCCATGCCAGTAGAGTTGGTCCATTCCATAAGCCGACTTATCGACTTGTCATATTTTTCCCCAACAATTCTCAAGCTGTTGAACTTCTTAATACCACGGATCCATCCTAGCTTAGAAGTGACACGGTTAGCTAGAGAATGTGTTGGGGATTCAAATAAAAGTGATGAGATTACAATATAAAAAGTGCAGAGATTACACTAAAGAAATTGACGGGGTTGTCGATTAAAGTAATAGACTTATGCTATAATTATTGTATTTCAACAGTTAAAAAATAGCATTTTGAAAGATATGGATAATATTTAAACATTATAGTGGACTCCATGGAAGTTTCAAATCTCAGGTGTGTACCACAACAAAAGAAATCCTGTCATTTGTGTAATATAACCTAGTCATTTTGCCTAGTAAAGTAGTCTTTTTGTGTAGTGTAGGTTTGTTACTTTATTTGAGCACTATGTATCACTTTGTATAGTGTAACACAGTCACTTTTTTTGAAAAATACCTTCATTTTGTAAGCTGGTTCCACTAAACAAAGTAACGAGGTTAAACGAAACAAAGTGATAGAGTTCCATTAGACAAATTAACTAGATCGTTGAAAAAAGTGACGGGTTGGCAAACAAAGTGACCTGGTTCCACTAAACAAAGTGATGTAGTTGTTGTGCAAAGTGACGGTATTCCATTAGATGAAGTAACGGGGTTCCATTAGATAAAGTGATGGGGTTGCAAAGTAAATTGATAGGGTTTCGCTTGACAAAATGATGAGTTTCCTTTAAAAGTAACTTGCCAGTACAAAGTGACGATATTCACTAGATAAAGTGACAGGGTTGCAGTACAAAGTAACGGTATTCACTAGACAGAATAACGTGGTTGTTGGACAAAGTGATGTGGTTGCTGGACAAAGTGACGGGGTTCACTGGACAAAGTAATTGGGTTGTTGGACAAAGTGATGACGTTCTACTAGGTAAAGAGATGATGTTGTATCTACTATTTGACAGGGTTTTACTAGACAAAGTGACGGGATTGTTGGACAAAGTGATGAGATTTCACTAGATAAAGTGAAAAGGGTGCTAGACAAAGTGAGAAGGTTATTGTAGATAGAGTGACGGGATTACATTAAATAAAGTGATGGGGTTACCAAGTAAATTGATAGGGTTTCGCTTGACAAAATGATGAGTTTCCTTCAAAAGTAACTTCGTTTTGCTAGACAAAGTGACGATGTTACTATGCAAAGCGACAATATTTCACTTGACAAATTTATGGGGTTCCATCAGATAAATTAACGTGCCTATTTTATATAATTATCATGGTGGGTCCTATAAATTTCAAGGATGGATGTCTCTCTTCCAAATATTTTATTTGTACGGGGTGCGACCATTGATTTTATCGTGGCCCACTGTGATGTTTATGTAAGATCCACTATAGCTATTGGCTGTTGAGTCCAATATTAGGCCTAGAGATATGCACTAAATGAAATAGTTAAGGAGAGAGATGT